>NC_071355.1:210889602-211197439 GCF_943734655.1 Sabethes cyaneus | reverse complement strand
ATTGAGGGTTTGACATGGCATTGCAACACGCAGTGTAATTTTATAAACTGATACAATCCTTATAAGCAATATATAGTGTTTTGATCAAGAACTGAAACGGTTGACACTTTTTCTATACATTTACCAGCAATGTATAGAAAAAGTGTCAACCGTTTCAGTTCCTGATCAAAACACTATTTATTGCTTATAAGGATTGTACCAGTTTATAAAATTACACTGCGTGTTCCAATGACAGGTTCAATAAGAGTGAATAGAAATTTCTATTCTCCTATCTAGGTCTACTAATCAAATTTAACTATTTTATACTTACTACATATCTCCTTCCTTTTATTGAGGTTTATTAGTTTTATAAAATACATACTCATTGAAATAGTCAGGTTAATACTCCTGTCGGATTTCCCCGAGAAATGTTTTTATAGATATAACATGTTAGTTGGACACGTGCAGGGCATACTGATTAAAGTCCCTAAAAAGGAGTCCTAACTGAATGCGGTAACAGGCGTGGCATCACGTTGCTCTGTATTACTATTAAAGTACTCTTCAAGTTAATCGGGATCCATGAGCAGATCGACGCTACTCTCTGGCGGCAACAAGCTAGATTGCATGCCGGTTGTCATCACGATCAATTAGATTTTTTTCCAGTTCAGTCAAATGGCCTGGAATCTTTTGTTCCCTTCATTTGACTCTCTAAACGGCCTGGAAGTTCCTTCGTTCCCTTCATTTAGAGACAACTTCATTAAGGTACGTTTAAACTGGGCAAGTTTTTGGAAACATGTGGTACGCGACATGTTTGCTAGATGTTGCTCGATGTTGGTTCTGTTGCCACCTGAATATTTGTAACATATCAACATGTTGCTTGGAAACATCAGGCGGGAATTACAAATTCTCTCCGTTTAGATTCTATTTTGTGCATTCCTCCGAAAACAGAAGCTGTCGAACTTTGTCAAGAAATTCTTGATTTGGCAAGCAATTTGTTCATGTGGACAACGGAGTTCACCTTTCGTGACCACAGATACCATGAATGGACCGGGATATTTGAAAAAGTGTCTCCAAAAGTGACTTCTTCCTCTTCCAAAGTCTCACAACTGTCTTACGATTTCCTGGTAGAATTTGGTTATTATTGTTTAGCCTGAAACTGTTCCAGAACATGAAACACTGATTACAATGATTCCGACTTAATTTCGATAAAGGAACTAGTCGAATTTTTATACAAAAATGCCCCCAAACTTATTTGAATCATAAAATTTAGTTGAAATAAAATAAAGTCCTAAGTTTTCACTACTATTATTTGATTTCACTTAGACAAAAAAAAGTAATCACTTTGTATTAAAATCGAGGTAACATAAAAAAGTTATTTACAATAATTCGATGGCAATCAATCTTCAATTTTGGTTATCTGAATATTCGTACAAGGAAACTCGTACCAGCTCGCATTATTATTACACCACATGATGCTAATAACAACGAGAGGCTGATGTTGACGATGATGATGTTGTACATCAGATACAAAGACAATAGCATTACAACGAAACGAATTTAGAGAACTACATCAGCAGCTGCCGTCGAACGGAACCATTCAACAGCTGAAAGAGGCATTATGTCATCATTAGATGCTCACTCAAGTAGCATTATCGAGATAATCGCACTTGGAAGATCTAATACCCTAATGCCATCCATTGGCAGTGGCCAGCCAAGGCACGTTTCGTTAGATGACACGCACTACATGGGCATCATTTGTTCTGTCGTGACCGGATGCGAGGGTTTGCTGTCATGTTTTCGGAGATGATCTCAACGCTGTGTTTTAAATGAAACCGGTGAAATCAAAACTTGCAAGGTTTGTGCAGTTGTTGACTGTTAAGGACTAGATCGAATTATGTCTGTGTTGCTAATTGTACCAATTCTAGTGGCCGTCGGACACCATTCACTATTCGGTCGTCGGTTTGAGACTGTGTCTGAGAGTTGCCTCGACTCAAACCTCGACCAACATGGTGGGTCGCCAAATCACAAACACATAAAGGAACCAGGAATCGAAACAAAACGCAATCAGAGGCTCCAGAGAGTGACCTTGATGGGGTGTAATTCACTCCTCATTGATATCCAGCATCGATTTGAGCTTTGCAGGTTCATTCCCTTGCCGGCCAGCCTTACCTTGACAATAGTATAAGCCAATTATTTTCGCGCAGTTTCAGAGTTGCCACTTGGCTAGGGGAAGTGGGAGTGTATTGTTGCTTTTCGGAATTGAATTGAATTAAATTGAGTATTAAATAACAGAAGTGAAACTAAACAACATATTTGCACCATTCACCAACAAGGCAAAAATCACATTGATTTAGTTTAGTTTGGCATTTGGCATTTGAGCTGAAGCATACAAGTGGTATGATTGAAAAAATCAGGTGACCACATATTGAAATGCTCGCCGGTTAATGTTTCTGGAGATTACATTGGTGAACGAGCCAAATTACGCACTTAACATTCTACCCCTACTGTCCGTATCACACCATCAGCCAGCCAGCGGCTCTTCTCACAGCAGCACCGACCGCACTATGGGGGATTTCCATACAAGCAGGCGGACAAAAATATTTTCGAATTTTTTCTAGGATTTTTGACGTTTTTCTAGTTGATATGATTAAAATATGTTGTTAGAGTACATTTGCAAACATTTCACGAACATATTTTGAAAAGGGTTTAACTGTTTACCTTTGTCATATGTGAAAAACTAATATGGGTCATTCCATCTCAAACGTTTGGATTCGACCATCAGCGATTTCAACCAAAGTTGGCATAATTGTTCATTCCGACCCCACAACCAATTTCCCGAAGTTATACGCCGATTGATCAATTCCCCTAGCAGTGGCGCTGCTTACTTTTTTACAGATTTTCCAAAAAAAGTCATTTTTCGGGCTTAAATATCTCTGCAACAGTTTGATGTGAAGACAGGCCAATGTACTTTTTCTATGGGTTTTTGACCGCGCAATCGAATGATGTTATCAGTTTTTATCTAATTTGTCAAGATCATACATTTTTTTGCAATTTAAAACCAAAAATGCGAATATCTCAAAACACCCCCAATTTTATTTTCAAATAAATATGCTCAAAATGTTCCCCAGACAAATTCTACATAAGAATCACTTAACTAGAAAAGACAATATTGGTAGTTCGGGAGATATGGTGTTTTGAATATCCGGGGCATGCGTTATTCTATCTGAATTATTAGTAAAAGTATGTTTAAATACGTTTACCTGAAGCTTCCAGACATTTGTATGACTAAATAATGTATTTTAATGAAAAAGATGCATTTTCAACATAGAATCAACATAATAAATTTTGAGGTTCGGGATACTTTTGTATGTATTTAAATAAAAGTAATAATTTCGTACAAATTTTTATAGTTCTATTATTTAATTGTGCTATTTATTTGTGCAATATAATGCATTTCACTGGTAAAATTATTATGGTATTTCACTTCTGAAATTATTCGAAACTTCGAAGTAATTTTGAAAATGGCTTTATTAGCACTACGGGAAAACCTAGCCTAAAACGAACGAAATTCAGAAACTGCCTGCAATTGATCAAATATAACTGACGTTATGTAAAATTTTCCGGCAAATCTCATGGTGCCCACCCCTTCCTTAATTGTCATCGGAAATTATTAAGTTTTGCTGATTTTCCCCTATTCTTAACAATATTTTTACTTAATGGAGTTTATCAGGCCAGTTAAGATATTCATTCGTCTCATATAAGCTTTGTAAGATTTACCGAAATTGGTCCATAAGTTCAGCAGATCTAGAACATATCTTGAAATAGGCCATAGGTCTAAAAATTCAGCCCACTCAATATGGATTGCAATTTAAAATTTTCGAAGACATTTCTTCGATGAACTTAACAGGAGGGGCGCATGTTTTCTTCATAGTTTCATTAACGTTGTATGGAGGAAATCTCGATGGTGACTCCCTATGAATTATTTCATATTGAAATCTGTTTAATCCAGTTTCTAAATATGATTATACTATATGCTTCTTCTGTTGACATAATTTCACGTTGAACAGTTAGCCGCGCGCGCGCGTTTGTATGTGTGTGTGTGTGTGTGTGTGTGTGTGTGTGTGTGTGTGTGTGTGTGTGTGTGTGTGTGTGTGTGTGTGTGTGTGTGTGTGTGTGTGTGTGTGTGTGTGTGTGTCTGTGTGTGTGTGTGTGTGTGTGTGTGTCTGTGTGTGTGTGTGTGTGTCTGTGTGTGTGTGTGTGTGTTATTCGCTGGAAATATATTTAATCTTGAAATCTCCCATGGTGACTAGAAATTTTCAAAACACTATATTTCGCAGAGTGGCGCATGGTGGCACGTAATTCTTTCATAAGTTGATAGTATATACCTGAGATTTAACCCAGAAGGAGGAATTAACCTGGAGATATCTGAAGAAAAAAAGTTCTCGATTAAGAAAGCAGAAAATTCTCTTATTTTTTTATATTTTCCTTCTTCTCATGCTTTTTATTAATATAATTTCTCCTCTAGCCGTCTAAACCATTTATTTTTCGGAAAGCTCATTTCATTACCTTTCTAATGATATATAATACATAAGATTTAAATTTGGAAATAGTGTTCAAAAATTGATTTGAAAGTAAACGTGTTTGAATGGCAAAAAGCGTATATGTCATATCGTTTTTCAACTTTGACAGCCTCTATCTCAGAAACAACATCGATTAGAGACTTCTTATTTTGGATTTTTCTTAATTGAAGTATTTGCTATCAATAGAAAATTTCATTAAGAGGATTAGTGAAAGTCAGTTTTCTGATTTTTGTCCGCCTGATATCTCATAGTGGACCGGTCGCTTCCCTTGCCATCGTCTCGGATAAAGTAGCCATCAAATCGACGCCGCCCGGCTAGTTTCCTGGCTATCTGAAGCCGTTTCATGCAGATCTATTATTATCAAATTACACACGCTCACTTGCGAATCCGCAGAGTATTACTTTCCGTCATATACACCGAAGACATACCAACAGCAGCAGCAGCAGCAGAATAAAGTCAGGAGCGTAACGAGTATCGATGTGTTCTAGTGTGAAATGGTAAAAATAAATGTGAACTGCTGTTACTATTTTTAAGTTTTATTGGCGTATCTTGTGCCAGAATAGAAAGTAACTCACTCAAATTATTAGCAATCAAAAAGCTGCAAATCTTATTTTAGTCAAGAAGGTTTGTCGAGTTTAATTAAATCAAAAAATATTCGCATGAAAAAACTATATACCTACCTAAATATAAAAAATACACATTGAGTAGCATCATTTTCTAGCTTATAAAATTAGTCGATTGGCACAAAATTGTTCGATAATAAGCACAACAGTGATAAGCATTCAATATCTATTTCTCTTCTCCCGAAACCAATACCTATATTGCTCCCAAGCAATAAAAATATAAACTAAATAGGGTATTTGCTGCTTCGTCGTAATTGCCTATTCCCGTCCTATCCAATACAAATTATTAAAAATATCAACATTTTTATGACACACAATGCAAAACCAGTTATTCCCTAATATTTTAGTTTGTTGTCTATCATACGCGATCAATCAAAGTGAGCTGAGATCTATTTAAATGCTTTTTACCATTAAAGAAGTCCTACCAGCCAAATTTCCAACGTTTTTTCGTGCGACGAAGAAGAAAATGTCGACTAATCGTTTTAATTTTCGTCATAAGTGAAAATAACTCACGCAAGGCATTGTCGTTATTCTACAGCCAGGAAAACTTGCCTGACCTGCAGAAATTTTGCAGAATAACATTTGTCATGCCGTCCTACACAAATACATGTGCGTTAGCTTCGTAAAGATTATTGTGATTTTTAGTTCGGACGAAGAAAAATTTTGATGGACGGATTTTAAAACGGTACGACGAATTTAAGAAATAAAGTCAGCTGCGTGATTTCAAAGTTCACGGTTTTCAGTGATTTCAAAGTTCACGGATCGGAAGGTAAGTGTGTTTGAATCAAATCAGCACAAGAACTTTTGGAGTATTCATTAAATCCATCTAACAAATGATGAAAATTAGAATGGCTTTATTTGCTACGACGGGAATTAGAAATAAACCCTAGGTCACCAGAAATTTGTCTCAAGTCCGGTTTACTTTACATTTTCTGATAACGAAGTACTTACTTACTCTTGTGTCCATGTTCGCCGGTCAGCCAGAACAAGGGATGAAATCAGAGATCTCCACTGCGGACGGTTACCCGCCATGGCTTTTACTTGTCCCCAGGACAGTCCGTCTACAGCCCGGATGTCGTTGGCTAAGCTGCGCCGCCATGAGCCTCTGGGTCTGCAAATTTGACAAAGATCTGGCTCATTTTGCCGCAGATCACATGTCAGGCAAAGAATTTCTCGACAAACCGATTAGTCTGACCAATTTGGACGAAACTGCCGATACAAGCATTACAATATAAATTAGGGTAACGGGTAACTATATGTTATTGGCCACTTCCATCTAATTTTGCCGTAGACAGATTCATTCATAATTGGCAGACAGTCCATAAACTGTAAGGCGGCGTACGATTCGGTCAAGGGAAATATGTTATACTTATGAATTATACTTGAATATGGTTTTCTAATAAAATTGTTTAAGTTGATATATGGCACTCTTGTTGGTACAACTCCTGGTAAATGGCGGCTGAGATATTGAAATCCATTGTGTTTGTAGGCGGTTTAAAGCAAAGTAATGGACTATATAATTTGTTATTTGACACAGAACAACATTGGAAAGTAAATGGGAAGGCAGGCATGCAGCGTTCTGACTTTACCATTATCCCAAAATCTCAAATGCTCTTAGACTTCGTTGATTACATAGAGAGCTGCCTGGATTGGGTTTATCCTGAACTCAACCAAAATTAAGACGGTACAATTTCCCCGTCTAGCAGCATGCAACCGTGGTGACTCGTACTGTATCAAGAACTTATCTCCATTACTTGTAAGTTGGCTTCAGCCTGATGGAGCGATTTAATATGATGACGATGAGTGTCTTTGTTTCTGGTGCCGATGGGTTTCTTGAAGACAACAGTTTTCAATGCAAAGTCGTCCGGCATCTGACGTGGTCGACCCACCGTAGCCTCCCGACTTTCACCAGGTGTACGATGGAAATCTCTTTAAGTAGCGCCTGCAGCTCGCAGTTCATACGTCTGCGCCACTCTTCGCTTTCCGTTTGACCTCTGTCAAAAATAGCCTCAACACCTTTCGTTTCAATACGGCAAGTGCACGTACAGCTCCCGTATACAAAATTACAGGTCCGTAAAGGACTACTAGTCAGATTAGCGTTTTGTACATGGTCCACCTTGTGCTGCGACGTATGCTCCTAGATCGAAACGTTTTGCGGAAAGAGAAGTAGGCCCGATTTTTAACTTGAATGCGTCGCTGAATCACCTTACTTATATTATTGTCGGCAGTAACTAGAGATATTCGAATTGATCAACCACTTCGAGCTCATCGTCAATAGTGACTTTCCGTGGTAGGCGATCATTCAGTCAAACTATGCTATGCTATGCTAATAATCACTTTCCGTGGGAAGCGATCATTGTCTTCTCTGTAGCTTCTTCCTACCATATATTAGGTTTTTGAAACATTGATCTGGCATAGATTGCCTCCTAATCCAAAGATTTCTAGTTACGATGTCAATGTCGTCTGCGAAGAGAAGGGGTTGGCTACTTTTGTCGAAGATCGTTCCTCTCGTACATTATTACTGGTATAAAGCGCGGTAGTCCTTCGGGTGTTGGAATTCGTTTAGTTTAGTATATTACCGCCATGAAACGTGGACGTTGAAGGAAAACGATCTGTCAACGTAGATCTAACAAGCAATAAACCAGATGTACACAGATGCAAATGTTGTGGGGGACTGGTCATGTAACAAGGATGTCGGATGAGCAACTAACGAAAACAATATTCAGTAGAGAACGCGAAAAGGAGCGATTATGCCGAAAAAGTAAATGGAATAAGTATGTACTGAGTACGGCTTCCTAGGATGCGCTCCACCTGCTCAGCTTATGATAGCCTCACAATCTCTTTATAGCTTTTAAAGCGGCGGAAGATTCAGTTACACGAAACACAATTACAGCGAAATGACGGATGACGTTCGAACATTGGTTCCCAACAGTAAAGTAAGATTGATAGTTTTTAGCAGTTTTTTCAATTAGTTAGGTCTCACCTTCCGTTTGGTCTGGAACTTATTTTTAGCGATATCACGGCGCACCGTAGACAGATTTCTGGTGCTACATTCCGTTTTCGAGAACGGTCAAGTTCAGTTCTTATTTCACCGATTTCGCAGAAATATATTAGAGTACAGAACCAATACGAGGCCAGTGCACAGTGGACCAAAAGGCGAAAAGTGGAACGTTTTTCCTAGCGTCTTTTGCTTTCATTTTAGCATTTCGGATCTTCAGCACTTTTGTTCGCATAAATACCCCCTATAATCTGAAAGGTTTAAAAGTTAGTCATAGGGGCATGGCTCACTATGATAAAAATAACAAAAAGTTACTTTTTTGTGTTAGTAGTTAGAGACATGGTTTCTTCAGTAAAGTTGTATAAAATGTAAAAACAAGCAAATTTACTGAAGAAACAACATTTCTATCTCGATTCGGTGCAGAACTACAGAGCGTTTTTTTAGAAAATACTTTCCAAATAAGTTTTTCATACTTATCTTTTGTTGGTTGCATTTTACAAGAATACATTGTTCTTGAAAATTATCGAAGCACTCAAAACACATGTCTTTGCAAAAGATTGCAAATCTCTAGGACATTTACTTGCTAAGTTAACGTATATTCAAGCTTTATTTTTTCTCAGTTTCACAAATATTTTTTCTCAATGCTTCAACCTGAAGCTTAGATAAGGTACTACAAAGTTGCATAGGTGCCGCTCGTCCACACCCACCCATATGAGAATACGGCAAGCATATATGTTTTATGTGTTTTGCGTTAGCCGTATGCTCAATACACGTCCACTATTTCATATTAGCATATAGAGACACGGTTTCTCCAGCAAAGTTGTAGAAAATATAAAGGCAAACAATTTTGCTGAAAAAATGATATTTCTATCTCAATCGGTTGCAGAGCTAAAGAGCATTTTCTTTAAAAAAAGTTATTTAAAAATTAGTTTATCATGCTTAACTTTTGTTGGTTGCGTTTTAGAAGAACACATTGGCTTAGGCAATTATTGAAACACTCAACATACATGTTTTTGCAGAAGATCGCAAATCTCAATGACCTTTCCTTTACAATGTTATCGATTGTTTAAATTTGATTTTTCCTTAACTTCACGAGCCAATAGGGTAGAATGGGACAGGTGGAGACATGAAATCAGTACTGCACCTTAAAGTTTAGATCAAGTACAACTTGTATGGTTGATCATTGTTCCCACCTACTTTTATTAGAGTAGGAAAGTACATGTTTTAATAGATTTTTTCTATTGCCTCAATCTTTATCAAACTATGGTCGTATTGTTTTCCTTTCATTAACAAAGCTTACAATGTTCGAGAAGTTTGTGCAAGCTATGTATAAATTATCTTGATTTTTTTGTGGTTTATAAAATAGTTTAACAGTGTACGTGCATTAAGCTAATGGCGTACGCAAATCACATAAAATATATGCATGCCACACTCTCACATGGATGGGTGAACATTTATGCAAGTTTTTAGTATCTGACCTAAATAAGCTTCAAAGTGAAGCACTGATTTACTAAATTCACATGCCCATTTTCATCCAATAGGTTCGTGAACAGATCAAAAAATTAAGCTGAAATAAGCGATAATTTTGTACTGAGAAATCCTAGAGATTTGTGACCTTTTGCCAAAACATGTGTTTTGAGTGTTTCAATTATTACCTAGAACAATATGTTCTTGTAACATGCAACCAACAAAAGCTATGCGTGCAAAACTAATTTATAAAGAACTTTCTAAGAAAATTCTTTGTATCTCTACATTCGGCAGAGATAGAATTTTCATTTCTTCAGCAAATTTGTTTGCCTTTAGATTTTCTACAACTTTGCCTAAGAAACTATGTCTGTGTTTACCAACACAAAAAAGAAGAGATTTTTTCAATTGCGCAAAACAAAACTAAGATTTTTAGGAATTTTTAATTGAAGTTTAATCGTGAAACCCGAATTCATTGTTGCTTTTGATACATACGTTATTATTTTCCATGCAGAAACCTTCCAAAATAGTCAAAATCGAAAAAAAAAATTTTCCGATTTTCGGAAATTACATTATTTGTCCTTCCATTTTTGTTTCGTGCTAGAAGCGTTAACACTCCGTACACTCTTTTTTCCAGTTCTTCAGGCTGTGAAACAAATTTTTTTTGCCCCCCGATTTTTAGAGCCAATTTGAAGTGCGGGGGGGCAAAACTTTATAAATAATTTGCAATGGCCTAAAAGCAAACGATGCTAGGAAAAAAGTTCCACTTTTCGCCCTTTTGGACCACTGTGCAGTGCTATTCTATTGAATGTAATCATCTCTCCTAGCTGAAACAACTAGCAGATTCGACTAACAGTGAGAAAAAAGGTACTGGTACGGAAACAGATGAACGAAACTCAAAGAATGGAGAGGGAAAAAGACATAGTGAGAAAATATGGGGAGAAAAAAGAGAGGAAAAAAGAGAAGTAAAGAGAGAAAGAGGAGAGAATAAAGAGATGAAAAGATTCAAGAAAGATAGAAAAGAGCTACAAGAAAGAGAAAATAGAAAATAGATAAGTGACAGAAAAAGAGAGAATGCGACCAAAATAAGAAACAAGAAAATTACTGATACTGAAATTACTGATATTCTTGTTTAAGTACTGTATTTCGAAAAGTATCATAAAATTATTCAGCGTTTGTGCGAAGTGATTACAAGCGTATTTTTACCAACCTGCTCCACCCAGCTACGGCCCTGGCTCTGGACCCGGCATAAAGCTCATTCGATGCTCCACTAGACCGTGAAGTTAGCCGAAGCCACCGATCTCTCAGCCCTCGGGAAGAAGCTTCTTAAGTAATTCCTACAATTCCTGCTCCCCTTCACACAGGCGAGCGGAAAGAAGTTTTCCGATTCATACATCTTTGGGAATAGGCAGCCAGCCTATTTTTGGTTTTAATTCGAAAATCATTCGATCGGATCGCTCTGTTGAAAAATATATAAAATTATTTGCTTTCAGTGCAATATCATTTGGTTACCTACATACTTCGGGCAGCGAACGAGCAAGATATAGAGGAACGTAATCGATTTTCGTCCATAATCTGTATGTATATCTTTTCAGCCGCAATTTGAGGCCTCGGCAATGATTATGGATATTCGACTGCTGCCGGAAAGATTGCGCTTTCGACCGCAAACATCCAACCGACAACGGCCAGTAAAAATCTAATTACTTCCGTGAAATTGAAACAGATGTTTTTTTTTCGCGTTCGGGAATGGTGGCGAGATATCGATTGGCCCCATTGCCGGCTTCTCCGACCGACAGCAGCAGGATGGTAGTTTTGCGTTGGTTGTTGCCTTTTCCACCGCTTTTTGAATAATATTACTTTTTACGCGTCAATGAACACTTGATGTGCGGATAAACTCTTTAGCGCACGGTGCGTGGCAATGCTTCGCCTGCTTAGAGCTAAAGAAAACCTTCGAATTGTACGGGTAGAAAAAGTAATGCTTTTTAGCACATTTCCGATTGTATTTGGACATAATTCAAGCAGCAATGAACGAATTCTTGGAAGGTATATTTAGTTCGTCACACAAAATTTAATGTCTTTTGTTGCTTTGTCGCGTTGCTATCCTAAATATATAATTTAAAATTTGATTTTGTGAATGAATAAATTATGTTTGAAACGTAAATTGGTTCGCAACACTGAAAAGTGGCCCAACATAGCACTTCCGGTTTATGTATACGCATGACTATTTCTTTCCAGTTCTCATTTCCACTAAGCTTCGTGCTGATTGCCTTCAATCGTAAGTCAAAACCGTGCGCAAACAGTTTCCGTTCGTGATAGACGCATACAAACTGGACAGTACTTTTTGTGAAACAGAAAGAGATGTTCAAAAAACTTATAGCATTCTGTTTTGGCTATTTGTTTTTAACCCATAAAAATATTTTTATAAAAATAGTATTTTTACGTCAACTCGTTGCTTGGACATCCCTAGCTGCCAAGAGTTCCCATCGGACTCCGTATGGCATAGGGTACAACTTGACCCAGACATATCGTGCAATAGACAGAGAAATAGACGTCGCAATTATTCACATTAGCTGCTTCTCTCCGGCTGCTGCTGCTGCTGCTCTTGTCGTTGCTTTGCTACTGCTACCTTCAAGCAAGCGATCGGGCAAGTACATGGCCATGTTGGAACACGAGCTGAGATTTTCGACATGAACTTGGTCTCGTGGGAATTTCCCCCATCGTACGCACAAAATCTAAAATCCAAAACGACGAAAACGAAGAATCAAACTTTGCTTCAACGCATTGCCTCATCCCGTCCAAATGACCTTTCCGGGTTCATCGACTAGATGGAGCTGCCGTCCAGCGCAACGTCGACAGAAAGCTGGATATTCGCACGTGGTAATGAGTTTTTCTTCGGAACTTGTTGGAATTACTGCCACCGAAGCAGCGCGGAGATATTCTGACATACGTAGAGCAAGTTGTTTAGACGCGGCCTACAGACAGATGCGAGGGGCTATTGTATTTAAATTTTGTGAATTTCCACGCGGTGCGTAAGCGATGCGACCGGATCTCACGATCTATATATAAGTCTAGTGTCAATTGAGAAAAGGTGGAGCAATCTCACGAAGAAACAGTTCGCCAGAAGCTAATAACGATAAAAGACCTATGAACTTAGGCCCTTTGAGAAACACAGAAATTCCTGACACTGGGGAAGAATATTTTAATTGTATAAAACTTCCCATTAGGCGCACGTCAGATAACGCCCCTTCGTAGTGTGGTCGATTTGTACCTAGAGGTAGGTACTCTTAACGAGGTTCCACGCAGCTGTATTAAATCGAAATAGCAAAGCCTATAGTCTATAAATAGAAGTTTACTGACTTTTTTTTCAAACAGTGCTATTTTTTTTGTACGGTTTACTGCCTGGTTCGAATTGATGCCAAATGCGGATATTGTCGGGCAGAAAATGTCCGATTTATAGCTTTGTAGTGAACGATGTAGTATCGTAAAATATTATAGATTCATAGCCTTCTAATCTAGTATGCTTAGCTCTCGGTCTATACAATAATTGACAGAAATTAGAAGCATTATGATCAGGATCATGGACTTGCAGGTCTCGATATTGCAGTGGCAACTCTAGATACTACAAACGATAAATAAAACAGTAACTTTAAATCAAACACGGAATTGAAACTTAAATGCAGTTAAATTGTACTTGAACTTGGGTATTTTCAGTTGAAATCTGAATTGAAAAGGGATATGAATATGAACCTAAAATTGAAGTTGAAACAGGACTTGACATGAAACATGAAATTGGATTTGCACATAGACTCAAAATTAAACTTGAAATTTCACATGAAATTGGACTAGAAATTGAACCTGAAAAGGGACATGAAATTGATACAAAAATTAATGTTGAAATAGGACTTAAAATTGAAGTTGAAACGAGACAAAAATGGGGCATGAAATAGAACTGTTACTTAAAATTTTACTTCAAATTTGGCTTGGAAATCAACTTGAAATCGCAATTCAAATTAGACTGAAATTTAAGCTGACTAGATGCTCTGGATTTTGCGAGTTACTCCCGAATTTTAAACACTTGTCTCGGATGATCCGGTGTGTCGGAAAGTGTTCTGCAATTTCGGAAGCAGTTTTTGGGCACAAAACAGGAGTTTCTTATTAAAAAATGTACTCACTGCATTCTTCTTCCCAATCTGAACACAGCGAGTATATTTTCATGAACAGAATTTTTGTTTCAAACAAAAAAACTGCTTTTGAAAGGTACAAAATCAATGACGACTCATTTCACCTTAAATCTAATCAATTTTATTCAGCTTCAAAATACATGTAGTTTAATCACAGACAAACCGACATAACAGCCACTGTCCCATTCTTTGCACGCTGCAACAGTCATTTCAAATTTAAGTGTGGTTGGGAATGTTTCCGTTTTGGTCAAAGTGGCGCTATGTAATAAAAAAAGGGAAAGGCCATACGTAAAATCCTTACTTGTTCGAGTGATACTTCTGTAGTAAGTTACGAATTACGTCTGGTTGTCTGTGATTTAGTATGTAATTGCCACTAAAGAAATGAGGCATGCATTTTAGACCAAATATTTTTTTCTATTGCCATCCCATATGTCCCACATTTATTTAGAAATAATCTGGTCACTTTGTTCAAATTAAACTGTAATTGGAATTGGAATAGAATTTGGACTAAGTCCGACTTGCTTTACCCCAAATTGAACCAGAAATTTTATTTGCAACCAAACATGAAACAGAAGCCCAATTCTAAGTTGAAGTCCAATTCTAAGTAGAAGTTCAATTCCAAGACGAAGTCCATTTTCAAGTTGAAGTCCATTTTCATGATGAAGCCCTAGCCCTAGCCCTAGCCCTAGCCCTAGCCCTAGCCCTAGCCCTAGCCCTAGCCCTAGCCCTAGCCCTAGCCTTAGCCCTAGCCCTAGCCCTAGCCCTAGCCCTAGCCCTAGCCCTAGCCCTAGCCCTAGCCCTAGCCCTAGCCCTAGCCCTAGCCCTAGCCCTAGCCCTAGCCCTAGCCCTAGCCCTAGCCCTAGCCCTAGCCCTAGCCCTAGCCCTAGCCCTAGCCCTAGCCCTAGCCCTAGCCCTAGCCCTAGCCCTAGCCCTTGCCCTAGCCCTAGCCCTAGCCCTAGCCCTAGCCCTAGCCCTAGCCCTAGCCCTAGCCCTAGCCCTAGCCCTAGCCCTAGCCCTAGCCCTAGCCCTAGCCCTAGCCCTAGCCCTAGCCCTAGCCCTAGCCCTAGCCCTAGCCCTAGCCCTAGCCCTAGCCCTAGCCCTAGCCCTAGCCCTAGCCCTAGCCCTAGCCCTAGCCCTAGCCCTAGCCCTAGCCCTAGCCCTAGCCCTAGCCCTAGCCCTAGCCCTAGCCCTAGCCCTAGCCCTAGCCCTAGCCCTAGCCCAAGCCCTAGCCCTAGCCCTAGCCCTAGCCCTAGCCCTAGCCCTAGCCCTAGCCCTAGCCCTAGCCCTAGCCCTAGCCCTAGCCCTCGTCCATCGCAATCCAAGCGCAATTACAAACCTAAATCCTCACTCAGATCCCCAAATCCTCGCTCAGATCTCCAAATCCACGCTCAGATTCTCAAATCCTCACTCAGATCCAAGTCCAAATCCCCGTTCGGAACCGAGTGCAAATCCCAGTTCTTTTCCAAACTTAAGTACTCGTTCAGAATAATCCACTTCCTAGTTGAGAGCCAAGCCCAAGGTCTCGTTCAGAACCAAGTCCAAGTTTTCTTCAGATCCAAGCCCAAGTTCTCGTTCCGATTCAAATCCTCGCTCAGATTCATGTCCAAAAAAAAGTTTCTGTTCAGATCTAAGTCCAAATCCACGCTCAGATCCAAATCCAAACCCTTGTTCAAATCAAAGCCCCCGCTGTAGTTCAGATCTAAATCCAAGACGTAAATTCAGTTCAGAACTAAGTAGATCAAGCCCAAATCCTCACTCATAGCCTAGTTCAAGTCCTCGTTCATATCCAAGTCCAGTTCCTAGTTGAGAGCCAAGCCCAAGGCCTCGTTCAGGTGTTAGTCCAAGTCTTCGTTCAGATCCAAGTGTAAGCCCTAGGGAGGGCCAAGCCCAAGTCTTCGTTTAGATCCAGGTCCAAGTCTACGTTCAGATCCAAGTCCAAGTCTTCTTCAGATCCAAACCCATGTTCTCGTTCAGATTCAAATCCTCGCTCAGAACCAAGTCCAAATGCTCGTTCAGCTCCAAGTCCGAGGCCTCGTTCAGATCTAATCCCAATTACTCGTTCAGATCCAATTCCTAGTTTAGATCCAAGTCCTCATTCAGAGGCAAATCCAGTTCCTCTTTCAGATTCAAGTCCAAATCCTCGTTCAGATCAAACTCCAAGTCTCAGTTCAGATCCAAGACCAAATCTTCGTTTAGATCTAAGTCCAAGTACTCGTTGAGATCCAGGTCCAAGCTTTCGTTTAGATCCAAGTCCTAGTTCAAAGCCAAGACATGGTTGAGATCCAAGTCCACACTAACATCCTTGTTCAAGTCTCAGTTTAGATTCAACGCTTGGCTCAAATCCAATTCCTAGTTCATTTCCAAGCCATACCAACTCCTCATGTAGATCCAAGCCCAAATCCTCGTACAAGTCCAATTCCTAGGTTCAGGTTCAAGTCAGTCGAAATCCTATTTCAGATCCAAGTCTAAGTCGCGTCACAAAAAAACGTGTGAATACTCCTTTCGAAAGTTTGATGATTTTGAAACTCTTTGTTTACTGGCAAGCAACGGTAATTACACTCAAGTCTTTTTTTACACGGTTTAATTTTATGATTTTTGAATTAACGCCTTTTTTATGACGATTTTTGAATTAACAAGGTTTATTTTATGATGATTTTTTAATTAACACGGTTTTTTCTTACAACATTTCTAATTAACGCGGTAGTTTCCCGTGTAAAAAATGACTTGAGTGTACATTACTTTCTAATACCATTTCTTTCACCCGTTGGAAAGACGGCCGTTATAAACTTTATTCAAATAGTGATCGACTTCATTAATAAGTTAAGATACAAAAACCCGAGACTGAGTCCACTCAGCTTCTTACTAGAAACTTAAACATGAGTAAATGGAACACGGTTGTTACGTTTAAAATTCGCACACCTTCTGATAAATGGTTGCCTTTGATGGGCACTTTTCTCGATCATTGTTGAGCTTAAACGATATTTTCTCCCCATTAATAACAGTGTTCGATCGCCATTCGAAGCTTGTTTTGGTTCATTTAACCTTTAATAACTCGACCGCGAACCATTGAACCGAATGTCCTGAAACTTTTACATGTAACTTTCACAGGTTGGTACCTACTATCAACAAACAAAGGCAGCGCGTGACAAAAAAGCAACGGCCCTTGCAAGGGCATAGTATTTGCGCCGACAACTGTCTGTCGGCCCCGGTCCCTTTAATGATTTCTATTGGCTTTTTTCAACCATTTAGTTTCCAGTCAGCTGAACAATCATTCTAGTTCTTGAAAATAAAATGAAAAAGAACACATCGCTATAATATGATATAAATAAATAAAAATCTACTACACTAACAACAACAAAAATCGTTAAAAAATGGTGTTAGAATCCAACTCAATTCAAATTTATATCTCTATAAATTTACATAAATAAAAAGGGATCATAGCGCGCTTGCAGACGGTACTAGCTATAACAAGGTGTAAAAAATGAAATTCATTTCTACAATGAGTCCGATTTGCTTCGGAATTACATCGTTAACTAAGTTTTTATAGCTCAATTTGTGGATACCGTTTGTGATCGGATAGATCATAAATAGTTATTGTGCAACATGCTTGAAACAATCACTGTTACTATAGATAGAATATTATAGCTTCAAACAAAAAAAAAAGAAACTCCCATTCGCAGTTTGAAACCTCACACGGAAATGAAAGAGTTAGAAACAATTGAACCGCTTGTTTGTGCCCGTTTGTCTTACGATGCGATTTTTATTGAGCACTGAATCAATTCAGTTCAAATGGCTTTTGTCAGATGTTTAATGGAAAATCAAACGATTATTTTCACCTAAGTTGTTAGGTTTACTATTATAGTAGTGTCGGCATCAGCAATTGCATTTATTTGCAACGGTAATTGAAATAGTTGCTGATCATGACTTGTCGGTGCACAACACAAATCGTTTATGACGAGTGCATTGGACCACGCTATGAGACGGTGAATGATTTGAATTAGAGATACTGTATTGTTCCATTTAGAAAACACACCAAAGCCGCAAATGGGAAGAAACAATGAGAACTCTTCTAATTAACTTTAGCGGCAGTAAAAGCAAATGGGGCAGGTAGCTTTTCTATTTAGATGGACCCACAAGATTGGCATCGACAGTACTGTTCCAACGTGAAGAAAAAAAACTTATTTAAATCTCAGGAAGCAACCGAATTCTTCGGCTCCATGCTACACAGGAAAACCGCAACTCCCGGAGGCTCAACACTGCTGGCCCTTCCGGCCTGCCAACTAGCCGGTTAAGCGCAGAGGAACATTTATGTAAGTACAAATCAAGGAACACACAAAAAGGAAGAAATTCTTGCTCAACTGGTTTTACGGTGAGGTTTTGCTTTTTTCGTACCAGTTTTTGTGCCCGTAGTTAGGACAGCAAACAGTGTTCTGCCTGCCTTCCCTCGGACCTTCCGAACCAACCAAGCGCAACCTCGGTGGGCCCTAAACACCGGTGCGGGCCGCTGCTGCTGTGCCGGTGCGCTGGCTCGTGATCCTCTATGGTGATGAAGGGAAGAAATCATTCTCTCGTCATACCAGTCAGTCAGTGCCAGCCGAGTGAGTACTCATCATCAATGTTTCAGTCACCTCTCGATGGGAAATATACTGTGACTGTTGGTTCTTGGTTGGTTGTTTGGCTGAGCTGCACAATAATGCCATGCGCAACCGGTTGAATATGTATTCTCGGTATAGAGTTTAGTGGCAATGGCAACAAGCAAACGGCGTGGGCAAGTGATACTCGTTCTCGTTTAAATCGCTACATAATGTCGGTTTGTTGTTGTTGTTGTTGGGAATAGGAGGAAACGAATGCAGCGAAATTCTCCAAATTGTCCCGAGCTGAACCGGCCGGTTGTTCAGCAGTACAACTGCCGCTCGGATAATTACAGATAACTGTTTCGAATGCTGGGTAATTTTTTTGTTTTATCTCCAAAAGCGTGCCTTATCTGCCGTGGAATGACGATTTTAGTACTTTTCGTCTCGGCTGATACTTGTTTCCGAGGTATTCTTTACTAAAGAGTTCTTATATTCAAATTTGACAACATTTAAACAAAACTTTTCAAATATCATGTAAATCTAGCTTGCAACACACTAAAAATCATTTCCTACGAATGTCACTTCCACCCTATACTTTCTTTTGGGCCAATATGTGTTTCCGCATCGTTGTAGCCCAATAAATTTAGATTGAATGTAACTAAGAACTGATTTTTAACTTTCAGAAACGTTTAAACTTTAGTTGAAAATGCGTTAGTTTTGCTCGATTAAAAAATTCTCTTTCCGTACAGTTGCCCAACACTGGAAGGACAAAAACTTGATAAACTATTTGTAGTAGCCTTATTGACTAATGTTTTATGGAAGAGTCTAAAACTTAGTTCGATTAGTTTTTAAGTTACGCAAAAAAATCTGTTTTATTTGAATGAGAGTCATTATCCCACTACAACAGGGGTGAGGGTTCTCAAACCATCATAAAATAAATTCATGCCTCTAAAATCCCCCACATGCCAAATTTGGTTCCATTTGGTTGATTAGTTCTCGAGTTATGAGGAAATTTGTATTCTATTTGTATGGGAGCCCCTCCTCCTAAACAGGGGAGGGGTCCTGATTCATCATAGAAAAAATTCTTGCCTTCGAAAACCCCCACATGCCGGATTTGGTTTCATTTGCTTGATTAGTTCTCGAGATAAGAGGAAATTTGTATTTCATTTGTATGGGAGCCCCTCCCCCCTTACCCTCCTAAACAGGGGAGGAATCCTAATTCTTCAAAAAAGTTCTTGCCTCCAAATGCCAAATTTGGTTTCATTTGCTCGATTGGTTTTCGAGAAATTTGTATTTCATTTGCATGGGAGTCCCCACTCTTAATGGGGGGATGGATCATAATTCCCCTCCTAAATAGGAAAGGGGTCTCAATTCACCATAGAAAAAATTCTTGCCTCCAACAACACCCACATGCCAAATTTGGTTCCATTTGCTTGATTAGTTCTACAATTTTGCAGAAACTTGTGTTTCATTTGTATGGGAGCTCCCCTCTTTGTGATGGCAGGGGTCGCTAACTATTATAAGATCCTTCCCTGGCCCCAAAAACCCCTGCATGCAAATTTTCACGCCGATCGGTTCAGTACTTTTTGATTCTGTAAGGAACATACCGACAGACAGACAGATATCCATTTTTATAGGTATAGATACAGTCATCCCAGTATTACGGGCCAGTTAAGCATGATGCTGCTACAAAATTATCGGTAGAAACACAGATTTAAATAATTTACAGATTATTTATAACTTAATTGGTTATAAATATACCATAGTTTGATGTTCTGTGGGCAATCTTGTTCAAAAATTACACACTTTTTTGCAGAACAACAAAATGTGAGCATATTTCATTCCCAGTATTATGGGTCACTTTTAAACCTGGTCAGAATTATGGGTCAATGTTCCTAGTTTTATGGGTCAGTAAAACAACATAGGTTTTATTTCGAGAAAATCGCACGCACGCGCGCGCGTGTGTGTGTGTGGTTCTCGCGATTTAGGGATCTTGTTGTATCTTGTACTGCACTCAGCAACTGTCTGAGTGAGCTGAGTTTAGATTCAATTTTAGCTTCTTCTTCAGGAAGCTTATTAAACTGACTCAATGGAAGATGGATGGTACTCAGTGCTGTGTTCGGATTTCGAGTGGAATGTCAAGTTCATTCGAGTCACGCAGAGGGCTTCATCAAAGTGATGGTCTCTATGGCAAACCAAGTATGCAAAAGGCGGCCTAAGCTAAACGGATACGATAGGCAGGGCATGTTGCAAGAATGCCGGACAACTACCCTACAAAGATGGTATTTGGCTCACATCCGGTAGGAATAAGGGCGCAGCGAGCAAGATGGTTATGTCGTTTTCGTTTTTGCGGTGTACCCACACCGATGTAGCTTTTTTGCACCAAAACTGTTCGTTTTCGATTTTTGTACTACACCATTGCTACACTTTTTCTGCACCAGCTACACCAGAAAAAAAGAGAGTGTAGCTGGTGCAGATCGGAAAATATCAACCCACCCATACCACTTCACTGCTGCTGCACGCTCATGCGAGCGTTCGTTTATCCAGCGAAAAGTGTAGCACCAAACGGTGTAGCTACACCACAAAAACGAAAACGGCATTAGATTAGGCGGAGCGAGTCTGAGAAGTTGAAGAGCATTGGCCCACAACCGAGTGCATTGGAGAAACATTGTTCATCAGGCTTTATCTTAGAACAGCAAGCCAACTAAGTACAGTAAGTAAATTCAGGAAGAAGAAAAGTATTTGATCCTTGATTACTAGTTTTGGGTGGTTTCCAAAAATAACGCGGAACTGTACTGTACTTGCAACTTCTCGAACTTTTTCGATTTGTCTTGCTGGATCAAAAGCGTGATGCAATATATCGGAATCATAGAGCTTCGCTTTCTGTATACTGATTTTCTGTGCACGTTTTTTCGTTTTACTGAAAACAAATTACAATTATAGTCAAAAACAGCGAATACTGTTGATCTATATGCTTGACCCATAATACTGGGAAAAGTCAATTTTGCTCCCATTATTATGGGCCATTGTTTAATTTCGTATATTAAAGTGGAAAATGAATTTTTCTAAGCGGTTTCACCGTAATTCAATGAATACATACCTATTCCTCCGATTTCCGTTCATTTTATGCTCAGACATACAAATTTACGCCGCTATCCAGCTTATAATTCACAACCGACTTTTTATAACAACCGCAAAAATAGCAACAAATTGACAGTCGATTGGAGCCAACTGACAACTATCGAAAAATTAAGAAAATTATCGCATTTGAACTAAGTGTGTTGCTATCAAGCATGCAGCGGAATGTTGCTTCTATCTATTGAACTCATACTCGATAGTTAAATACTAATTTGTTACATATGAAGCTAACGTAAAGTATGGACTGGCCCATAATACTGGGTGGCCCATAATATTGGGGTGACTGTAATACTAATAATCTTTAAAGGAAATAAACCATTGCAATTGATTTTCAACTCAAAAATGAACATATATTCGTAGTTATAACGTTAATCTTGGGAAGCCCTTTTGAAATATATCCATTTATTCTTAAGGGGGGCACATTATACTACATTACCTTATAACTTCGTTAATATTCGTTCATTCTTCATTCTTCATTTTTCATTCTTCATTCTTCATTCTTCATTCTTCATTCTTCATTCTTCATTCTTCATTCTTCATTCTTCATTCTTCATTCTTCATTCTTCATTCTTCATTCTTCATTCTTCATTCTTCATTCTTCATTCTTCATTCTTCATTCTTCATTCTTCATTCTTCATTCTTCATTCTTCATTCTTCATTCTTCATTCTTCATTCTTCATTCTTCATTCTTCATTCTTCATTCTTCATTCTTCATTCTTCATTCTTCATTCTTCATTCTTCATTCTTCATTCTTCATTCTTCATTCTTCATTCTTCATTCTTCATTCTTCATTCTTCATTCTTCATTCTTCCCCGAGATCCACGAGAGAGAATTTGGCCAAGTATCGACGAGCGCGGAATGATTTGACCACGATCCTGAGGAGGAAAAAGCACCAGAAGGATTGTGAGGAGCTGGAAGAACTATTCCGGGCTAATGACACGCGCAAGTTTTACGAGAAAGTGAACCAAACTTGTAAGAGCTACACACCTAAACCTGACATGTGTAGGGACGAGGGAGGGGATCTAATCACAAACGAACGCGAGATGGTCGACAGGTGGAAGCAGCCGATTAACACCTCAACGGCGATATAGCAGCAGTTTGCCCAAGTTTAAGTTAACCTCGGAGTACCTACAAACGATATCAGTGTGACGGCTCCCGATCTCGAAGAGATCCGGTGAGAAATTCGTCAGAGCCGCCGGAAAGGACCGACTCCCGGCAGAGCTCTACAAATATGGCGGAGAAACGCTAGCAACGGCACTTCATTGGATCATTTCTATGGAATGGAAGGTGTAGTCTGTCCCATCTACAAAAAGGGTGACTGGCTAGATTGCTGTAATTATCGCGGCATCACGTTGGTCATCGCCACCTGCAAGGTGCTCTCCCAGATTCCAAAAGCAAGAGAATCCGTAGGGCAGTATCAGGCGAGCTTTATGGGGACCCCTGCTACTACGGATCAAAGTCTTATTCTCCGACAAATCCTCCAGAAATGTCGAAAGTACAATGTGCCCACGCATCATATTTTCGTGGATTTAAGGGCAGCATACGATACTATAATGCACGAGTACGGTTTTCCGGATAAACTGACGCGGCAGATCAAAGCTACTCTGGAGCGAGTGATGTGCTATATGCGCGTTTCGTGGACACTCTCGAGTTTTTTCGGCCCCTCCTCTTAGTGGAGGGAGGAGTCTCTAACCATTATAAGAACCTTCCTCAGCCCCAAAAACGCCTACATGCAAATTTTCACGCCGATCGGTTTAGTAGTATTTGATTCTATAAGGCACATACCGATACTTTACTACTAGCACTGCTGACGGTTACCCGCTATGGCTTTTACCTGTCGCCACGACAGGTTCTCGTCTACAGCCCGGATGTCGCTGGTTAAGCTCCGTCGCCATGAGCCTCAGGGTCTGCCTCTTCTACGCTGTCCTTGTGGATTCCAGTCCAGTGCTTCTCTGCAAACCTTGTTCGCTCCTTTCCTCAAGGTGTGTCCAATCCACTTCCACCTACGTTCACGAATTTCTTTGGCCGTTGATGACACTGACGATGGAGTTGCTCATTGGATATCCAGTTATCAGGCCACCAGGCACGAATGATGTATCGCAGGCACCGGTTAATGAATACCTGCAGTTTTTGCGTTGTCTTCGCTGAGACGCACCACGTTTCGCAGGCATACAGCAGTACGGATTTCACGTTTGAATTAAAGATTCGGGTTTTCGTACGTAGAGCGATCTGGTTTGAGCACCAAATGTTTCGCAGACCTGCAAAGGCACCCCTGGCCTTCCTGATCCGTGTGGCTATATCAGTCTTGGTACCACCATCGGGCGTTGTTTGGCTATTGACCAAACTCGTGACTTTAGTCATGACCTTGAAATGCGGTCAGGCATATATTAATATTTTTTTGAAACGATGATTCTACAATTGATGAAGGGACGGTAAGGGAAAGTAGTGAAGGATTTTTTTCCGGGAATGAAGGGGAAGGGTGGAAAGGAAGGGGGGTAATAGGTAGCTATGCTTAACAAGTTGTCGTTGTGACTCCTATCTTTTGTCCAATGCTGGAAGGTGCATGGGTCGAACCAAGCTGTAATCAGAGATTATAACCGGATTTGAACCCACAACACCTGCCAGGGCGTGTCGCTCACTGGTACCCGTGTACCTTTGAACCGCAGAGGCGCTGGACAAAAGAAGTCTGCACAACCCCCCTTATTAACCATAGCGACATGGGTTGGTCTATTTTTAGACACAAATTGTGCCTCTTCCTCCACCTACTGTAGAAACCACCGACTGAGAAGTTTTAATCTAACGTGTTTTTACTTTCAGGACGACGACACTATGCAGGCCCTTACAACTTGCAAGGTACTGCGTGTGACGCTGTTCGTCCGAAAGCGTGTTAGTCCGCGTTTCCCCTGACCGCATTTCAAGGTCATGACTAAAGTCACGAGTTTGGTCAATTGTCATAGGAACGGAGCCTTTCTCCGAAGAACCGCGCTGAGAAACGCGGACTAACACGCTTTCGGACGAACAGCGTCACACGCAGTACCTTGCAAGTCGTAAGGGCCTGCATAGTGTCCTCGTCCTGAAAGTAAAAACACGTTAGATTAAAACTTCTCGGTCGGTGGTTTCTACAGTAGGTGGAGGAAGAGGCACAATTTGTGTCTAAAAATAGACCAACCCATGTCGCTATGGTTAATAAGGGGGGTTGTGCAGACTTCTTTTGTCCAGCGCCTCTGTGGTTCAAAGGTACACGGGTACCAGTGAGCGACACGCCCTGGCAGGTGTTGTGGGTTCAAATCCGGTTATAATCTCTGATTACAGCTTGGTTCGACCCATGCACCTTCCAGCATTGGACAAAAGATAGGAGTCACAACGACAACTTGTTAAGCATAGCTACCTATTAACCCCCCCCCCTTCCTTTCCACCCTTCCCCTTCATTCCCGGAAAAAAATCCTTCATTACTTTGCCTTACCGTCCCTTCATCAATTGTAGAATCATCGTTTCAAAAAAAAACGTTGTTTGGCTACCAAGATATTGAAAGGCGTCTACCTGCTCAACTTGTTGTCCCGCTACTGTGAAGTTGGTGGAATTGTCAGTGTTCACTACCATAGACTTAGTTTTCGCTACATTGACTGTAAGATCTGCTGCCTGGGAGCTCTCGGAGAGGTCATCTAACTGGCTCTGCATATCGTGTCGGCGTTGTGCGAGCAAGACAATGTCGTCGGCTAGGTCGAGGTCATTTAGCTGCTCCATCGTTAGAGGATTCCAAGGCAATCCTCGATTTGGTCTACTGTCAATCGCTCCAACTAATATTTCATCCATAACGATTAGAAACAGAAGCGGTGATAAAATGCAGCCCTGTCTCACGCCAGCAGTAACCCTTATGGGGTCGGACAAGATGCCGTCGTGCAAAACCAAACCAAAAAAGTTGCGGTTTCCCAAATATTGCCGAAAAGCTGATGCATCATCTGGGCTGACAAAGATGGGTCAGCTTTGAGCATTTCGGCTGAAATACGATCTATTCCTGGCGCTCTATTGGATTTCATACTCTTGATGGCTGCTACAATTTCATCCAGCGATGGCGCCTCCGAGTTGACGCGATTAATTCGACGAACTGTAGGCGTCATACGCTGCTGGTTTTGTTGGTCTCTGACATTTGAAACTCGGAAGAGTTGTTCAAAATGTTCAGTCCATCGCTTAAGCTGTTCTGTACGGTCAGTCAATAGCTGACCAGCTCTGTCCTTTAGCGGCATCTTTGCATTCATCCTGGCACCACGAAGGCGGCGAGAAATATCGTACAACAAACGGATATCACCATTGGCGGCAGCGGTTTCTCCTTGCTCGGCTAGGGAGTTAGTCGAGGCTCTCTTGTCCCGCCTACAAGCACGTTTAACAGTCCTCTCCAGTTCGGCGTATCGTTGAGAGGCAGCTGTCTTAGTCGATCTGGTTCGCGCTCGCTCAATGCCGGCTTTCGCCTCTCTTTGCTCGTCGATCTTCCTCCATGTTTCATCCGAAATCCACTCCCTCCGCCCGCTGCGCGCTTTGCCGATGGTTTCATCACTGGTCGTGATGAAGGCGTTCTTGATGCCAGTCCATTGCTCTTCGACGGTTCCATCAGATGGCAACTCCGAGGCTCGAGATTCAAGTTGTTCGACAAAAACCCTTGCGATGTGCGACGCGCAGACGTATCTCCGTGATAACAAGATGATGGTCGGATACAATATCAGCGCTGCGTTTGTTGCGTACATCAAGAAGGCTCCTTCGCAATTTCCGGCTGATTCCGTTCGATGCTCTCCTCTTTCTCCAGGATTCTCCAGAATAAAGAGGATGTTGTACTATAAATACCGGCTCGGCAATATCTGGCGGACACGAAATGCCTCACAATGTCTAGCTTTTTCGCTCCGAGCTGAAGCTGACGGTATGACAATGTATCGAGCGTAGTTACTTGATTGTTTTCGCTATGGTTGGTGTAAACCAACTGATAAACGCTGTCAATTTTTCCTGTGCATTACAGAGTTGTTACGATTGGTGATGTTACCATGCCTGTTGGCACGCATATTAGCGTCCAAATATTTTTGATTTTATAATCCCAAACATGTTTTGAAGAAAAGGTGTCCCACCACCGGACACGCCAGTGGATTCAACCGTTCAGATAGAGCAACAGTCATGACATTATCTTTTGTTTTTAGCTATCTATAAATAAAACTACATCAAAAGTTCACACCGTTCACAAAGTGATCTATTCTCATTGAATAATCACGAGCCTCGTGTGATTAAGGTTTATATTTTTTCTTTCTCGGAAATGGTAACAGCAGTTGCCTGTTTCCTATTAAATAATAATGAAGAATATATGATGGAGTAAAAGAATGAATTCGGTTCAAAAATTCTAGCAAACGAGTGAGCCCACGGCTAGCAATAAATAATACGTGCATTTAAAGTTGTTCCTAAGCTTCCTCGCTCGCTCGCTCGCTCTATCTGCCAGCTCACCCAGCCGATAGCCATCAACCTGTTTCGAGTTGGTGGATTCTTCACGCTTCGTCTGTTCTGGAAAAGAATTTTCTGCGCCTCAGCGGGCAGACTCGGCACTTGTTTTTCTACTGGTGATTTAAGTTTTACCACAGATACTTAACAGATGAAGCTATATTGGCCTTTTTAATTAATTTTAACAACCAAAAATGTAGTATCGCCACGCTACAGAAAATAAAAATTATTTTACTAACTTTGCTAATTGTGGAACTCATCGCTTAAAATGTTGAGTGCAAAGGGGAATGAACATTTACTTTATAGCCAAAGCAAAATGTACTTGTTCCAGTGCCTTGGTAATAGTGGGTAATTAACAATGACTGACATGAGACATGTAACAATATCGAATCACTGAAACTGACTAGATTTATTACAAAGTTGCAGGTCTTTGCCGGTAATTCTATGGTTTTATACATCGAGTTCACTCCCTCTTTCAGCTTCACGCATGCATGCCCAAAACGAAAGCACACCGGCCGCAGTGGAAATGGCTACACACACTGAATGTACACTAGGTAGGTACGTGCAATAACAACAACTTGCCACAAAAAGTGATATGCTCTAGATTACTACAGTATACACGTTCATACGTAAAATGAATAGTAGCTGAAATAAAAAAAATAAACAAACTTTATCACCTTATAAGGTTTTCTCCCCGACAAAATGATTCGCTCTCCACTTTCAGTCTACTACACTACCTACTGCCTACTTAAAGGAACAGTTAATGGGCAAAACAAGAGGCTAATTTTTAAGGGCCGCTTTCTCATTAAAGTAGCAAAGTGCGGAGTCCCGAGATGATAAGATTTAAAGATAAGTACCTACCAATGCAATGTAAGGTAGGTATTCTTAGCCGCACGTTCCGCCTCGATGGAGGCGATCCGAGCCGCCGACGACACTTTACTAGCTAATGACAATCTCCGTTCGTTCGATGGTCGACAGATTTTGTTTCGCTTGATGGCGGCGAAGATGAACCGCTCGATGTGTGGATCTGAATAATCATTTCCGCAAAGGATTGGTATTATTATCTTTCTAGCCTGCATGTACGCTCGGATACCCATCGAGAGACCCTATAGGAGTAGAAGGAAGGAGCAGCAGCGACGACGAATACCCCGCACAGAACGGTTGGTAACGGATTCAATCAAGTTTGATGGAGTTTTTTTTGTGTTGCTGTTGAAATACTGTGGACATAGTGGATAGCTTTTTTTACGGTGGTAATTTTGCATGCCTGAAGTTGGTTGATCGGTTCGTTGGTTGGTTGGTTGCTGTACAGCTGCGATGCCCCTTTAAGGAGGTCTACCAGATCATTCAGAATCAATTTCCTTCGATGCGGTTGTCAGTCTGCGGCCAATATCGGATGAAAACGTCCACCGGATGTGGTCGTTTTCGTAAAGCGCGTAGTTTGACTATCATGGGAATAAAAAGCGTCTGATGGTTGAAAGAAATGTTTTATGGGTATTCTTACTGTCTGGTTTAGATATCATTATCCAGACGAACGTTTGTTCGCGCTGCCTCTCGAAAGGAATCTAGGTGTTAAGATAATTATATAGCTGGTCCTGAAGCGGTTCTATAGACTAGCAGTCGGATGCAAAGTTTATTTAAACAGAAGCTTCTTCTAAGGAGAAAAAAAGTTTTATTAAACAGAGGAATAATAATGCTTGATATTGATGGCAGCGGTTTACAGATTGATGTTATGATCAAAATCGAAATATTATACTCAACACCTTATACATTATACTGCATCACCTATAGCATATGATAATCAAGAAGGATAAAAACTATCTGTCAGGTCAGTTCAATGATCCTCATTAGACTACTAGCACTGCTGTTCGAAAATTCCTTTTGGCAGTACAAGTTACACAAAGGAAGTACGATGAATTTCATAATTATCGCGGTCTTACTTCACTATCCTAGTAATAAATAACCTAGAGTTCATTATGCATTTATTGGTCATAATAACTGCAATAACGGTGCAATAAAACACCTATTCGGGTGCGATCCTATTATTTATGTGCAGTCAATCGTGCGAAGACCGTGTTACAATGTATTAACCTAACCTAATGTTACATTTATAAACAATATTTTAATAATTGTCTATTATTATGGATACATCAAAATTTTGCTTTAGTTCCATTTTATTCACTCAAAAGCCAAGAAAATCACAATAGATTGCCTTCGAATGACCGAAACATAAATGGCCGAAATACCAAATGGCTGAATCATAAAAGGCCGAAACACGAATGGCCGAACGTCATATTCGGCCGAAAATATTCACGGCCTTTAACCGGCACAAACGTTGGGTACATGCTGTCCTTACTCACTGCGCTTTTATTAAGCACTAAACAAAGGCGTAATTACATTGTTTAGTTCTGGGCGTGAGAGGCGTGAATGCTAACCACTACATCGGGACTGACACCTTTGATTAAAGTTATTTGGAATTAAATAAAAAGAAAACTTATCCAATTCAATTCAATTCTACTTCTTCTTCTTCTTCTTCTTCTCCTTCTTCTTCTTCTTCTTCTTCTTCTTCTTCTTCTTCTTCAGCATAGAGCCGGAGTGGATCGTGCTGTTTCAAGCACTCGTCTCCATTCAACTCGGTCTTGGGCCACTCGTCGCCAATTTCCTAGTCGTCCCAGAAGTCGTAAAAAAATCGCTTTCGACCTGGTCGAGGCATCGTGCACGTTGGGCCTCCCTGTTCCTGGTGCCGGTGGGGTTATTGAAGAGGACTATTTTCGTCGCACTGCCGCCCGCATCCCTTCGACGTGTCCGGCCCACCGTAGCCTGCTAACTTTCGCTAGACGTACGATGGGAGTCTCCCCACGCAGTGCCTGTAGCTCGTGATTCATACGCCTCCGCCACTCTCCGCTTCCAGTTTGTACTCCGCCAAATATCGTCCGCAGCACTTTCCGCTCAAACACGGCAAGGGGGGCTGGTACCGAATGGACGAAATACAAATGGCCGAATCACGAATGACCGAAATCCAAATGGCCGAATTTCAACAACAGTCACAGAAGACCGAATCATGAAAGGCCGAATCACGAATGGCCGAATCACGGAAGGCCGAATTTTTCGGAATGCCTAAATAACCATTCAATAAAAACATGAATTGGCAAGCAGTTAAGGCCGAATTTTTTCGGAATACCTAAGTAACTATTCAATAAAAACATAAATTGGCAAGCAGCTAACTTTAATCAAACAAAAAACAAAATAAGCAACACAACTATTTACTACAGGGTATAGATGATTGAAAGTACTTTCTACCCCTAATCGCAAATGAGAGACCTATTCACCGTGTCAGTAGCAAATGTTTCCTAGATGATTCAGGGCGAGAGTAGGGATTATCCCTTAGTTAAGTCCGAACGAGCGGCAGTGAGTAAGGACAGCTTGTACCCAACGTTTGTGCAGGTTGAAGGCCGTCAATATTTTCGGCCAAATATGAAGTTCGGCCATTCGTGCTTCGGCTTTTTGTGATTCGGCCTTTAGGTATATTATGCCATTTGTTATTTCGGCCATTTGTGTTTCAGCCATTCGTGATTCGGCCATTTGTGTTTCGGCCATTCGTAGGTAATCCGTATGTCCTCCGTGAGCAGCGTCACGACTTCAAGTCCATAAAGAACTACCAGACTAATAAGGGTTTTGTACATTGTTAGCTTCGTGCGGCGGCGTATGCTTCCTGATCGTAGCGTTTTACAAAGGGCAAGATAGGCCTGATTTCCCGCTTGGATGTGCCGCTGGATCTCCGTACTAGTGTTGTTGTCCACGGTCACCAGCAATCCCAAATACACGAACTCCTCTACTATTTCTAGTTCGTCGCCGTGAACGGTTACCGTCTGTGGGAGACGCGCGTTTGTTTCCTTTAAGCCTCTTCCTTTCATGTATTTGGTCTTCGGCGCATTTATTTTTCTTTTCAATTCTCCAAGACTCCGCTTTCAGTCTGGCGTAGATTGCCTCCGCCGCCGGCGTATCGAAGTCATCTGCAAAGCCTAGAAGTTGGCTACCCTTGGTAAAAATCGTGCCTCTCGTTACGATGCCCGCTCGTCGGATCACCCCCTCAAGAGCGATATTGAACCGCATGCAGGATAAACCGTCACCTTGTCTCAATCCTCGCCGCGTCTCGAAGGGACTCGAGTGTGTCCCAGAAATGCGTACGAAACACATCATTCGATCCAATGTAGCTCTGATCAGTCGCGTCAGTTTGTCCGGAAAACCGTGTTCGTGCATTATCTGCCATAGCTTGTCTCGATCGACTGTATCGTATGCTGCTTTGAAATCAATAAAGATGTGATGCGTGGGCACGTTGTACTCCCGACATTTCTGCAAGATCTGTCGGATAGCAAAAATTTGATCCGTAGTTGCGCGAGCCCCCATGAAACTCGCCTGATAATTTCCTACGAAACCTTGTGCTATCGGTGACAACCAGCGTAACAGGATCTGGGAGAGTACCTTGTAAGCGGCGTTTACCAGCGTAATACCGCAATAGTTGCAGCAGTCTAGTCACCCTTTTTGTAGATGAGACAAACCACTCCTTCCATCCATTCCTCCGGTAGCTTTTCCTACTCCCAAATCGTCGAAATAACCCAGTATAGAGCCTTTGCCAGCGTTTCTCCGCCATATTTATAAAGCTCTGCCGGTAGGTGGTCCTTCCCAATGGCTTTATTAGTCTTCAGCAGCCAGATTTCTCGTTTGATTTCTTGGTGATCAGTGCTAGGACATTACTATCTTCCATGGGCGCTTCTAGGTTAATTTCCGTTCTGCCTCCTTCTGCGACTTCGCCATTGAGCTGTTTATCGAAGAACTGCTTCCATCTGTCGACCACCTCACGATCGTTTGTGCTTAGATTCCCTCCCTTGTCCCTACACATGTCAGGTTTCGGTGTGTAGCTCTTCCAAGTTTGGTTCACCTTCTCATAAAACTTGCGCGTGTCATTAGCTCGGAATAGTTGCTCTAATTCTTCACGATCTCTGTCCTCTTTTTAGTGCCCCAACCGTCTTCGAGGTTTGAAGCACCTAACTCCTCGGAAGAAGGCAGTGCCTCATTCAGTACTCGCGTGTAGTTCTCGGCAGCTTGCGGGTTATCTAGCTGCCGGATGTTCAGCCGAGGAGGGCGGCTTTGACGTGTCCGGTATACGGTGGACAGCTTTGAGCGCACATGTACTGCTACTAGGTAATGGTCAGAATCAATATCCGCACCCCGTCGGGAGCGTACGTTCGTGATGTTAGAGAAAAACCGGCCCTCTATGAGAACGTGGTCAATTTGGTTCATTGTACGTTAGTCAGGTGACCTCCAGGTGACTTTGTGAATATCCTTGCGCGGGAAAAAGATGCTTCGGATTACCAGGCCTCGGTAAGCTGCGAAGTTTATACATCGTTGGTCGTTATCGTTCGTGTCGGTGTGCAGGCTATGGGGTCCTACCGCCGGTCTAGAAATTTCTTCCCTACCGACCCCGATGACGATCGGCGAAATACGTATCGGTCAAGAATAAATATACATAGTAGAATTAAATTGGATAAGTTTTCTTTTTATTTAACTCCAGGTTTCGTATTCTACTAAGACGCTCCAAAAACATCAGTAAAGTTATTTGTTGAGTGCATGCCACATGTATTTTTTAATGAATAGTTGTTTGGGTATTCCGAGAAAATTCGGCCTTTCGTGATTCGGCCAGTCGTGATTCAGCCATTCGTGATTCGGCCTTTTGTGATTCGGCAAAACGAGATTTCGGCCTTCTATAACTGTTGTTAAAATTCGGCCATTTGTGTTTCGACCATTCGGTACCAGCTCACTTCAAACAAGTACCCTGTTTGATCCCATTCGGTAATTTTATTGTTTTTGTGTACTTAAAAAATTTGATTTTTAAGTGAACTTACTTCTGTCGCCTATTTATTGTTTTTAAGTCGTATGTCATAGTTGTATGCTCTTTTTCATGATGTTGTATTATAATTGTGGTCTTCTTTAATCACCGAACGTTATTCTTTTCGGATTTAAATTTATTTTTCTCGTTCTTTAATTTCTTTTCTTGTGTTATAATTGTGTATTATTTGGATCACAGTTATGTATTAACTTTAAGATGCTCTCTATTTTCGTTTGATTTTTTTTTTCATATTTGGAGTGGTTTCATTATGCTCTTCAATTTTGGGAAATACGAAATATTCATAAAAGAAAAAACTACGAGAAATCAGTTTACCGACATCGAATATTCCGTCCGAAAAGGCGCGCGAGAAGTTATTGGATACCGATAGACATGTGTTGCTATAAGGTTTTGCATGCTGACATCACGAATAAACGCGATTCAGCCATTTAACATCTATTCGGGGTTTGTTTACTATTTACTATTTTACGAACCCGACATACATAAATTCGAATTAAACGTCTAAAAAGCGTATCGTCCAGCACCCAGGTAATCAATAAGCATTAGTATAAGCAGTAAGTCAATCGTTTATTAGCATCCCTGGCGTTTTATACTGCAGGTTGCTGTTTATCAGCATTTTGATCGCATAACTGTTGTAAATTGGCATCCAAAATTCTATTTAAATTCTTCTTGTCGGTAACTAGCTGCAAATAATCATTGTCAGCACTATAAGAGGGCTAGCAGTAAAGTAGCCGCATATTTTGCCAAAATAGCATTTAGGTAGCATTTAAGGCAACTTAAATGCTTATTGGCTTGCACTTAAACTGCATTGGAAATGCTTATTGGTTACCTGGGAGTGTTCCCCTCCAAACTACCGAGAATTGCAGTTTTCGGTGCTTTTCTGACGTGCCGTAAACGCCTTTAACAGTATTCACTTTCATCATTTTAACCCGCATTCTAAGTACATGTAAACAAACCACCGATAGACGTCAAAGAAGTGAGGTTATATTCGTCCAAGCAAAACTCTGTAGTTGCGCGATTGTCAGAGGACTATGTTCAAATAGCGTGTTCTAGCTTCCGGCGTAGTCTTGAGAATGTCCTTAAAAAGATGGAGGACACATCGAGTAAATCTGTTTGAAAACGCTTAATAAAGATAACTAAACTCGAAAATATTATAGCTTACAGTAGTTAAAAATGGGAATTGACAGAAATACCATAAATTTTCGCAACCACACCCGCACTCCGCATGAAAACTAAATCAGGCTAAAGTGGATTTTACAGCCAATATGTATGATAACAGTTAGTGAAAAGGATAATGGGTAATGGGAAGAGTTCAAGGAATGGGTTATGGTAAGAAGTACATCTAAAACAATGGTTTTACAATAAGCAGAACTCCCAGTAATGTATAACAGTAATCATATAACTGTTCCGGTTGAAAAAATCGATCGATAATAACATCGATAGTAATTAACCTGAAATAAATGACAAACTGTATACTCACATTTATGGATTACAAAATAAGTCAATACCTAGTTTATTATTTTAATTAGTACCCTAATTTTTTCTGTTTCAAAGCATACACCAGTGCTGCATATTGCTCATATGAATCTAAACGAATTCTGCTGAAAATCGGTGTAATCATTTCATATTTTTCAGCAAGTTATGGAGAACACCAACCTGGTTCCGCCGTATCTCAATTGGAACACCGACAGATAAAGTAAAATATTTAATAGACACAAAGATAAATAGATAGATAATGCCTCAAAGCGGGCATAGAAGGAAATTAGTTTCCATTTTTTCGTCTACAAATTTAGTGCCCCTGCACGTATTGTGATCATTATGGTTTTTGCCACTCAAATGTAGCGCAAGATGAAATTAGCTTGTAACGGGAACCTGCCGGCAAGTGGCAGGCAGGCAGCCCGCCAGCCACACTATTATGCCCGAGCCTCAACGCACTGGCAAAACACTCGCAGCATGGAGCCATGCGAGCCTCGCGAGCTTCCTTCGGCTGCCGGTCTTGCGCTCCAAAGCCTGCCATCATCAGTATCATCCGCGGCTTTGCCATCGGCTAAGTCAATTCACGGGCTGTTTTTTCCCAAAGACGATGTTGGGCTGCACAACGCGCAATGCCAGAAACGGTTAAATGCAAATTTGCTTTTGTGCCGAGGCTGAACGTTTATCCGTTGCTTTCAAACGTTGTTGCCACGAAAGGTTCCCCCCGGTGTGGTGGTGGTTCATCTCAAGCGTTTCGCAGTTTCCAATTTGCGTACGAACCGACTGCGCCGCTGCTACTGTCGAGTGATGTATAGCAGAGCAAAACTTGATAAACACGCGTAATTATTCACGTATTCACAAAATGAGTTATCGCGGTCAGTTTCAAATCCAATTGAGATATATCCTCGCACGTGTGTAACGTTTGATATATCTCGCTGTTAGGAATGTATAGCAACATCATATAAATTGAGAGCTGCAGGGAGGGGAACCGTGATCCGACCGGTCGGTGGTATCATGATTCATTCGACCAAACGAGGCTCGCGGTATAATAGATAGTGACGCTTCTTGCGCTATTTTCCATGCTTCGGTGGTCCAAAGCGGTGTGGTTGCCACCGCAATGCAAGCGCAAACTATCGGCAGGGATTCCCATTAGGCATGAAACGGTAAGCGGTTTAATTGCTTTCTTTTGAAAACGATGAAAACGTTTTGGTTTTTAGTCAGCCCAGGTGAAAGCAGCTAAGATTGGTTCGACAAACAAAAAAAAAACCACAAACCCAAATTTTAGGTTAAACTAGTGTATGATCATCGTGCTCATCAACCGATTGTTCAAATTTAAACGTTGCAATTGGTTTGAATTACTATGCTGCACGCTATGCTGAACCTCGAATACGTCTCACTTTGCTCGAACCTGAAATTGCAGACATATTATTTTTTAGATCATGTAAACCTCAGTGAATTCCTTACATTTCCCTACCTTCTAACTTGGAAATAGAAATTCCTAGTTTTTTCTAACTTGACTTTCATGCTTACTAAGGCATTGGGCCACAACTACCTATCTTATTTCAAGATTCATAGTATAGACCTGTATACCACGCTTAACAGAGACCTTTTTCGGTGTAGGTGATATTCAAACTAGCGCTCATAAAAGCAAAGCCTTGGTGATACACGTCTTTAACACTTAACCCTGTAAAAGATAAAATAAATCAATAAAAAATTAAGGTTCTTCGAAAGAGGGTTGTTAGAACCCTCTGATATTTGGAGAACAACTCCCAGCGCAGTAGTGCACTTCATCCGAAGTGCATCACCGGGCTGGACAAATGCTTTTAGTCAAACAATGGCAATCACTTCTGATAGTGGTGCGTCATCTTGACAACATAGCTATAATAAAACGGGGAATATATCACAATAGATCAAACAAATGGTCGCAGTTCGCAGTGATAAAAATACCCAACATGGAAAAAAACACTTAACCCTTGTTCACCGATAGACATTGTCGCCGGTTATTAGAGTAAAGGATCCTATTGACTCTAAGTAGCACCCCCGAATATTTAGTCGAGAAGAACCTACACTCCGTAGCCCGCAGGAAGTGTTCGATACCAACTGGTCATCAATAAGAACGTGGTTGATTCGATTCGTTGTTCATTGGTAATGTGATCTTCTTGTGATCTTTACCAGGTATGAAAGTACTTCTGGTCACCAGGGTTCATGCAGTTGCAAGATTGACACACCGCAGATCTTCATAGTTTTTATCAATGTGCAGGCTACCGGCCTCTATCACCGGGATACACATCGCTTCTCTACCGACCAATGCGTTTATATCCCCATTGACATGAACACCTGTGCGTAGAACACTTCCTTCTTGACGTTGGATCTACCTTCGTGCGGGTTGTGCATATTAGCGATACCGTTAGCGAAGATACGGCCTTTTATACTCAACAATCATCCTTTTGTTGATCACCTTCCAGTCCATCATTCTGGCCTACATTCTGTTAAACAATGCAAAACCTGCTTCCAGTTAGTTGGAGGCTGCATTAATCTGATATAACTGGGCCTTGCTGCACTGGATATTTCAAACCTTTTCGCCTTTCTGATAGTACTTTAATGGACGATAATCCATATTAGCGGATCAATACCGAATGTATTAGTGATTTCCAGGATTCTCGGTTTTGGGCTGCCAGTCTCCAGTCACCTTGTACTCCTGCTGCGCGTGCATCTTCCTCGATCGCACGCACCCAACGAGTGCGTGGTCTACCTCGAAGCCGACGACCTCGCCCAGGTACTCTGCTGAACACTATTTTCACTGAACTTTCTTCAGGCATTCGTGCTACGTGTTCAGCCCACTGTAACCGTCGGCGCCTGATCAGCTTCACAATGTCATCAGATTTACACACCTCGTACAACTCGAGATCATGCTTCTACGCCATTCGCTGTTTTACATCTTACCGCCAAGTATTGGCCACAACATTTTTTGTTCAAATACACCATGTATACGCCGATCTGTTTCTCTCAACGTCCATGACTCATGGCCGTAGAGGACTACCGGCAATTATAATGTTTTGTACATAGCTAATTTTGTACGCGTCTGCAAACTGCGTGGCTTTAGCTGACTACGGAATGCGTAGAAAGCCCTATTTGCAGCAGCAATAGATACGTCTCTTCACATCTCGAGTGACGTCATTGTCGCATGTTACCAGAGTTCCCAGACATGTGAATTCATCGACAACCTCGTACCGTTCTCCATCTATCTCCACCTCAGGACCTACATCATTCAGACTTCCACGCTCTCAGCCAGCAATGATCTACTTTGTTTTGGCAGTGTTTATGATCAGTCCGATTCTCGCAGATTCGCTTTTGAAAGGCGCAAAAAAAGCAAAACTGTGGACTTAAATGTCTTTCTAAGATTTGATCCTTCTTTATCGACAGACTTCGCGGCCGGCTATTAAAGTACAGGACAGTTACGGGGTTAGTGCAAAAATCCTACGGACTCTATCTAGCAGCACCGCCTAGCCGAGATTCGAACATACGACCACTGGCTTGTCAGACCAGCATCGTACTTTGAAGCTAACTGGGCGGTCGAACTGGTTTGGAAAAGCACAAATACCTTTACAACAGCTCTACAATGAACACCAACAATGTCGATGTCATCCGCAAAGCCTAGGAGCATGTGCGATTTAGTGATGGTGGTTACATTCCTTTGCACGCCTGCTCTTCGTGTCGCCCCTTCAAACAGTAAGTTAGAGAGTGGATGGTAAATGGTTGAATAATGCGCTCCAGAACCACCATGAGGTTCCACAGCCTCTTATTCAGCAACTCCTATCTCTACCTCCTCGTGGTACCATCCGGGATACGTTCCTTAGTGGAAATCGGACAACCGGTGGAAACTAGGATCGTATGCGGACAGAGAAGGGGGCACTCATGCGAAGGCTGAAGTGTAAACTCTCCGCCTGCAGGACGGTTCTCTCGACTCCCAGGAACCAAAGCAGAGGGTCCAAAGCCCCTAAAGGAGATGGTTGTAATAGCTGTTATCCATGGCTATTATGTAAAAACTTGAATGGATAAACCCCTAATCCAAGGAGTGACGCGACCCGTGCCGAGGAATGAATGGTGGAGGGGGTTCTATAAATTCTCTCGCCGCAACGGAGCCTGTGGAGTACCTGGGCGCCCTCCACAGCAATTGGCCCTTGCTGTATCAAGCCGGTTAGTGATGCCTTGGACGATTTCTTACCGCGCAGGCTCTCTCTCTCTCTGCCGAAAAAAACAAAGAAACGAATGAGGTGGAGAGGAGAGTAGGTGAGGAATAGGACTTGAACAATGCGCTAGTAGAGGTTCAGTCCTGATCCTCGTCTATCCTCAACGCGCCGACTCGTTGTGAGTCGACAAACGAAGATATGGCTCCAAAACATTCTACTCACGGGTCGAGATTCACTCTGCCTGATCTCTGACTGTGTGCTGGAGGGTGGGCGGAAACAAAGGAGAGCCGAACAGTTATGGCCATTAGGATGCCTGTACAATCGCTCAAACAATCTAAAAATATATAACATCGAGTTTCCACCCTGGGTTACTCAAAAGTTGCTGAGTCACAATAAGGGAGATCTTAGCAAGCTTACCGGTCTTGCGACAGGACATTGTCCGAGCAAATATCATCTTCGGAATCACGGTTTCGTACAAGATGATATTTAACCTCGGAAAACTTGCTTTGCAATTGTGGAGCACAAATAGTACGCAGACTGCAGTATCTCAAAAAGGGGAGATCTGGTCGTCGCCGATCATGGTAACTAGGTTCATAAACCTAGTCATCCCTGATTGGCACATGTCTCACTCCAGCTACCAGCCTGTCACTTCCTTAATAAGTGATAGGTAAGCTTGAAGCGTATAGTAAAATAATAAAACGGGGCATACCACAATAGTTCAAAATAATGGACGCAGTGGTATCTGATATTTCACCGTTACAGTTCACAGTTACGACACAGTTTCATTAGCTTGGTGGGAAAGTGGTGTTCGAGCATTATCTACCATAATTCATTTCATTTCACTGAATCGTACGCTGCCTTAAAATCCACAAACAGATGGTGAGTTCGTACATACTTAAAAAACTCAGCAAAATTTGCCGAGATTTGGACAGCCGAGCGTTCGGTGAAAATTTCAGTTTTGCAAATCGACGTTTACGGATCTTTACTAACGTTTGGCATCATAAAAAAATTTACCGAAGCCGTCCAAATCTCGGCAAAATTTTGCTGACTTCGGCACTTTTTTTTTAAGTGTGTAAGTTGTATTCCCGAAATTTGTCAAGGATTTGACGCAAGGTGAACATTTGATCCGTAGTCGATCTGCCTTCTCGAAAACCACACTGGTAATCGCTGACAAAGGATTTTGATAACGGTCTTAATCTGTTGAACAGATTACGGGAGAATATGTTATGGGTGAAATTTAGAAGTTTTATGCCCCGATAGTTACCACAATCGAATCGGTGGCCCTCAATATATAGAGGGGAAATGAGACTATCAAGTGAAGCCAGTCTGAAGGCATTTCTTTTTCCATCCAGATTTTTTCGATCGTGGAATGGATTGCTATGTGCAGCTGCTCACTCTCCACTTTCAGAAATTCGGCCGGAATTCCGTCCTTCACAGCAGCCTTTCCATTTTTAAGCTCTTCATCAGTGGCTTTATCAGTGTCTGTTTTCGAAAACAGACACCTTTTTAACTTCAACTAGCGTGGGTGGTTTCACAACTTGATCATCTTCCTCAATTCGTATTCTGTGTTCAACACTTTCGACGATTTAGAAGCTCTTCAAAGTGCCACCTGGCCTTTTCCACCTGGCAGCCACCATAGCCTCGTCAGTTAACAGGTTTCCAGGTTTTGTCGGTGTTTATCTTTTTTTGGAATGCTTTCATGAAAACAGTTTACCATTCAGTTGTACCAGAAGGAACTTGTGTTTCAATGTTCAGGATCAGCATATGACTGTTGGCCAAAGTCTAAGCGCCTGAATGGGCTTACGGCCGTTGACCAGATGAAAAGGTGTGGATGTCGGCATGTTCTTCAGTTCTTGGCCTTGGCGATCAGCTGCTTCTCCGTTTTTGACAACAAAATTATTGGAGTAGATCCTTCATTTGAAGATCCCAAAAAATATTTTATCCGCGTTTCTGGGGACGTTGGGAGGGTTGGCGGTCTTCAGTTCAACGTTTATCTGCAGCCGTTAGATCTCCTGCAGGGATCTCTTGGCATAATGGGCCGAGATCGGGCCCGGCCAAAGATTCGTTCGCGAGATACTTCTTGTTGAAGATGGTAGCTTCCAGCAGGCACTTCGTTCCGTATATTTCCCCGTTCACCGTAAGCTTCGAAGGAAAGAACAGCGCGGCCCAAATCGTAGAAAGCTGGGTTCGCCTTGCTCTCGGGCTTTCTCTTACGCTGCACTTTACGGACGAGCAACACCGTCGGTCGACCAGAACCAGGTTTCCGTTCCGTCCAACCCTCTCGCCTTTCTTCAGAAAGAAAATTGCCGAATTGACTATATCCGACGGGCACGAAGTGCCACACGATGTCCAACTTCTTCGCTTAGAGGTAGAGCTAGCAGTACGAACAAAGCATCGAGCGTAGTTGCTTAACTGTTTTAGTGGCTGCTGCAAATCAACTGCTAACGCTGGCAATTTTTTCTTTATAACAAAATAGGGTTGCTACGATTGCACTAACTTACTTATTTAGCTACTTAAGTGGCAAGCCTAGTACAAAACCTGTACAAAACAAAATCTCGCTCTAACCATCTTGCTCGCAGCGCTCCTGGTCGTTTTAATCCTACCAGATCCAGGTAGTTGTTCAGCATTCATGCAACATGCCCTGCCCATCGTATCCGTCTTGCTTTAGCCACCTTTTGGATACTGGGTTCGCCATAGAGCAGTGCGAGTTCATGATTCATCCTCCGTCTCTATACTGCGTTCTCCTGTACGCCACAGAAGGTCGTTCTTTACACTCGTCTTTCGAAAACTCCGAGCAATCGCAAGCCCTTCTCGAGCATTGTCCATGATTCATGCACGTAGAGAAAACCGGTTTAATAAGCGTCTTGTACCGGGTACACTTTGTGCGGGGGCTTAGTTTGCTTGACCGTAATTGCTTGTGAAGCCCGTAGTAAGCACGACATCCACTGATAATACACCTCCGAATCTCACGGCTGCACAGTGATCCAAACAGCGAAATACGTGATCGTGTGATATTGCGCTTAAACGAGAAGTTTTTCGCACGTAGTTTCTTCAGGAACATTTCTTGGTATAACAAGCCCCTTCTTGTGAGAGAAATCTTTGGGTGATTAATTTCCTTAAAAGTGAGATTCGAAATTTATTTTCTCATATATTCGAGATACAGGTTGGTACATTGAGCAAAGTTGTAGTAAATATTAATACAAACAACTTTGTCAAAGACACCATACTTGTATCTCTTCATGGAAATGATCTATGAAGCGTTATTCGTGGACAAACCCTTTAAACCAGTTTTTAAACCCTGGCTTATTCTGGTCAATTTTTACGAGTTCATAGTGTTCTATAAAGTTGTTTATCTTGCTAAAATCAACGTTTCTGTAGAACATTATTATATGTTATTTTCTAAAGTTTCGGAGATTTGGAGCTTATTCGGTGATAAATAGTACTTTTTTAAGCTAAAATATTATCCAAGACGGCAAATGGTGGCAGATCAAACAACTTCTACTTAAAAATACAACAAAAAACCACAGTGTCAATTGACTGTATCTGTTTGTATCCTCAAAAGTTATAGTTGTTTTAAAAGTCCATCTCAGTCATTTTTACAGAACAAATCAACTGTACTTCAGATGCAATAAACGCCATTTTGTTTACGTTGACAATCGCTTTCTAACAAATTAAGTTAACAACATTTTTTTCGCCTATTTGCGATTCGTACATGAATGTAGACTTAAATTAATCAGAGAAAAGCTTTCAAATAACTAACTTAAGTTTATTTTGTTCAATTCAATTGCTCTTTCCTTCCGCATTTTTCCAAAACAACATTTGATGATGAGTCTTTTCATTTCACCTACACCTTTATTTAACATAATTAACTATATATGACGTACTGCTTACTTAGTCATTTCGAAAAAATTTCATGACTTGGTCTTTTGTGACTGTTGCTGAAATTCAGCCATTTGGATTTCGGCCATTCGTGATTCGACCATTTGTATTTCGGCCATTCGGTACCAGCCACACCGGTGGCAACTTTGACGTTTGCGAACAAAATAGGTGAAGCCAACATAGTTGGATCACTGGATCACTTTTATACGTTTCGGATCACTAGTGTGCGTGTAAAAGAACGATTCACACGATATTTTTGCAGCGCCAGACGTAATTTTCGCTGCATTATCACTTATTTCTTGTCCTAAAGGCGACGTTTTCTGTTAGTTGAAAGCAAATTATTTTTATCGATGAATTGTTATTGAAATTCATGTAAAATTCTTCATTTCTACGTGATTATGTTTTGTTGGCTTGATCGCCTTACTGCATTGCCGTGTGAATGGTGCGTATTAAAATAAAACGACTGTAGCGCCACCTCATTTTGTGGCGGTTTCAGGAAACATAGTAGATGCCCGGGGGTTGGTACCAACCCATTACACGGTGTTACACGGAAAAAATACTTCTCAAATGAGCTAGTGTACGTTGTTAGTCACACCTAGTACATCATAAAAACACATTTGAAATTTTCCCAAAATTTCAAGTTATTGCAAAAAAATGTTTTGTGGCTAGGTGTACACATACTATCATGAATAACTCAATAATTTTCCAAGCAATTTTAAGTGTTTTATACATTTTTGGAAAGCTTAGAGGACAAGCTTTCAGGATATATACACAATCACTATGGTTCTACAAAAGTTAGACGAGATTTTTTCAATTAAATATGAAATTTAACTACAAAAATGTAATATTTCTCACTTTAGGGGTCCTTAAAGTGCCCTTAAAAATAACCCACATTCCTCAGCTCAACATCACTTGTTTTATATTCAATCCTAAGAGTTTGGTCAAAATTTCAGCCAAATCGGTCAACATTTGCAAATTTGAGACCATTTTTAAGAGTTGTAGAATTTGTTGCTTCTCATATTTCACCCGCCTAATCTTACAACTGAGCATTTTGTACACGAAAACAAACACTTAAAAATCAATTTTGCTCAATGACTGTGCATACGATTTTTCTAGCGCTTTCAAATTTTCGATGAAGTTATTCAGTATATTAAAATACATATTTTTTCTCAAGACTATTTATCGTTAGGATGCAAATTTAATGAATTATAAACTTACTCTATCAAAAATTAATACACTTCTTTTATTTTTCCGAGGTTCCATGGAAGTCACCATTGTGGATTGGCTACGCACAGGTGGATTCATCACCAGGTGGCAGGACAATTGCGGGGCTAGTGCTAGGATCCTTTTGACTTCCAGTAGTGCTTCGAACATACGACAACTGGCTTGTTATCACCACGATCGTACCTCGAGGCTAATTGGATTTTTGCTTTAAAAGATAAGTTCCCATTGACTGATATAAAAAGTAAGAGCCCATATAAGAATTAAATAAAAACAATCCCTTTGTCCATAAGTTTTTTTATACATTACAACATGCAAATAATTAAGGAAAAAAAGTTTTTCAAACAACATTTTCATAGCAGAAGAAAAAACTACTGTTAAGTGATGCCATGGGAGAATAATAGAGGTGTGAATTTAATAACTATAATACCTCTTGTATTGTACAGAGTTTCTTCTTCCATCGTCGAACAAAACGTTTGATAGATATTTCATATGGGCTGGCTAAAATCAATGCTTCGACTCGTAATGGTTCGTAACAAGAGCCGTAAATAACCTCCGCAGCCCTAGTTTAAACAAACCAATTGAGTTTCGTTTTGAAGCGTAAGCTTGTTAGCCGTTGATCAACAAAAACGCTATAAATAATAACGAATCGATTGCGCCTCTTCGATTCTCGGGCGAGCTGGAAATTGAGTAATTTGCAGCCCACCGCCCCCGTTTCTACCTAATAAAAGTAGCAACATTCACTAGAACCAGCCACCAGTCTCTGACTCTGACTGTACCCGGTTGTTGTTGTGGTGGTTGTTGTTATTATTGCTGTCGGTCGTTGCTTGATCAGGCAGAACTGTAAGGCGGTTTACCCATGGGAAACAAAATGTACGATCCTAATCCAGTTGTTTATTTTCCTGCGAACAATTGTGTGTTAATATTCAACGCCCCATCAGCAGCGATCGTCGTCGAGAGGCCCACAGACAGTTTACTGATCGACATCAGAAAGCGATCCGATCGGATTTCCCAGAAGGAAGTGGTATATGCCCAGTGTAGAATTACCTCGGGAGTGAGGAGAAAAACATTAAGCATGATTTAACTGTACTTACCGTCCGGGCCTCGGCAGATGGTCGGACAAGCGATGCCAGCCAGTCCAGCCTCCAGATTTCAAGAACTTGGTGCAGGTTTCGTGTACCTTCTCATCACATCTTAAGTAAGCGCAGCGCAGGAAAAACAACGCTCATCGTCGGTCGACTGGCGGATACCGCAAATTCCCATGAGATTGGATTCCGCTGGCTGGTCAGGTGCCCGGCTTATGTGGGGTTTGAATGATATTTGTGCAGATCAATGTGTGCGTACTACGCCTAGTTTACCGGCCCCGTAATGGTGTATCGATCTACTGAGGGGTTCACAAAACATGAGGAAACCCCCAATAATTTCAAAGTGCCTGTCGTGATTACTGTCCAAAATAGACCACGCAAAGTAAACCTGACGACGCCACCGACCGCCAACAGTAGCTACCATGTGTCAAATCAATAATCATTTGTCAGCGTGGCGGAACTGTGCTGCTGCTGCCGTTGCGTTGCCGTTGTTGTAGGCCGCGCGATCATGATGTAATCAGTCATTCAAAAATTCAATTTTGATTGGTAATATACTGCCCTTTATAGACGTGTGAGGGAAAATTCACCAACGCCGCCTGACTGGCGCATCGGTTTCCATAAGCTCATGAAAATTTGCGACCGTGTAGCTTGGCGCCATTTGCTACTCGATTTTTCTCCTAGCCGACGAGGATGAGCTGATTTTCACTTTAAAGTTCATGCATTCAGTTTTCCGGTGGGCTTCGCGTTGTCATACGCCAATAAAGTGGACGTACGCTGACGGGTGAAACTGGTTTTTCCTGTACACCGTCCGTCCGTACGTATACGACGATTATAGTCCGATGATGAAAGCGATCAAACTTACGGTTATGAAGCGAAACTGCAACTCGCAAGAAGATGGAAGAAAAATGTGTAGCTTGTTTTGCTTATAAATGAAATTGATCGTACACAGTGTGGCACTGTAAAGCTATACATACGCCCCGTTTCGCAGTGCTTCGCAGCAGTGCTACGGCTGCGGAATTACAAACTGTTGCAAATGTGAGCATAATAGCACTTGGGTACACGTTTTATCTATATGTGATAGCAATTAGGGGAACCGTTCAAATGGATACAAATGATAATTGTATGATTCTAAGCTCGTAAATGTGCTGCTTTATATCACGTTTCAATCATGGTTAGCCTAGTTTCGGGGCGAGTCCCGGTTATAATGATTACACCTTCGGGAGTTCATTTATCATTTTAGATGATTGCCAGGTGTTTATTAAGCAAATATAATGATGCAACATAGAGAAACTAATATCTTGGAGCGTTTTCGCTCAATCTGTACAATGGATTCTCCGTAAATTAGATCGAATGTAAAGCTAATATTTGAACAGGCAAACTAACACCCCATTATGTCCGTTTTCTCCGCATGGAACAAAATGTTCAACTATGTTTTATCGACTATAATAGGTCATATAAAGAAAGTTGGTTTGCGTATCTAGGTGAAAGCCCTTAAGTGATCCCGACTGATTGACTCAAAGAAGAAATAAGTTACCTCCGCGGTTGGCAACCTACATTTACTTCAGCAATTGCCTACGCTAAATATATTTTTCATTTTATCTCCAAAATGGCAGAATTTAACGCTTAACAACCCTAAGCACTCGTCCATCAGATTCCATCGGCTTCCATGATTCATGTCCGTAAAGCATCTCCTAGCTCCCCACGTGCATCCAACGTCACGAAAACGGTTGAGGTCTCACCCGGTATTCTGACGCATGATTTTGACACATTCGCATTGCCGTCGCACGAATCGGCTTAACTAGTTTCGTCAGAAAACCGTGTTCTAGCAATATCTGCCACATTTCTTTTCGTTTGACTGAATCGTACATCGCCTTAACGTCCACAAACAGATGAGGAGTCTGCAAAACGTACTCGAACTTGACTAATAGCTGATACATCCATCATGTAACAGCCCTCACAGAAACCAGCCTCCACCCTCACAGAAATCACTCACCGACGAAGACTTCTGCTAACGGTGCGAGTCTACAAAACAGAACAGGACATTATAGGCAGCATTGAGCAATGTTATGCTTCGATAGTTCTTATATTCAAGTCGACTTTTTTAAAAATAGGGTAGAGGAGGCCAACCAACAGGCCAACACTCGTCCGGGATTTGTTCTTCCGCACAAGTCCTGACAATGATTCGGTGTGGATTAGTTCGTACAGCTGCTCGTTACTCGCTTTTAGAAGTTCAGCCGGGATACCGTCCTTCCCAGCCTTGCCGTTTTGTAGCTACTAATTCTTCTTAACCTCCTCCTGTGTTGCAGGCTCCATAGCTCACAATTCTAATGGTGCTCCTGCTATTCTCCGTGTTTACCTCTTCAATCAAGAGCTTCTGAAAGCGCTCTTTACACCTGACCGCTACCGCCAGTCTTTTGTCAGTAAGCAGGTTGATGAAGCTTTCTGGCGTATTTCGCAACCTTGCAAGAAACTTACACACGACGAGATAGTGTTCTGATACGATATTTGGCCCCGAAAAAATCGTTCATCGATGACTACCGTTCAACGTGTCGACCACTAAAAAGGAAAGCCTGGGTGCTAATTCCGTTATCGAAATTTGACCTTCTGCTTTTTATACGACAGACTTCACAACCAGCTGTTAGAATACAGGACAGTGCCTATTGACTCTAACAGCCTCTCCCAGCCGAGATTCGAATATACGACGACTGACTTGTTAGACCAGCGTCTTACCTCGAGGCCAACTGTCGACCACCAATTAAGACATAATCGATCTGACAGCTAGAGTCTCCATTTGGATGCTTCCAGGTGTGTTTTCATATTTTTAGACGTAGAAAGTAGGTGCTATAGCTGGATACTCCTCAGATCGTTATCATTGGTCGACAGATGATAGCTATTTATGTTTTCCAATGACAGGACGGAAGAATTTCTGCCTCCCGAACTGCCCCTTTGCATCTCCGATAACGGTTTAAACGCCTTCCTCTCCAGCTTGTCATAGTACTCGTCCTTAACATCATCGGATTTATCGTAAACCTTCCCAAGTAACAATTTGGGTTTTATTAAACTCTTATGATGGCATTTAAGATCAAAATTGGTCATGAAAACCGCCATAAGAGTACAATAAAACTCATTTCGTTGCTTGGGTTGGTTGGTACAGTCTCCTAAAGAGCTTGCCCTTATTCTTAACTCACATACACGGTCATCTACGACCCTCCTTCGGATAGCCGATTGCTTTTATTTTTAAAACACTACTAAACCGGCACGTTGCACCTTATTACCGCTGCTATAGTAAATGTGATACTTGAAAGAAGTGCCTGTAGGTACCAGGGTGTAAACAAATTCCTTTCTCCAGAATATAGCCACCGAACAACGTGAATAGAAGCGATCTCCACTCCGCGTCGATATAGCTCTCGAGTAAGCAAGCCCGCTCCAGCTGATTCATGAAGGCGGGTTCGGCTTCGGACATTCTAAGTACCGAGTTGCCAATTGTTATCCATTAATCGTCTCGTTGTTGTTTGTCGTGCCCTATACCGATTGATCTGCTCCGTATTTCCATGCTTGCTGTTCGTGGTCAATGAGAGTTTTGTATGCTACCTTACCGGGGTAGCGAACGCTTGGATCCCGCTGGTGGGTCTGTCACCGTCGGCATAGCCTACGGAATGCAACATTTTACATTCAGTCGACTGCTCCAAATCAAACACTGTTTGAGCCGCCCTTCATGTATGGAATAGACGCTCGAGTTCGCACCGCTCAACATAGCTGCTCCAACATGAACATAAAGCATTTCCAAGTATGGTCATCGATCGCTGTCGTTTGACTTAGGTTATGAAAGCATCAGGTCATGAAGATATGAAGTTTACTGAGTTTTGAGGATATAGTTCTGCACACTTATAAAATTCGGTAAAATTAACCAAAATTTCAACAGGTGAACGTTCGATAAAAAATCGGTGGTGCATACCCAAGTAACAATTCCAAGTTTTATTACGTTCGTATAGTGGTTTTCATGACCAATTCCATAAAACCGCTAATAAAACTATGAGCTCCACCAGAACTTTCTGATGACCACTGTAAAACTGCTTTCTGACCAAGTGGCCCACTCCTCAGAATGTTTTCATAATCGCTATAAGAATCAGGTTATAAACTCAAGTAGTTGTATCACGCTCTGCTGAAAGCAGCGATAAAACCGGTTCAGTTTTCGCTGCTTGACAGCCATCGCAATAATTTAAAAAGCATTTCGCTTTTCTGACAAAAGCTAAATAAGTTGTCAACTTGAAAATATATCCGTGATCAGAAAAGTTTAAATTTTACTGACAGATCATTCTGAACGATTTGGTTTATAGCGACCAGAATAAAATATCCTATAGAATATTTATTAAATTTTAAGCAATTTCCTTGGTTTGCAGTATGTGCGCATTTAATTTCATCGTGCATATTGATATGATAGGTCGATATAATCAGCGCGCCACTGAAATTTAGCAATTTTCGAAAACTGGTTTTTTAACAAATTGAAAATATTCAGTTAATCAATCTCAATTTCTAGCAAAATCATTTTCGTTGCTTCCTCTGACAGGAAAACCGATTGATAATAACTTTCTTTCTGCAAAATACTTTGCTTTGATTAACTGTTGTTTGCGACCTAAAACAAAATACTAGAATATGGCAATATGGCTTCGCATAAAAAAATGATTTTGGTGTTGAACTTTGGTATTCTTCATAATAGCAGCAAAAAAACTGTTTGGTTAGGGTGTTACCGTTTCAATAGCTCCATAAAACTAACAGATTTATGGCGGTTTGACAAGTAACCGCGATAAGACCAATTTTGATTGGTGCGCCATTTTGTATTGCAACGCCACACTTATGGTAAGTTTATAACAGACGTGGTGCAGCCAACAAGTTTTAACGTGGTAATATAAGCAACCACAATAATTTTGCTTTATTAGCAGTTTTATTATGGTTTTCTAGCTAGCTCTAAGTGTGTTTGGACTTGTATCCTCTTGGTATTGCGCAATACCACAATAAATCCAGAGGTAATGATTAATACCGCAATAAAACCTTTATAAAATTCAAGTAAAACCAATTGGCTTTCGAATTGATACTTGGGATCGACGTTTAAGATTTCTAATAACATTCGGCTGTTGAGATTCCGGTAAAATTTTACCAAATTCGGTGCTTTTTTTAGGTGTGTGTTTTCAGACCAGAGTAATGCACAAACCAAGAGCTCGAGTCAGTTAATATCTGGACGCACTGTTTATTTTACTGCAGCGCTACTACTGGACGGATCTGTAAGATTTTGACAGCAGTTTGTTTTGAAGTGTTTCCTCTTTTAGTGCTGATTTTTCTTATTTCCTCTTTCGATACTGATTGCTGCAGTTCGTCACGACTAATTTTGTTTTAAATCAGTTATATGTGATGGAAGCCGCGAATCGAAAATTAATATTGGACACCCACTTCCAAAATCCGACGTGGCCAGCCTTAGCGTTGCGAAGCCCACACTCGGGTAGATTAATTTTCTCACACACGCGTACTCATTGTAACGCCAGCATAAGCAACCCTTTTGGACTCTCGCTTTAGCAACCAACCACGGTCGATCGTCGCTTTCGCTCGTCATTGCAGCCCGAGCAGCTGATATCAATCACTCGCGAGGCCTCGCAGTCCCACCCGCGCCAGCGTGTTGATTCGAGGGCATATAATGAAGGAGAAAAGAATAAGTAAAGCAAAATCTGTATCCCAGTGTACCGTTAACTCTCACGGGTTGGCTACTCATGAGTTATTTGCATCATGAGCGCTCGATGCACAAAAACATTACAAGGCTGTGCGTTCGCTAGTGTGTAGGTAACAGAATGCCTGCACACAGCAACGGCGGTTACTTCCAATATGGCGCGGCTTGCTGCACTTGTAAAATAAATCGTTATCGTAATAGACAGTAAGTACAACGTAAGTTTGCATCTGTACGATGTTGTTTTCTCTTCTGCCGTCTCCAGAAATATTAAAAATGGTGAGAAACTCCACGTGTCTTCAAACGGCAATTCGGAGCTCGCCTACATGCTGTCTTTTCACCGGATATCTTTAAAAAGCGATAACTGAAGTTGGGAGGCAAAACATGCCTCTAGTATTTCGCGATTTAAAATTATAAATTTGATTCATAAGAAACCCAAATCAGAAAAGTGTATCAAGTAACCCCAAGTACAAGGTAACTTGCAACCAGGGCCAGACAACGTCACCTTCAATTACAATCGTCACTCAACAATGAAGCAATGAAGTTTCGGTTTCAACTGAAGCAGCACTGCTTCACTTCGAAACTGGATTCAATCAGCGTCAGTAAAACTGGTTTCACTTCACCATGACGATCGGTTTTAAAGTTTCATTTGTACTATTCTATTAAATGTTTAGTAGAAGGTCAGTAACTTTGACTGCAAATTAATTTCAATTCGGGTAACATTTCCCGCAAAGTAATGCATATTATAATTAATCTAGTCAACATCGACAAATCGTGCCTGAGTTTCAGTCGTTGTCACTTGAAATAGTCACCAACTTCAGCTGAAGCATGCTTGAAACGTTCTATTCAACAAATGAAACAAGTCGCATCATGTATGAAGCGAAGGTAAGAGAAAATCAGTTTCATTTATTTATTTCGAATATGCTGGTTCCTGCTTACAATGCCCATATTTTTTTTTGGTTCTTCCTAAAGATTCATTTGGTTATTTTTTACATAATCATAATTCAAAAGTCCTAACCTCTGCAAGTTTTGGCAACCTACATTAGGATCTAAACGGTACACTTCGGGAGCTATACCATGTCATAGTTCAAAAGTGTTGGAAAAGTTGTTGTATCCCCGGATGACGGTATACATAATTTGCGTAATAAAAATTTGGGATACCTACCTTTAGTCTTAATGTATCTCGCAGAGTTAATTGATAAATGTTAGCTACGCAAACTCAACTGGGATACACCGTTTAGTGAATTTAAGTTAGTTGGTTTTCCATTTTCGAAATGCCAGTAGAGAAAGTGATGTTCACCATGTGAAAATTTAGTTTGTAATCATAGTTGGACGGTTAAAAAAAACGTTACAAACATCCTAATAAACGAACACAGACTTTAACATCTGGCTATTAGCGGAATCGAACATATGTTGGCAGTTTATAGAAAAAAGTACGTATAATCCACTTTAATAAATCAGCACAGATCCATGTTGGTACAAATCGTGCGGGTTTCTTCCAAATGCAAAGCCGCCTGCCTTTTGTAAAACATTTGAATACGCAACGGGCAAGTTCCAGCTCAACATGGTTGAAGTTTGCAGCACGTTTTCCTTTCTACATGGCTATACATGAGTGAGAATACTAGAAAACATAAAAAGCAATCCATCCATCCGTCGATTACCTATACCTCTGGTACGTAGACTCCCGTCCGCAGTGAGACAGAGCAGCACTAAGAAGCCAATCATCCGCATGTTTCGGATCATGTTAACATACTACTCCGGCTCGGTGTGCGGTCCGCAACGCGTGCCCTCGTGCCTTTCCTGCGATGGACTAAATGAAAACAGAAAAAAAGTCACATTTCAATTGCCTATCTTGCAAACTGTACCAAAGCGAAAGCGACGATATCCTCCCAACCCAGCCAGAACCATTTTACCCAAACGATCGACAGCTTGCCACTTGCCACGGTATGATGACAGGTTTTCTGCACCTCTTCGTTCGGGAGCCACTCGCTGGCTCCCGTCCGCGTGGGGCGTTTTGAGCTGGACAACATACCCGCCCAAAAAAGGGAAGCAACTCGTGAGTTTGGAGCGCGCCTTGCATCTATTTGTTCCAAAATGCTGTAAATCGTGCCGCTCCGTTCTTGGCTGATATTTTAAAGGATGAACGTTTGATACCTATACCGTAAATTAGAGGATTTTCCCGCATCTCGTTTGCTTTCATCGATTAATCGTGAGCGATAGCGTGTTGCATGACTCGAATTGAAAACGATATTATTAATCCCTAGGTAATACTATCGGATGTAACGTTTTTTAAATGACTATATTTTCCAACACCTCGGTGCTTCGAAAAGGTTATTCAGCGATTAGATTAGATTGTTGCAGATTGCGATGAATGTTATTGCCATGTGACTTCTTGGCCCAATACTCGAGGCGAATAACAGAACTTTTCTCGCAGTTGCAAAGTTTATCCCGAGGCATACAGTAGTCCTACTGTAATCAATCATAATTTACTCGATAAGGTGTGAAGTAAATTGTAGCAGACAGAGAGCTTAAAAAATCAATCTAAATCCTTCAGTCCAGTTGCAGAGAAACGAGTGCGAGAGGCAGACAGAGTGAGAGAAACAAACTGCAACAGGCAACTATCTCTTGAGGAAGCACTGAAAACCTACAACAGGTGTTTTAACACATTTCAATCAATCTTGTTGCCCTCTCATCTTCATCTTCATCAACGCGGCAACGATCGCCGTCGAGCACCATTTCTACCTTCCACCCCGCAAGCACTTCAAGGGAGGTATCGAGCGAGATGGAAGCAACGACGATCGACGACGGCAGCATCCAGAAGCAATCGACCATTCAGTGGAATGAATATACTACATAGGGGAAATGTGTATAATGTGCCCCCCCTAAGAATAAATGGTTATATCTCCGTTATACTTCCCCAAATTAACGTTACAACTACGTGTATATGTTGGTGTTTAAGCTGACAACCAATTGCAATTGTTTATTTCATTTAGTATTGTGGAATAAACATGCTAGGAATTATTTAATAAAAGCACCTAAATGTTGTGTTTCTCGTCTGCGCGGGGTAAAATGCCCCACCTGCGGTATAATATGCCCAATGCGGTAATTTGAGTATTTCTACCAGTGACAGATCAACTCTATTTTGTAGAAAGTAAAACTATTTCCTTTGTTTTGCAAAATATCGTTATTTTATGTAAAATAAACCTAGTTTCGACCTTCTGGTGCACTTTTTCTTTTCTGCATGGGGCACATTATACTGCAGCTGTGGCGTTTTGTACCGGGTAGTTGAATTACCTAGAATTTGGACGTTAGTAACAAATTATTCCCACCACGGTTGCTCTACAATACAAATTGAATTAAATAATGGCAATTGGCTTCAACTTAGATCTGTTTACCTATGTTTATAGCCACATTTGCAAGGGGAGCAAATTGCACCACCGCAAGTGGGGCATTTTGGCCTGCTTTTACTTATTTGAAAAAATATTAAATGCTAAAGCAAATCAAGCGTTTCATACCGTTATTTTTGGCAGGGATGTCTTTTTGAAGTTCACTTTACGCAATCGAATCACAACAACCGGTTATTTACAGATTTTGACAAGAAAATAGCTTATGGAAATGACGCCAAAAGTTACATCGGAAGCTGCTCAAAAACAAATTTATTTTTGTTTTGTTTTTACAGCATGTGACAACTGTCATACTTGCATAGTAGGCTAGTTCCATCAAATACTATGGTTTCTAGGTGGTTTTGCATTTTGATTTCGCTTGTTTAGCGAAAAACGAAGGGGGGGCACATTGGCCAGGGGGGGCACGTTATACACAATTCCCCTACATTGGCTTTAACTGTTGCCTGCATTGGGCACCGTAAGGGCAATTCAGGTTGAAGCAGAAAGAGAAACATCTCAAGTGGTACGGGAACCTGTTTCTCTGTGAAGAGTCGACTAATCGAACAGGAACTCTGTTAGAGGGATCGGATGGGACGAAGCCTCCGAAACTGGCAGCTTGATGTATACAGTAGGTTGAAAAAATTGTTAGGATATTTTGCCTACCGAATGTGGTAATAATTAGTTTAAATTCAATGAAAGCAATAAAAATTGTTGTAATGAATTTGGCCCGCAGCGATAATTTACTCGTTTAAGCAAAATAGTGGCTTAAAAAACCAAATAAAATATTTCTTACAAAAATTTAAATAAAAACAAACTTTGTCATTGCTTAACACGCCTCTGGTAATTAGGTACTAACAAATATACTCGAGAACCTTATAATAAAATTCAGGATTGAACAGCTCAGTCGTTACGGTGAAATCTTTATTTAATCCCCTAACAAGTAAGACCTTTTGAAGCCTCAGAGCCACACAAGAAATTCGTTTTGAATAGACAAAACCCCTTAAATGAGAAAATAAATTCACTAAATTTAGAGTTGTTTGCAATAATTTGACTGTCGATCGGTTTAATTCAAGAGAAACGATATTTATTCGGAATTTATATTTAAGCTAGTCAACTTTCAACGTGAAATTTAACGTAACTTTAACTGACACCAACTAAAACTATCTGACGTTACGAACGTTTCACATATCTCAACCGCTATTCTGAAGTTCGATGTAGAACCTTCAAAGGTGGCAAATACCAACCAAATCAGATTTGATAGGAAGCTCTGTTCAAGCATAATCAGCCATAACTTATTTCGCTTTACTGAATCATACGCTCCCTTTAAGTGGTGCTACTGCACGATGATTTCCATAAATTTATGGAGAATGAGTAACAATGCTTATTAGCTGTTATGATGCAGTATACCGAAAACTGTACTGGTAATTACAAAAAAAGTTTGATTGCAACAACCTCAGAATACTTTCTTTAACCATTCCGTTGGTATTTCTTCATCAGTATTAAGATGAGCCGATGATTTCTACAATACATCTTATCGCTCCTTAGTCCTTACTTACTTACTTACTCAGCCGATATGGCGTTCTTTTCAACTACCTTGCCTTTCCAGTCTGTTTCCGTCATCTTACCCGAAGTAGAAGGACCGCCAAATTCTCTATCTTCCTCAATATTTATTCCGTTTTCTTCACAGCTCAACAGCCCATCAAAATGTCATTTCCAACACATTGCCGTTCCTGATTTATCGGATATCAGGTCCTCCTCCTTATCGTTGCACGTAACATAAGGGTTGGCAACATCCGGTTCCTTATGGCGTTACTCGCATCCTGGTTCCGGAAGAGTTGTTGAAGAAAACCGTTTGTACATTACCAGCATCCTTACGACATGTTAAGAATATTACTGATGCGGTTGCGTTATCTGCCACAGCTCGTTTCGTTTGACGGAATCGTATGCCGCCTTAAAATCCACAAAAATACTGCAAGTTCTCCCGAAACTTGTCTGGAACCTGACGCAGGGTAAACATCCGATCCATCGTGGAGTGAACCTTACAAAAACTTGATACTCGCCGACGAAGGTCTCCGCTAACGGTCTCAGTTTACAGAACAAGTTAAGGGAGACCCAGTTAGCATTTTCATATGTATAAACCTGATTTAATCCACCTAGTGGTGAAAGGAACCTTTGTTATACGATCTTACTTGCTATTTGAGATAAAAATCGACACGTTTGGCTTACATGAAATTTTTGGAAATTGAATAAGTTTACAAAATTTGAACCAAATACAAGCACTTATAAATTTTGATAGTTCCTTTTCTCATGAAATTGCTGAGTAAGTTGTTACTAATGAGGGTAAGTGCAAGTAAAAGTAAGTTGTAAGATGAAATATTATTCTTTAACATATACATTGAGTAGTAAAGGTCTAGTTTATAAGTTTTTGAATTATGCATAATTTCCTGTAATGCCATTCTATTTGATTCACAACAATAAAGTTTTCTTGAATAAATTTCATCAATTTTTATTAACTTTCGGTTACTCACGCTGTTGTATTTTGTACAACATGTGTTTTTGAATGCCATATTGTTATAAAGTTACAAATCGTGTATTACGTATATACTAACGTATATTCTTCAGTAAACTTGTTATGAGCAAAATGTCAGAATTATTGAATGCATTAATACTTTAAATTGTTAGGAAGCAAGATTAGCATAAACCGACATCACAGAAACGAAGCAAGTAGCATGTGAGGTGTACCGCAATTGACCCAACTGGAATTTTCTCTCGTTTCTTCATATGGAAAAATGGTGTCTGTATGCAGCAAAACTACCAGCAAATGTAAAATGTTTAAGATGTATCCGTCTGTTGGTAGTCGAGTAATTCGGGGTCAAAATCAGGGTATTTTTCACAATCCAAGTTCTACAGTTCCTAAACAAGCAAACATAGAGGTATAATAAATTCAGCAAAGTTATGTATTTTTATTATTTGTACAACTTTGTAATACATGAAAAAGTCATACAACAATTACAAAAAGAGTTAGAATAGAAAAACTGACTTTACAAATTCATATACAATAAATAAGATTTTTCTATCTTTACTAAAGAGATAGAAGGTTACTGTCTTTAGCAAAATTTCTTGCAATAATATGCTCTAAAAGTTTGCAGAACACATCAATGTGTTATATTGAAACTAAAGGAAAATAATTTTCTTATTTCACTTTAGGGATTAATCAAAAGACGACGTCAAACAAAGACAAAGTCAAAGACGACAGAGCTTTCAATTTTAGGAAACTCTTCCAAAGGTTTAATAAACTTAAAACTAAGTTTTCTTAGTCAAAACTCTAGTGCGCACGTTTTCTTTGGTTTTGGGCTCTTATGCGCGCAAGTAACCGTGTTATAAAAGTGGGCGCGAGTGTTCGAGGGTTAATATCTTTTGACCGGTAAAACCAACTCTTATGAAATTTTGCATATATATTCGTAGTGTGAAAACCTCTCGTTTGATATTAAAATAATTGAAATTAGGTAAATTATCTTGGTTAAAATCATTATAAATTATTGTTAATTTTGGTGTGGTGTATTCGATTGCTCATAACTTTCAAATTAAACTTCCAATCAAAAAACCATTCAATAGTGATCTATCCGGCTATATTACCTGCCAAATGAAACTAATAGCGTGTAAATCGGTTTGACCATCTCTGAAAAACAGGCGTTCATTTGTACCTAGTCAAAACAGGTTTTTCAAGGCTAACTTTTAAACTGCTTGTCCGTTTTCAATAAAACTTAGCAAAATGTTCAGTAATAGTAAGAGCTTCCGTTTGGTACTAAGATTGTTAAAATTGGTTGCGTGGTTCCGGAGAAAACCGTGTCACGTAGTTTTCACATTTTTGCTTATAACTTTCAAACGAAAAGTCAGACCACGAAACAATTAAATAGTGATATACTAGGCAATAATACCTTTCAAACAAAATTAATGGCGATCGAATCGGTTCAGCCATCTCCGAGTAACAGGCGATAGAAAATTCGGAGCGAACACACATACACACATACACACATACACACATACACACATACACACATACACACATACACACATACACACATACACACATACACACACACACACACACACACACACACACACACACACACACACACACACACACACACACACACACACACACACACACACACACACACACACACACACACACACACACACACACACACACACACACACACACACACACACACACACACACACACACACACACACACACACACACACACACACACACACACACACACACACACACACACACACACACACACACACACACACACACACACACACACACACACACACACACACACACACACACACACACACACACACACACACACACACACACACACACACACACACACACACACACACACACACACACACACACACACACACACACACACACACACACACACACACACACACACACACACACACACACACACACACACACACACACACACACACACACACACACACACAGACATTGCTCAGTTCGTCGAACCCTATCGATTGATATATGTGACTCGGCCCTCCGGGCCTTGGATCAATTACGTGTTTTTTGACCAATTTATAAACCTTTGTTATATAGTATAACAAAGGTAAAAAGGTAAAAATCAGCATTACGTACAGATATACATGCTAAATAAATCGTATTTCATGCGCAAAATTGGCATATCCGTACTATTTTGGAGCCGATATACGTGATTACGAATAATTTTGAGCGTTACGACTATATAAGTATTTATATACGATAATAACCGATTAAGCGCGAGTCGCTCCGTACTACTGTACGATTTTGTGCTGTATGTCGTATGTATGTCAGTCATTATCATTATATACGACAGAAAATCAACTTGATCCCACTTTCTTCTTCTTCTTCAGCAGCATAGAACCGGAGTGCCTCGTGCTGTTTCAAGCACTCGGTTCCATTTAACTCGGTCTTGGGCCACTCGTCGCCAATTCCCTAGTCGTCTCAGAAGTCGCAAATCGCTTTCGACCTGGTCGAGCCATCGTGCACGTTGGGCCCCCCTGTTCCTGGTGCCGGTGGAGTTGTTGAAGAAGACTATTTTCGTCGCACTGTCGTCCGGCATCCTTACGACGTGTCCGGCCCACCGTAGCCTGCTAACTTTCGCTAGATGTACGATGGGAGTCTCCCCAAGCAGTGCCTGTAGCTCGTGATTCATACGCCTCCGCCACTCTCCGCTTTCAGTTTGTACTCCGCCAAATGTCGTCCGCAGCACTTTCCGCTCATACACGGCAAGGGCGCGTATGTCCTCCGTGAGCAGCGTCACGGCTTCAAGTCCGTAAAGAACTACCGGTCTAATAATGGTTTTGTACATTGTTAGCTTCGTGCGGTGGCGTATGCTTCCTGATCGTAGCGTTTTACGAAGTAGGCCCGATGTCCCGCTTGGATGCGCCGCTGGATCTTCTTACTAGTGTTGTTTTCCGCGGTCACCAGCGATCCCAAATACACGAACTCCTTTACCACTTCTAGTTCGTCGCAGTCAACGGTTACCGTCCGTGGGAGGCGCGTGTTTGTTTACTTTGAGCCTCTTCCTTTCATGTATTTGGTCTTCGACGCAATTATTTTTAGCCCAATTCTCCTAGACTCCGCTTTCAGTCTGGAGTAGATTGCTTCCACCGTCGCAAAGTTCCTGGCAATGATATCGAAGTCATCTGCAAAGCCTAGAAGTTGACTACTCTTGGTAAAAATTGTGCCTCACGTTCCCACTTTATCCAGCTTTAATTACGATTTCGAGTTTGTTAGGAGATATTTACGATAGTTTTCGTACATTGATATACGAGTTGGTGCTAGCTGGGGAGCACCTTCTAGGCAGAATAGAGCAATATCATCCCGATAGTTTTTTTACACTCGAGCTGATGTCCTTGTTTTTAAAATGGGGGCATCTAGTATATGTTCTTCCACCCAGATCGTAACAATGATCCAGTAGATTGCTGCGTACCACTTGCTCCCTGCTTTTAGAAGTTCAACCGGAATACCGTCCTTCCCAACAGCCTTTCCGTTTTTCAGCTTCTAATTGCCTTCTTAACCTCCTACTTCCTTGTTGTTTCCACAGCATTGACAAAAATACCATTGTTATAAATCTTACCTTACGTTCCGATGCCTGCTCTACGGATCAACCGCTGCAAGCGATGCTGAAAAACACGCAGGATAAACCGACACTTTACCCTAATCCCCGGCGCGTATCGAAGAACTTAAGAGTATCCCCGAGATGCGCGCGTATCACATCAGTCGATCCAATGCAGCTCTGATCAGTCACATAAGTTTATCCTGAAAACCGTGTTCGTGTGCTGTCTAGCATAGCCGATCCAGATCAACCTCCGGCTCAATACTGTTAGAAGTAAGTTGTGTGGATGGACTGTATAGTATGCCGCTTTGAAGTATGTAGAGATGTGATACGTGGGCACATTGTATTCCCGATACAACCCGACAATCCCGACAATTCCGCTCAACACCTTGTGACAGCTGACGTAACAAGATCTGGGAGAATACTATACAAGCGGCATTTGTTAGCCTTGTGCGACGATAGTTACAGCAGTCGAACCAATCACCCCTTTTTGTAGAAGGAACAAACAACTCCTTCCATACATTCCTCTGGTAGCTGCTCCTTGTTCCATATCTTGAAAATAATTCAGTGTAGCTGCACAACCATTGCCATCGTTTCTTGGTCATCTTTATAAAGCTCTACTGATAGGTATTCCTTACTGACGACTTTGTTAGTTTTTAGCAATCCGATTTTTCCTTTGACCTCTTGGAGATCATATGTTGAGATACAACTATCTCGCAAGAGTATGGGACTTGAAACAATGCACGATGGTACTCCGGTGAGACAGTTGCTGCAGGCCTTGCAGGCTGCGACCATGAAAAATCAATACTATGGAGTGGAAACTCGTGACGTGGAACTGCCGATTTCTCCATTTCCAAGGGAGCATTCGAGTGCTCTCCGATGTATTTGGAGAACTGCTAGTTGGATGTCGTAGTGCTGCAGAAGATTTTTGGAAGGACTTAACGTCCCGTACGTTTGTCGTTCATCGATGGGCATACACTCTACCAGAGTTACAGCAACACACACACACAAGCTGGATATCCGATCAGGAGGACCTAACAAAATTATAACAGAGCTTGTTATTTTGTTATCAAATTTTCTAACAACAGTTGTTGATAATAATTTGATATTTTTGATCATATTATAACAACCGTTGGAATAAATTAGCCTCCATCAAAAATTATAACTAAACTGCCTCTAATTAATACCTGATTCATAACAAACCATGTAATGATTTTATCTTAATTGTAACACACTGTGTTAAAGGTTAATTGTAAACATTTCAGGATATTCCAAAAATAACACAGCTAATAAAGATAGATTAGCAAGTATTAGTAACTGTGAAGTGACGTATTTAATATACTTTTAAAATGATGATGGTAATTAAAATAAGTTTTGCAAGTACCATATATTGTTATAAGAGTAATTTGCAAGTAACATATTTTGTTATTAAAGCTAAATGTGTCATTCTTAGTGGTGGAATCTATATAGCTCATTCATAACTCAATGTGCTACTTGTATCTGAATCTGTTACAAACTTGAATTGGCTTCCTAATTAGTTTATTTTCGATTTGTAGCATAATATGTTAAAAATATCAAAATGTGTTATTAAACAGATATAATCTTGTTATGGCCTCCTGATCGGGATACGTTTCATGTGTTTCGCGTTCGCAGAAGGCTCGATACACGTCCATTTTTTTAGATAGACACATGATTTCTACGGCAAGGTTATAGAAAATATAAAGATAAACAATTTTGCTAAAGAAATGACATTTCTATCTCTATCGAGTGGAAATTTCTTTAGAATAAGTTTTTCATATTTAGCATATGTTGGTTGCATTTTACAAGAGTATATGGTTCCTAGGCGATTATTTAAAGACTTAAAACACATGTTTTTACAGAAGGTTGCAAATCTGCAAGACCTTTCCTTACAAAGTTATCGCTAATTTAAACTTTATTTTTCCATTACTTCACGAGCCAAAAGCGATAACTTTGTAAGGAAAGGTCCTAGAGATTTGCAATCTTCTGCAAAAACGTGTATTTTAAGTCCTTCAATAATCACCTAGAACCATATATTCCTGTAAAACGCAACCAACATAAGCTAAGTATGAAAAACTAATTTTTAAAGAATTTCCAAGGAAAATGCTCTATAGCTCTGCACTCGATAGGAATAGAAATGTCATTTCTTTGGCAAAGTTGTTTCGCTTTATATTTTTCGTAACTTTGCCGAAAAATCATGTGTATATCTGCAAACACAAAAAAATCGACGTGTATCGAGCCTTTAGCGAACGCAAAACACATGAAACGTATGCTTGCCGTACTCTCATTTGAGTGGTTGGAGACAAGCGGAACTCGTACAAGTTTATAGTACTCGACTTAAGCTTTAAGATGAAGCGCTGATTTCATAAATCCGCTTGCCCCATTTTACTCCTTGGGCTCGTGAAGCTGTGGAGCTTGAATATGCGATAACTCAGCAAGTAAGGGTCCAAGAGATTTTCGGTCTTTTGCAAAAACGTGTATTTTGAGAGCTTCGGTAATTGCCTAGAACATTGTATTCTTGTAAAATGCAACTAACAAAAGCTAAGGATGAAAACCCAGCTACCACCAACTCGTATATCAATGTACGAAAACAATCGTAAATATCTCCTAACAAACTCGAAATCGTAACTAAAGCTGGATAAAATGGGATCAAGTTGTTGTTTTTTGTCGTATATAATGATAATGACTGACATACATACGATTTTCAGCACAAAATCGTAGAGTAGTACGGAGCGACTCGCGCTTAATCGGATATTATCGTATATAAATACTTATATAGTCGTAACGCTCAAAATTATTCGTAATCACGTATATCGCCTCCAAAATAGTACGGATATGCCAATTTTGCGCATGAAATACGATTTATTTAGCATGTATATCTATACGTAAAGCTGATTGTTTCCTTTTTTATACATACGAAAATGCTAGCTGGGAAGCCAATTTTTAAAGAAGTTTTAAAGAATATGCCTTGTAGTTCAGCACTCGATAAAGATAGAAATTTTAGTTCCTCAGCAAAGTTGCTTGTTTCTATAATATTTACAACTTTGCCAAAGAAACCCTGTCTATGGTTGCTAACACGACCAGCGATAACGAACTTTTGACAGTTTTAGATTAAGGGGGTTACTCATACGAACAAAAGTGCTGAAGACCATAAATTATCAAATGAAAGCAAAAGACACTAGGAAAAAAGTTTCACTTTTCGCCCTTTTCGACCACTGTGGGCCGGTGTGGTCATCGGCGTTAGGTACCAAAAGCTATCTAACCAAGCTGAAAAGCACCTATCGTCTCATGTGCTTGAGAGTGGCGAGTGCGTATCGCACAGTTTCACACGACGCAATCTGCGTCTTAGCGGGTATGATGCCTATTGGCATCATCATCAGCGAGGACGTAGAGTGCTTCAACCAACGTGGAACTAGAGGCTTAACCTGGAACTACCGGGTAGGTCAACAGGCGCCACGGTGAAGTCAACTTCCACCTGACACAGATTCTGTTAGGGCATGGTTGTTTTAGACAGTATCTGTAAGTTCGGGCATGCGGAGTCCCCCGCGTGTCCCGAATGCGTGGAAACTGCAGAACATGCTTTCTTCATATGCCCTCGTTGCGCGGGCGCGAGAAGCAACATGATGGCAGTGAGCGGACAGGACACTACTCCGGATAACTTAGTCCAAAGGATGTGTTGTGTAGATGTGTAGCTCGGACGTCTGGGGAGCGGTCAATGCGGCTGCTACCCAGATTGTACTTGAGCTACAAAACCGCTGGAGAGCCGATCAACGGCGAGTAAATAGTCTAACTACCATATTCCAGCCGTTATCAAAGAGGCTGCATTAAGCACAATAGCCCCTCTCTGAAGTAATATCTATAAGGTGGTGCCAGAGGGGATCGAGGCTGGAGACTCGTGTAGGATTTTAGTGGGTCTGGATCCACACGGCCCATTAGGGGAGTCGGGATACCAAACCCCATTCCCTGAGTTGTCTTCTCAGGTGTCTGATAGTACCGTATCTTTTAAGGTGCTGAGCAGATTTCCCTACTCGATAAAATAAAGTATTAAAAAAAAGGAGAGTTGTTTTCTACTTTGCTGTGCGGAAAAATTGCAATTTAGTATATTAAACTACCCATGCTTCCATAGTTACGTAACTGTCGAAATTAATCATCTAAGGTTGAACTCCTCAGAATCTTGCAAAACTCGAGGTTGTGACAATGGTCATTCGCTATAGAATGCATATGAAAATGACAGCTGGGTAGACCAACCAAGTGAAGTGAATCCTGACAGCGAGTACACGGTGTCCAAGGAATGTGAGAGCAGCAGCTCGCAACCGTTAATTGGAGAAACTTCGTTAATCAGACTGTCTCAGAACGGAAAGCCAATTAAATAAATAATAAAAAATAATAACATAGTTTGGTATTTCACAAAACTAATTTTCCGATATTTATTTCACTTTAGTTCAGTTCATTTTTTTTATTGACTGCTTTCATGAATTAGTTATTTTCGAACAACATGATGGGCTTAATGCTTCAATGACTTTCCTCTACCGTAAACACAAGAAATTCGACAAAGCTGACAAAGCCTAAACTGATTGCCAGCATCGCCGGAACGCTGTTGTTACGGTTATATTAAAACTGTTATATTTATTGAAGAGAACAATTCATTTCTATCAATAATTAGTGTAATAGAAGCCGTCTAGCACGAGATAAGAGATTTCTCATAAAAATTAACCAATCACTGCGTGGAGTCCCCATCGAACAATTACCATGCCTCACTAAAACCCACCAAAACCGCAAGCGACGAACTATAAATTAATCAAGAAGCGGCCACTAGTGAGCATCAGTAAATAAATTAAAGTTTCGAACTGCTTTCTCATCACCACGCTCCCCGGACCGGACTGATGGATTAACGCAAGACAACGACGACGACGACGACGACGACGATGGCAACGATGACGATGATGATGTGGATGAGCGCCACTCTTTCTTCTTTTGGTCGCTGCCCCAAGCCCAAACAGTAACGACATATGGCGGCACACCGCAGGGGTCAATTGGTCATCATACAGTGGTTTGTCCATTAGCCCCGGGCGCAGAGAACTCGAGATGTTCGCCGCGGGGTTGCGATAACTTCCTGTTTTCGCGTGAAGTTTAATGATGCGTCGTTTGAAGGCACTGTGGGACTGCTTGGCTTCGGTCAAAATCTAAGTTAATACGGATCAGCTTTTCTCGTCGGAGAGGTTTTATCACTTCACCCACCGTGGAGGTTTACCACCTTCTTTCCACGGTTGTAAGAATCAATTTGTGCCCTATTCAGCGCCACCGCCGAAACCTGCGATGCTAAAGAGAGCACGGAAATGCGGACATCCAGCGAATAAACTGTAACCCCGGGGTGATCAAATTACTTTTTACGTGACACTGATGGCTCTATTCAAAATCAAGTTGAGCTCATGAGAAGAAGGGCTTTATTGGTTTTCACGGCAGCGGCGATAAAAAAAACTCCTGCCCCTAAGATTCGTCACGCTATCGCGAGCTTACGTGGAATTTCGATACGGTCTCGATATCACGAAACTCCATTAGATGCCCAATACAATGGAAATCAATTTCGTGGAAAGAAAGTTACCATCCTCCACTTTTATCAACGCGAGGGCATGAGAACCGACAGACCGGCCAGTGCCTGAAACCAGCTTCAAATCTGCCTTCTCGAAGTACACATTTTATGGCCTATCGATCAATGCTCAATATGTAAAAAAGTTGTAACGCGCAAAAAGTAATATCGTTAAGTGAGCCATTAAACGCTAATAAGCTGAACGTACGAGAAGGCTTCGAATTGGAGTTTCAATCTTCGAGACCAGCTTGGCGTGTAGACTGGATCAAGTTCCCGGCCGTTTCGAAAGTTAAGAAAGATATGGCCCCTTTTAGCGATTACCGAGAGTAACTGTTAATTAAAATAATTATATTGTGTTATTAAATTAACACTTTTTTATTTACAGTAATTGCTGTAACTTTATTATTTATGAACATCATCTATTTTATGAATCGGAGTGTTAGAAACGACACACTCTTGAATATCGAACAATTATGAACATTGAAAGGTAAATACCCACCGTTCATTTAAAGTTGTAAAAATCAGTTTAATGCTTTTCGCAAACACTGCAATTATATATGACATTTATAATGCTTATATAACTCATAAACCTTGTAATAAACATAAGAAAACTTTTATTGATATTTATCCATGGTGAGCGTTACGACTTCGTAGCCCAATATCAATATGCTCGGGATATGCCTTTCATCTCAGTGGTAGATATTATATCTGACTGTATAAGTACGAACTTTAGCATTCTAATTTTCTCCGGCATATTAGCCATCCACCACCTTACGATTTCGCGTAGAACAAGGCGGCCGGTACCACCTGTTCCACTTCGCAAAGAGGGCAATACACCGTTGCAGGGCTTTGGCTTCTTGTGTACTTTTTTTTCATCCACAAAAAACACTTTGCATGAAGCACAGAGGCAATTACCAGTTGCGATTTATAGAAAATGATAAATAAACCGTTCAGTAATTATTTCATAATTACGAGCCAACCGTCCTGCTGACGCTTTTGATGCGAATCCGGCGTACGGAGCTCAGCCACACCGCAGCCAACCGTATTGCCAGCCTATTTGTAGAGCTCTAGGCTGACAACAAAGTATGGCGCGCATTAACCATAACCTCAAAATGGTTCGGTCGGTGGTTTATTAGCCTCACTGGTGCAAGACATGCCACGGTTTGCTATGGTTTGCCACACCAAGTGGGGAGCCATCTGCAAAACCCAAGAGGGGAAGCTCTCGGCAGCCGCAGATGCAATCAGAAATGGAACAGTTGGCACAATATTGCACTTGTTCTTCTTCGTGACGCAAAGGGAATGCAAATTGTGGTTGAGTTATGTACTTCTTTTGCATACTGTTCGACACGCAATGTTGTTTAGAGTGAACCGCAGCAGCAGGAATCGAAATTGTTAAAAATCATAAAATAAGAGAAAAATGAGTCTCAAAAATTGTTACGATAAAACACAGATTTATTGATTATTGGCGAGTAATAAAATACAACTCAGCGTGTGCTATTTACTCCTAATGAACGCTGATTGTATCGCTATCTGTACAAGATCTTTCATCATACTCCTCCGGCACGGCTGCTCATCAAACCGTGATATGCTGTTGGTGATCTTGATGAGAAATAACCATTAAACATGTTACTGCCGCAACGCAATCTAACTAATTAACATGTTCATCAGCCAAGATCGAGTAATATCTCGATAGTTTGCTGAAGGATTCTCGAGCGTTTCGAATCATCTTCTAAAAGTTGCACCCGGCACGGTTGAACAAAATTGAATGAAATTTTCTCGGCACACTGGCCACAGCCAAACTAAGAACGAATTATCATCAACATCGAAGCGATGCGATGATGGTGAGAAACAGATCGATACTCAAAAAAAAAAAGAAAAATGAAACCTAATCAAGGAACTCTTCTCAACCGCTTTGCAAGACCGGGGTAAATCGATAACGATCTTTCATTCTTGTATCGGTGCCCCTGGAGGAAGATCTAACCTGCTCTAATCGTATACAATCTACGAATACATTTGATTCGATTTCCTTATATATTTAGGAACTCAAAGGAAACCACAAATTTCGCCTTAATCATATATATTTAAAGTGTGAATCCAATGCTGATTTGATACAGTAGCCTTCCGATCGAAAGTGAGTGCATTTTAAATCACAGCTACTGTTTGCATTTACTTACTGCTAGTTTAAATCTATAAAATTGCTTAAAAACTAACATCAATCAATTCGAGCTGTTCAAACAGTTGAAAAAGTGTGAGGTTACTTGAAAAATTCAAACAACAATAAAACCGCGTTTCATGCGATGATGTAAAACTAATTCAAAAGAATTGATCAACGAAATATAAAAGTTATACAAGCCTTAAGCCTAGTATCGACCTGAAAAGAAATGGGCAAAAAGATAGGCCAAGAAATGCTAAAGAAAAGATTTTCCGTTCGCGATTTCTTTACCAGTATGCACCTCACAAGAAATATTGTTTTACTTTCAGATGACGCAGTTTTACATGCAAGTGAATTGAAACGTCACTTTTCCGTACGGAATAATATCCGGCGCAATTATTACCACAAGAAAAAATGACAGATAATTGCTTGCCTTGCAGTTGTCAAAATTTCTTCGATAAATAGCAGGATTTTTTCTTGAGCTGTTTTCTTTTCAGCTGGATACTAGGCTTTAGCCAGGAATTGGCCTTATAGTACCGTTCTGATTCAAACTTCGAACACTTAAGCTATGCTGAAACTTCGTTCAAAGAAAATTGTACGAAAATATCTTCATTCTACTCCCATAAATGGTTTAATAGCATGACAATTTAATTATTTTCGTGTTAAAATTATAAAAATGAGGATAAAATGTTAATTTACATTGAAAAACACTAAAAAACTGCTGTTCGGTTTTGATTCAAACTTCGAACACTTTCATGGTCGACATTCAAACCTCGAATATTTCAGTCTCAGACATCGAACACTTGTATTACTTTGAAAAGTATTAATGTTTTTAGTGTCATTGAACTTAAATAAGTGAAATTGCGTCCTTTTTCTAAACACTGTCTTTTTATACCCACCTAACAGTAAGATTTAAATTTTTCACACATTAATTAGTTTCAATCCGTACTTCTGTAGTCAATTGCTAATATTTTCAAACTCTATGTACCACAACTAAAGCAAGTTAACTTTGTACAGCTTTACAATGCAGATAACTTATTTTCCCGAAGGAAAATCCGAAAAAACCGGATATTATTCGTGAGTGTTCGAAGTTTGAATCACACTTCAAAACGCGATTCAAACTTCGAACACTTATTATTTATCTAATATCTTTGAAATAATGCATGAAATGTAGTATTTTAACTATGCTTTAGTACATAGATATCTTGCACTTACCTAATAATCGCGAAGTGGGAAGGTAAATGTTCTAAAATTGGTAAAATAATGCAAATGAAAAAACAGCTACTTTTGCACGAAACGCTAAGAGTATGCGAACGAAGTTAATACCTGAGTTCTCAGTTTTTTCCAACGCCTGCTGATTTCTTACAAGGAGTCATACAGTTTAATGTCATACCTCACCGGATAGAGGTTATTCTAACGAACACGGAGGTGTACAATAAACATAACATTTTATCATCGTTGCGAAACTAACGAGTATTTTATTCTGAAGTGTTCGAAGTTTGAGACTGTTCTAAGTTTGAATCAGAACGGTACGTACTTCCTTGAGCATCTCTGTGGCTCCAAATTTTGCTTCGCGTTACGGTTACGGTCCGGTACAACTTGTGCCGTGAAAGCTCTCAAACTAGTCCTGCTCTTTGTTTTCTGGACAAAGCATAATGAATTTTCTGCCAATTTCGTCGCCGTCGTTTTTCAATGATTAATGTGGATTTCGTTTGGAAAGCATCTCCACATTCGAATGAGTTTTACGATCAGCTGGCTTTACTTTTCTGGCACTTCCGACTTTCTTGACGTTCTCCAAATCGCATATCAGGATTTCGTATATTTGGTATAATTCAATAGATGAGGTAACTGGGGAGCGGAAAGATCAGGATTCACATTGTGAACGTGCACGGTCGACTCGCGACGCATTTGAAAAAAAAAAAAATAACAACGGCCTTTCTAAATATTTTTAATATAATTTAAAAAAAAATTGATAATTTTCACTCATAAAATATATGAATGAACCCCATTACACGCTTAGGTGTTGTCTTCAAATAAAAATTTATCAATTTCTGAGATTGTCTTTTTTGGAAAATCGATTTTTAGTTTTTAAAATGCTTGCTTTTCAGTGTAGAAATTACTTACTTACTTACATGAGCTCTCTACACACACAAAGTTTTATTAAATACTGAAAGGGTCATGCCGCACATCCAAGCGGGAAATCGGGCCTACTTTGCCCTTCGTAAAACGCTACGACCAGGAAGCGTACGCCGCCGCACGAAGCTAACAATGTACCAAACTCTTATTAGACCGTTAGTTCTTTATGGACTTGAAGCCGCGACGCTGTATATTTGGTCTTCGACGCACTTATTTTCAGTCCAATTCTCATAGACTCCACTTTTAGTCTGACGTAGATTGCGTCCGCCGTCTCCAAGTTCATGGCTATGATATGAAAGACACCTGCGAAGCCTACGAGTTGGCTACTGTAGCTTATTAGAGGATTTGCCTGAAATATGCCTCACTTTTCGATGCCCGCTCGTCGGATTGAACGAAAGGTGTTGCGGAGTACAAAAGGAAAGCAGAGAGTGGTATATCAACCACGAGCTGCAGGCAGTACTTGGAGATATTGGTGAGTCGGGATGCTTCGGAGGCCCGGCCACGTCACAAGGATACCGGACGACTATGCTGTAAAATCTGTTTTTTTACCTTTGTTATATTATAACAAAGGTTTAGAAGTTGGTCGAAAAACACGAAATTGATCCGATACCATAGGGTTCGACGAACTGAGCAATGTATGTATGTGTATGTATGTATGTGTGTGTGTGTGTGTGTGTGTGTGTGTGTGTGTGTGTGTGTGTGTGTGTGTGTGTGTGTGTGTGTGTGTGTGTGTGTGTGTGTGTGTGTGTGTGTGTGTGTGTGTGTGTGTGTGTGTGTGTGTGTGTGTGTGTGTGTGTGTGTGTGTGTGTGTGTGTGTGTGTGTGTGTGTGTGTGTGTGTGTGTGTGTGTGTGTGTGTGTGTGTGTGTGTGTGTGTGTGTGTGTGTGTGTGTGTGTGTGTGTGTGTGTGTGTGTGTGTGTGTGTGTGTGTGTGTGTGTGTGTGTGTGTGTGTGTGTGTGTTTGGGTGGGTGGGTGTGTGTATGTGGGTGTGTGTATGTGGGTGTGTGTATGTGGGTGTGTATGTGGGTGTGTGTATGTGGGTGTGTGTATGTGGGTGTGTATGTGGGTGTGTGTATGTGGGTGTGTGTGTGTGTATGTGTGTGACGCTTAATTTTAGTCGTGTGTTTCTCGGAGATGGCTGAACCGATTCGATCGCCGTTAAGCTTGTTTGAAAGGTGTTACTGCCTTGTTGATCACTATTGAATTGTTTTGCGGTGCGACGTTTCGTTTAAAAGTTTTAAGTAAAATATGAAAATTAACTGACACGTTTTTTTCCGGAACCGCTCAACCGATTTCAACAATTTTAGTATATGAAAGGTCTTGCTGCTGCAACATTTTTAGGGAAGTTTTGTCGAAAATAAAAATGCAGTTCAAAAGTTGTGCTTAAAAATGTGTTCTTACCAAGTGTCGATTAGTCGAAAGTTTCTCCGAGATGGCCGAACCGATTTATGCACTATTAGTCTTGTTTGAATGGTAATATAGCCGCATAGATCACTATTGATTTGTTTTTAGATTGGGCGTTTAATTTGGAAGTTATGTGTAATCGCATGTGACAATAAATTAACAATAATGTATAACGATTTTAACCAGATAAATCAGATTTCAATTATTTTAGTATCAAACGAGAGGTCTCAACGCTCTGAACCTATCTGCCAAATTTGATGAGAAATGGTCTTACCGGTCAAAAGTTATGTGTTAAAAATTTGATGAAATTGCTTAAGAAAACTTTGCTGATATGAATCAAAGAGAATGCAGAGCGTAAAAGACTCATGATTTTTCAAGGGGTGTGTCTTTGGGTGTGTTTTTAGACGAATTCTACGCGCAGTTGGAGCTGCCCAAGACATGATGTCAAAATTATCATCGGGAACTGTAAATGCTCAGGTTGTTCAGAAGGAGGAATTCAAACCGGTGATTGGACGGTTCAGCGCTCACCCGCAAACGAACGAAAACGGCCCAAGACTTGTTGACTTCGCCGCCTCCAAGAACATGGTCATACGAGCATAACCTCTACCATCGGTACACCTGGAGATCACCCAACCAGACAGAATCACAAATCGACCACGTTTTGATAGATGGTCGACACTTTTCAGACATTATCGACGTCAGAACCTATCCGGGCGCTAACATTGATTCGGATCATTACCAAGTGATGGTAAGGATACGTCAAAAACTATCTGTTGTGAACAACATACGATACCGCCGCCCGCCACGATATAATCTAGGGCGACTGAAGCAATCGGAGGTCGCCGAAAACTACGCGTTATCTCTCGAAACCGCGCTGCCGGAAGAGGGCCCCTCTTGAGGACTGTTGGAATGCCGTGAATGCTGCGTAGAGCCACCCGTCAGAATGTGGAGCGATACAAACAGAAGTGGAGGCAGCAACCCAAGTAACAAACTTGGTTTTAAATAAGAATTGACAGCGGATTTAAAACAAATCGAATTGCTAACCTTTCGTTTCCACATACTTAATTACGACCGGATTAACACTGAAACAGCGCAAGAAACGAGCTAAAATGTAACATGTTTGTGAAATATTTCAAAGTGACGCCTATGCGTTGCATGGTTTTTGTACTACCAACTGAAAAGCTTAATCGCGCTGTTGACAGGAATTTTTTTTTCTGATATTTCCCTGAAGTTATATTTACATTTACAAGCAAATAATGACAGACATTTTTCGCAAGATAAAATGGCTAAAGTTATATTTCGGTAATTCATCAATCACTCAAAGCAACATTGTATAGCCTTCAAATAACCCAAACTAAAGTGCAATTTTAAATTTATCGTGAACTTTGCCATGCTACTTCCGAAAAATTGATGCGCTCAAGATTTACTTTTATAAGCAAAAGTTGAGTGGAATCGAAATAAATATCATTTTTTGACAATCTCACAAAACATGCTAATCTCTTTGAAAACTGGTGGGATATTTTATTTTAATTATGTTATATGTCCCTTGTATATATAAAATCATTCTACGACACAAAAATAATGATCTATTACATTATATTTTGGCGCAGTCATCGGCCATGTTTATACAAGATTGCGTTCAAATGAGCACACCGATAACCGAAAAATTCGAAACCAATAAAAAGCTTTACTGTATGCATTTTGTTTCGCGTTAACTTACAACTGATTCACAGTTAATTTTTATTTGTGAAAGAACTTAAATTGCGCTCAAAAAATACCCAGAATACTCATAAATTGGAGCATTTAGGCTCAATAAAATATTGCAATGTTGCGAAAATGTGTCAAAGTTATGGATCTGTGCTGTACTCATTGTCATCGCTTCGCCGCTGTTCAATGCCGGCAATTCGCCACTACGAAGTTGCTGATATTGGTTTGATTTTTGTGTGAGAAAAAAAGAGAAGGAAGTATTTTTGCTTTTGTTTTCACGTAAGTTTTGACAATTCGGCATGGGGTTTCGTGTGAGTGCGAACAGACTTAGAAATCTCTTTTACTTTCGTAGTCGCGAATACTCAGTTGTAAATGTTCAATAAAAACTTAGCTTTACAACCGAAATGCAACTTTAACCTGTCATTCTGGCTGAAAACATCGGGGTTAGAAATAAAACATTTTTATAACATCTTGTTTTCCATGAAACTTATTTATAATTTAAATGCAACTGTTTTCTGAATATTTTTCTAAAAAACATGTTGCAAGTGTTACTTGGGAAACCCGACTCTTCAAGGAGAAGAAGCGCCACCAAGAGGAGAAGGAGCGCGAAGAACTCGAACAGCTGTACCGCTTTCACGAAACACGGAAGTTCTATCAGAGACTCAACGAATCTCGCAAAGGATTTGTGCCGGGGGCCGAAATGTGCAGAGATAAAGATGAACACCTGAATGGCGTTCAGGCGGAAGACCATAATAGTGGAAGAAGTGACCACATTGGTGTAGCAAGCAACGAAGATGTGCCACCCCCATCGATAAGGGAAGTCAAAGAAGCCATTCAGCGGCTGAAGAACAACAAAGCAGCGGGAAAGCATTGCATTGGAGCGGAATTTATTAAAATGGGCCCGGACAAGTTGGCCGTCTGTCTGCATCAACTGATTGTCAAGATTTGGGATACGGAACGACCACCGGAGGAGTGGAAAGATGGGGTTATCTGCCCTATCTACAAGAAAGGTGATAAGCTGGATTGTAAGAACTACTGTCGCAACCTTTCGTTGCGTCGCACCAATACATCCAACTGCAGCGATAGTACGCACCTTGCGTATGCCACTATTGTTCGCTTGACGTGCCGCCGGCGTGCGTCGGGATCGTGCTGAAATGTCAGTGGAGGAATAGATAAACAAAAAAATCGACAAAGATTGAGATGCGTTCATAAGTGATTGCAAGAAGATTAGTTTTCTCGCTATTTTCCACGTTAAAAGTAGTTAAAACTTATCGTTACAGTACAATTTAAAATCTGGAACAGTACAGTGCTAAAACTTAGAATTAGTAGTACGGTGCATAATGGTTATAATTAGTAGTACAGTGGTGAAAGATATTAGAGTACGGTCGACAAGCACAGCGTATAGCTGCTGCTCTTGTTACTAGTATGGCTAGGAGATTGATTGCAAAATAACGCTTAGAAACACACGGAAAACTATACTGACAACACCAGATTGCGTAACTAAACACTGAAGGGACACTAAACGTGAGTTTTTCTTATTAACGCTGTTAAAATGCAGACTAAATAGTCAAGGACATGTAGAACCTAACAATAAGAATAACAAGAAAACAAAACAATCATTTACACTATTGTACAAAACTCTATAATTTCGTTCTTTAGGAATTTTTTAACGGTAGTCAACAATACACGTTATTAAATCGGAAAATCGCCTACTTTTTTCGTTGCATAACGCAACATTATTAAAAAATTCGTTTAGTTTGCGATCGGGGAGGCTGTAATTATGCCGCCAAAGGCAAAGCGGAATGTGAGTTGTGGTGTGTGCCGCGATCCAGACAATAACCGGATGGTTTGCTGCGATGAATGTGGATTATGGTTCCATTTCAATTGTGTGGGTGTGAATGAGGCCATCGAGGAGCAAAATTGGAGTTGTTCTGTGTGCACAGCTGAACGGTCAACTCAAATTTCATCGGGCATCATCACAAATCCTACACGAGATGGAACGGATCCCAAGTCGAAAGGCGAACAGGATCAAACTAAACAGCTCAGCGAATTCCAAAAAAAGTTGGATCAAATGCAGGCAAGGTTCGAGGAACAGCAGCGGGCGTATCAGATGCTGCTTGAACAAAAGGATCGTGAGCTACTTTCCGTGGTTGAAAAACTCAAGTTCCAGTTCGAGCGTCGTATGGAAGCAAGAGAGCGAGAGATACGAGAGGAGCTGAACGTTCCCATAGCTCCACCGATTGCGAAATCAACGACTGTAGGAGGAGCATGTAACCCCCCATCGAATGAGGTGCAAACAGCGATGGCGAAGTTAGAAAGACAGCTTGCAGAAATGTCGGAGAAGCAAGAACAGCAAACTAGGACTCTTGAAGAGCGAATAAGGTCAATAGAAATCAACAGAAGCCGGTCGAATCTCTCCGAGGCTGATCCCAACGAACTCAGTCAAAATCAACTAGCCGCGCGACATGCAGTATCGAAGGAGCTGCCTACGTTTTCGGGAAATCCGGAAGAGTGGCCTCTTTTTATCTCGACATACGAGAGCAGTACAAGAATGTGTGGCTTCAGAGACGAGGAAAATCTGCTTCGACTCCAGCGCAGTTTGAAAGGGAGAGCTCTTGAAACGGTTCGAAGTCGATTACTGCATCCAGCGGGACTGAAAGGTGTCATCAAGACACTGCGAATGTTGTATGGACGACCTGAGGTTATCGTCCACTCGCTAGTCTGCAAGATTCGGGAAATGCCAGCGCCGAAGACGGAGAAATTAGAAACTCTGATCGATTTCGGTGTTGCAGTCCAGAACATGTGTGCAACGATCGTAGCCTGTGGGTTGAACGAGCATCTATGTAACGTGGCACTCCTTCAAGAACTTGTCGAGAGACTGCCACCAACTGTGAAGCTCGACTGGGCCAAGCATCGTCAAACGTTGAAGGCGGGGACACTGGAGGACTTCAGCAAATGGTTGGAGACGCTAGTGGAGGCGGCGTGCGTAATAACCATTCCGTCCACAGTTTGTGCGTATGTTAGCAAGCCTGAAAGGCACATAAGAAAGGAGGAAGTCTACGTTCACCTCCAATCTAGGTCTAGCCAGTCATCGACAGCATCGACGACTTCTACAGAAGCCTCTAGGAAAACATCGAAGTTAGCTAGAAAGCAGTGTGTGATTTGCCAAGGAGGATGTAGCAGTGCGGGATCGTGTAGGAAATTCCAAAGACTTAATATCGGAGCAAGATGGGCAGTGCTGAAGCAGAATAAATTGTGCCGGAAGTGTCTGGCCAAGCATTTCGGAGCGTGCCCAGTAAAGCGAGCTTGCGGAAGAAATGGCTGCTCGTATATGCATCACGAGCTGCTGCATGATGATCGCCGATACCAGAGATCGGAAAATTCCCAAATATCAGACTCCCATGTCTCGCCAGAAACACCTACCGAACAGTGCAATACTCACGTCAGCTATGCTAACGAGATTCTTTTTCGCTACGTTCCAGTCATTCTTCACGGACAAGGCAAGAGCGTTCGTACATTCGCTTTCCTGGATGAAGGCTCATCGGTAACGTTGATGGAGCACAGTTTGCTGAATGAGTTGGATCTTGAAGGCGATTCGTATCCGTTGTGTCTAAGTTGGACAGGAGATCACCAACGACAGGAGATGAATTCCGTGATGCTATCGCTAGAGATTTCTGGAGAGCATGATGCGAAGAGATATCGTATGCCGAAAGTGCACACGGTTGAGAGTCTTGCTCTACCACGGCAAACGTTGATGATTGCGGAGCTAGCATCAGACTATCAGTACTTGGAAGGTGTGCCTGCGAATTCCTATCGCAACGTCCAGCCACAGATACTCATCGGGATGGACAACTGCTGTTTGGGTCAAGCGTTGGACAGCAAGGAAGGCAGAAAAGACGAACCAATCGCCGCTAGAACACGCCTAGGATGGACAGTTTTCGGACCATGCCCTAAAACATCTCAAGCAGCGACGAGTTTCACAAAAAAAGCTCCAAAGCACCACTCACATCTCACCCGCACATGCCACGACGAGATACCAATAAGCATGCTCGCTGAAGTCGAGCTTCTCGCTAACTCTCGGTCTCTGGCGAAATTACCGCTAGACGCTGAGCTTTCCCAAGCGCTCACCCCGAATCGCTCCTGGATCGGGTCGTCAGCCCGTTCTAAGCCCCCGATCGCGTACAAAGGCAGTGCGAGTCAAATGGATTACCGAAAGAGACATCGTTGCCATCGTAGACATGACCACCAATGGACAAGTTCGTTGCGCCCTAGTGCAAACGGCATCTGGAGTTCTGGAGAGGCCAGCCGAAAAGACCGCAGTGTTGGACATCGGTGCAAGCGTGAGTACTTCGGATCAATTACTTCGAAGCACTGCGGGGGAGTGTCGCAACCTTTCGTTGCGTCGCACCAATACATCCAACTGCAGCGATAGTACGCACCTTGCGTATGCCACTATTGTTCGCTTGACGTGCCGCCGGCGTGCGTCGGGATCGTGCTGAAATGTCAGTGGAGGAATAGATAAACAAAAAAATCGACAAAGATTGAGATGCGTTCATAAGTGATTGCAAGAAGATTAGTTTTCTCGCTATTTTCCACGTTAAAAGTAGTTAAAACTTATCGTTACAGTACAATTTAAAATCTATATAAGGAACAGTACAGTGCTAAAACTTAGAATTAGTAGTACGGTGCATAATGGTTATAATTAGTAGTACAGTGGTGAAAGATATTAGAGTACGGTCGACAAGCACAGCGTATAGCTGCTGCTCTTGTTACTAGTATGGCTAGGAGATTGATTGCAAAATAACGCTTAGAAACACACGGAAAACTATACTGACAACACCAGATTGCGTAACTAAACACTGAAGGGACACTAAACGTGAGTTTTTCTTATTAACGCTGTTAAAATGCAGACTAAATACACAAGGACATGTAGAACCTAACAATAAGAATAACAAGAAAACAAAACAATCATTTACACTATTGTACAAAACTCTATAATTTCGTTCTTTAGGAATTTTTTAACGGTAGTCAACAATACACGTTATTAAATCGGAAAATCGCCTACTTTTTTCGTTGCATAACGCAACAACTACCGAGCAATCAATCGTGAATGTCGCCTACAAAGTGCTGTCCCAAGTCATCTTTCATCGACTATCGCCAATAGCCAATAGGTTTGTGGGAAGTTACCAGGCCGGCTTCATGGAGGGTCGGTCTACAACGGACCAAATCTTCACCCTGCGGCAGATCCTCCAGAAGTGCCGCGAATTCCGAGTCCCAACGCACCACCTGTTCATCGATTTCAAAGCCGCATATGATAGCGTAAACCGACAAGAGCTATGGAAAATTTTGGACGAAAACGGCTTTCCGGATAAGCCTACTAGACTTATCATGGCTACGAGGGATGGGATCCAGTGCTGTGTGAGAATCTCGGATGGATTGTCGGACCCATTCGAATCTCGCAGGGGACTTCGACAAGGAGATGGTCTTTCCTGCCTGCTATTCAACATTGCGCTTGAAGGTGTTATAAGGCGAGCGGCGATCGTAATGCGGGGCACGATTTTCAATAAATCCAGTCAATTTATCTGCTTTGCTGACGACGTGGATACTGTCGGCAGAACATTTGAGGCGGTGGAAGATCAGTACACCAGACTAAAACGCGAAGCAGAGCAGATTGGATTGAGGATAAATACGTCTAAAACGAAGTACATGCTGGCGGGCGGAACCGAGCGTGACAGGGCCCGCTTGAGCAGTACAGTGGGTATCGACGGGGATGAGTTCCAGGTAGTCGGCGAGTTCATATATCTTGACTCACTGGCAACAGAGGACAACAATACCAGCCGTGAGATTAAAAGACGTATTATCAGCGGAAGTCGGGCCTTCTATGGACTCTACAAACACTTGCGGTCGAACAATTTGAGCCCCCGTACAAAGTGCACACTGTACAAAACGCTAATTAAACCGGTTGTCCTCTACGAGCACGAAACGTAGACTCTACTAGAAGAGGACCTACGAGCACTCGGAGTTTTCGAAAGGCGGGTGCTAAGAACCATCTTTGGCGGAGTGCAAGAGAACGGTGTATGGAGGCGAAGAATGAACCACGAACTCGCTCGTCTCTATGGCGAACCAAGTATTCAGAAAGTGGTTAAAGCTGAACGGATACGTTGGGCAGGACATGTTGCTAGAATGCCGGACAACTATCCTGCAAAAGTGGTTTTCGCATCAAATCCGGTAGGAACAAGACGAAGAGGGGCACAGCGAGCGAGGTGGCAAGACCAGGTGGAGCGAGATCTGGCGCCCACTGGGTGCCCGCAGAACTGGAGACCAGCTGCCATGGACCGAAATAGATGGAGAAATTATACTAAGCAGACCTTGTCGTAAGACGTTCGGCCAATTAAGTAAGTAAGTAAGTCTTTGGAGAAGCTTATTAAGCGCATCTTTAAACATTATTAGGGTGACCGAGAATCCACCTATTGGGGTGACACAAATTTTTGTTTTTTAGTGCATCCTTAAGTGTCTTAACAAAAGTTGTAGAGCATAGTAAAATAAGCAACTATAGTATTTATTTAGCGAAAGAAAAGGAAAATAGGCTGAATTTAGTAGCAGGTCGAATACACCCTCTGTACCCTACCTATACTCAATTTTTCAGAAGTTGGATAGCTAACAGTCCACAATGTATGCCGAATTTAGGCTCGGATCCAAAAAGATTTATTTCAAATTCAAATGTAAGTTTCGTTATATTTTATATTCCCAAATTGGTGTATAAACACAGAAAGAAATTTGTGACTATGAACTTTATTGGGGCGCATACATTTCCAGCTGCACCATGCCAACTTTGTGTGGTCAACTATGCAACATTACTTGCTAGCTAATATTCCCACTAAACTATTACAGTACAAAAAAAGCACAAATTGAAAGTTAATACTTACCTGAAGCATGGCCACCGAAATAGCTTCTTACCTTACATCACACTGGGAATATAGGCCGTTTCGACCGTTTCGACCCATGAGAGAATTAAGTGCGTTCCAGATCCTCTGCTGCCAGGCTAAATTCTTCCCATCGCCGTTCTGCTCCGGTGCCTTTTTTCCCGTGGACACTTTCCTGGATCGGAACGGCTCGTAAAGCTAACACAACAACAACCGGTGTGTTGATGAATAAATTTGCCGACTATTCTGTTCTGTTCCCTCATCGTGGTGTTGTAACAACACCCGACTACCGCACCACACACCTGACTCCCGCCACAGCGCCAGCGGTTGGTCGCTTGCTTCATCTGTCAGTGTGTTGTTTTATTTTCATTTTTCAAATTACTTTCAAGGGTATACAAAGTCCTGCGGTTTTTCGAACGGTGGTATCTTCGCTGCGGCGCGGCAGTCGGTTTACTCGTTTGCTGCATACTTTCCCTGCCAGCTGCATTCCGCATGTGCAATCTAGCTGTTGTAGTCTTGTCCCGCGCCGACCGAAGATCGTCTACGAAATCGTGCGTCTTAGCTTTCCTTTGCGAAGAGTTGAATTAAAATTTCTCTTCAACGGATATGTTAACAGTTAAGAATATCCGTAGCAGACGAATTATAAATCATTTTTTTAGTATTACCTTTCTTTAATTTCCGTCTGCATAAAAGTTTGATTCACAAAGCTTAATTTGGATTTCTTAAAAACTTCACAATGATCTAGAACTAATATCGTACCCGCGATCATTAGAAAACTTACGCAGAGCAAAAAAATAAGAAAGTTCTAGGAGGGGTTTACTTTACTTCCGCCGCTTAAGTTTGGATGCGCGGCGATTAATAACTGACCGGCGCGTTTCGGCCTCAAAAGAAATCCTCATCTGGGCAGACTTAAACAATCATTAGGTATGCCGCGAGTCTGCCCTGTTATGATGGGCTGATGCCAGAGCAACGCAACGTTGTTGCTCCAATCGCAAATGAAAATTTTGGTTTTCTGACCGGTGGTCGGGCGGTGATGATGGTGGTGCATTGGCTGCCGTGTGCTTCGCTGGCTGGAAATTTGAGCATGTACCCATGAATAAACATCTTTCGGCAGATATATCTTTTCTTCTCGAATGGTTGGAGAAATTGTTGTTCCCAGCCACGCTCGGCCATGAGGCCGCGCTGCGAATGGATTTTTTTTTATGAATGAAGGAAAGGAATTGATGGATTATTTTCGGGTTGGAATTTCCCATTGACGGACCTGGCATGGAGTTCTACCTAGCTGCTGTGGTAGAGCTTCTGCGGTGTGGCCGGAACACGTTTAATGTCGTTTTCAATTAAACCAACAAGCAGACCTCCGCCTGCAGCGGATTAATTACAGTATGCTCACAGTATTGCTGTATGTTTGTTGAAAGGTCGCGATCGGTACGATAGAGCCCAGTTGCTTTGATCTTGTTGGGTGTTTGATTAATTAAATTTTAACGGATCAAGGTAACTTTCCTATCGAAGTAACAGCGGATGTAGGAAGTTTGTGTTGCCTTGGAAGAATGCTGAATTGGGCGTTTTCTCTCGGCCCAGTGACGATTCCGCTTTGATGTACCGAAATTTTCCCAAAAATAACTCTTTTCAACGGGACTGATAAAAAATTTCATTTTGATTGAATGATATGTTGAGAATGTGAAATATAAATGGCTCAAGATGTACATCCTAATAGGCAAATTTCTCCTTATGTGCTTAAGGTGTTGTTTTAGGCCACGTCAGTTGCACTAATCATTCCGAAACATTAATTTATTGCTTAGTGACACTTCCAAAATGTCAAAAGGCACAAATCGACAACACAATAGTGAGGAACGTCCGTAAAGTTTTTAATTTAGTCGATCGTAAAAATAATTCCAGTTTAAAGACCAATTTCAATTCCAGTTATAAACTAAACTTCAAGTTTTGTTTTAAACCTAATCTAAGCTCAATTTCAAGTTCCAATTCAATTCTAATTTCACGTCAATTAAAAAATATCGATTTCATGTCCAATTACAAGCACTGGCCTGCCCAGACTGGGGCACGTCGAAAAACAAAACAATAAATAAGAGAGAATGGAAGGGAAAACGGGACAGAAAAAGAGAAAAAAGTGGAAAAAAGAAAATGAAAGAGAAATACAGGGAAAAAGAGGAGACTTGACTAAAAAAGACGTTGAAAAGAAGAAGAGGAAAGAAAAAAAATTAGTAGAAAGAAAATGGAAAAAAATGAAGATAAACTAACTGGATGCAGAAACAAAAACCAGGGCAAAGAGGTGAAAAAAATGTGATAGAAAAAGAGGAAAAGAAAAGCAGAAACTACGGAAGCAGAAAAGTGGAAAAACAAGAACAAAAATAAGTAAAAATGGGACAGAAAAGAAAAGAAACTGGAAAGAAATAAATAAAAACAAAAGACAAAAGGGCTAGAACGGAATAGGAAAATACAACATGACAGAAAAGGAAGAAAAGCAGAACATAATAAGAGCAAGAGCGGAGCAGACGAACGAAAAACGGGACAGAAAATCAGAAAATGACGTTGAAAAACCTGGAAAAGGGGTAGAAAATGAAAACGAACGAGACAGAATAAGAGCAGAATCGGGCAGGAAAACGGGGAAGACGGAAAAAGAAAGACAAAAAATGAACAGAGACAAGGCAAAAACACAAACAGTGGAAATTTAGGACAGAAAATGAAGAGAAAAGGAACAAAGAAAGAGGATAAGGTGGCAGAAAAAAGGAAAACGAGGAGAAACCTGACAAGGAAGGGAATACTGGACAGGAAAGAGAAAAAAGGAAACAAAGAATAACGAGAGAGAGAGAGAGAGAGAGAGAGAGAGAGAAGAAACGAGAAAAACAGGACAGAAAAAGAAGCAAAGAAACAAAAAAGAGGGGCTAAAGAAAAATACGAAAAACTGGAAATAAAAAAGGAAAAAAGGGAAAATGGAGGGAATGGAAACACGAGACAGACCCGAATAAAAAGGCAGAAACAAAATAACAAGACACGAACAAAAGGAAAACAGTACAGGTAAAGCCGGCAAACGAGAAGAAAAGGAAATAAAAAGAATTAGAAAAATACGAAAACTGGAAACGTAAAACAGAGAAATAGAGAAAATAAGCATAAAAAGAACAGGAAACGAAGAAAAACGGACAAAAGAAACAGGAAATACGGGACAGACAAAAGGAAAACAAGAGAAAAAGAGAAAAATCTGATGGAAAGTGAGTGTAAAAACCTAGAAACCGGTTCAGGAAAGGAGAAAACCCGGAACAAGTAGTGAACAAACGGGATTTGAACAACAGGAACAGGAAAAGGTAAAATGTGTGAGGGAATAAGACTAAAAATGTCAATTTTAATTTCAAGTAAAATTTGGTGCCCATGCTCCGTTTAAAGTAAAATTTCAAGTTCAAGTTAGTCCAAAATTAAATCTAGTTTAATTGTCCAGTGTCAAGTTTAATTACAAGTTAAATTGCATGTCCAATTTTTAGCCCAATTTTAATTTTTAATTTCAATGTTAGGTTCAATTTGAAGTCAAATTTAAACTCTGATGGCAAGTCCAAATTCAAGTACCCAGCTAGCATTTTTATATGTATGCTAGCTGACCCGACAATCTCGGATGACCTTTATCACAATCTCGAGTTTTGCAAGTTTCTGAGGAGTTCATGGGTGTTTTAAAATACAATTTTTTCTCACAGTATAATGGAAAACAACTCCCCATTGTTTAGCCTGATAAAATAAAGCGGATAGCATTTAAATATTCGCCATCATTACTGAACAATTCGCCGAATACCATTTTGCGGAACACCAATTCCCGGTTGACCATAACGCTGAATGTAGAGTTTCGCAGAATACCATTTCGCGAAAAACCTTACGCGGGATGTACCATTTCACGGAAAATCTTTTTGTAGAAAGTACCATTTCGCCGGGGTGACCCAACTGAAGAAAAGTAATAGAGGTCAGTAGATCTAGGAAAATAAATAAACCTAGATAGAGGTGATCTCTACGGGGAGCAGGCCCCCCCTTCTCCCCACAAGTGGCCGGCGCTTCCGACGATGATTTGTTCTCTAGTTATGAGGATATTTGTATTTCATTTGTATAGGAGCCCCCCCACTATTGTCGGGGAGAGGGGCCATAATTCCCCTCCTAAAGAGGGGAGGGTTCTCGATTCACCATAGAAAAAACATTGCCTGCAAAAACACCCACATGCCAAATTTGGTTCCATTTGCTTGATTAGTTCTGGAGTTATGAGGATATTTGTATTTCATTTGTGTGGGAGCCCCCCCTCCTAGAAAGGTAAGGGGTCCAAATTCATCATAGAAAAAAATCGTGCCTCCAAAAACACCCACATGCCAAATATGGTTCCATTTGATTAATTAGTACTCGAGTTATGAGGAAATTTGTATTCCATTTGTATAGGAGCCCCCCTCCTACAGTGGGGAGGGGTCCTAATTCACCATAGAAAAAAATTCTTGCCTCCAAAAACCTTCACATGCCAAATTTTTTTCCATTTCCTTAATTAGTTCTCGAGTTATGAGGAAATTTGTATTTCATTTGTATGGAAGCCCCCCCTCTTAAAAGGGAGAGGGGTCATTATTCCCCTCCTAAAAAGGTAAGTGGTCTCAATTCATCATAGAAAAAATTCATGCCTCCAAAAACACCCACATGCCAAATATGGTTCCATTTGATTGATTAGTTCTCGAGTTATGAGAAAATTTGTATTTCATTTGTATAGGAACCCCCCGTCCTAAAGTCGGAAGGGGTCCTAATTCACCATAGAAAAAATTCTTGCCTCCAAAAACACCCACATGTAAAATTTTGTTCTATTTGCTTGATTAGTTCTCGAGTTATGCAGAAATTGGTGTTTCATTTGTATGGGAGCCCCCCCTCTTAGTGGTGGGAGGGGTCTTTAACCATCATAAGAACCTTCCCTGGCGCCAAACACCCCTATATGCAAATTTTCACGCCGATCGGTTCAGTAGTTTTCGATTCTATAAGAAACATAGGGACAGAGAGACAGACAGAAATCCATTTTTATAGGTATAGATGAAAGTTAAAAATCTGCATTACGTACAGATATGCATGCTAATAAATCGTATTTGTTGCGCAAAAACTGCCACATCCGTACTATTTTGAAGGCGATATTTTTTTTTGTCGGTAGATTTGACCACTGCGAAGGCGATATAGGTGATGAGGAATAAATATACGCGTTTCATGTATATACGTTATTATATACGATAATATTCGATTAAGCCCGACATACTCCGTAGTGCACACAATCCTGTGCTACATATCGGATGTGTCATGTGTGTCAGTTATTATCGTTATAAACGATTGAAAATCTACTTGGGCGCACTAACTATTTTTCCAAGTTTGTTAAGATTTATTTACGATAATTTTCGTACATTGATGTACGATTTGGTGATAGCTGGGTACAGTTTGAATTCTAACTTCAAGTCTAATTTCAAATGTAATTTCAAATCTAATCTCAGGTCCCATTTAAACCCAATTTGTGTCCAATTTCGTGCAATTTCAATTCCAGTTTTCAGTTCAATTTCTAGCTTAATTTCAAATCAAATTTTAAGTCAAAATTCAACTTTAATTTCAAATCCAATTCCTAATTCTAGTCTAATTCTAGTCCAATTTCAAATAAAAACATTAAATTCTGTATTATATTCGATTTCATGTGTAATTCCAAGTAAAACTTCCAGTCCGAATTAGTCTAAACTTGAGTCTACTTTCAAATCCCATTTTAAGTTCAATTTCCAGTTCAATGTAACCCGCCCAGTTCCGGGATACGATGCTGGCCTCGTCGTCGTATGTTCGAAACTCGACTCGGTGGTGCCGCCGCAGAGTTAATAGGATCTTAGGATCCCCGAAATTTTTCTGTACTCTAATAACCGGCTGCAAAGTTCGTTCATAAAGAAGTGTCAAGTTCTGAAGGACGTTTATAGCCATGGCTTTGCTTTGCTTTCTAGTCCAATTTGGTGTAAAACTTCATGCCCAAAACGGCCCAAATTTTATTTTAATTAAATGCCAGATCAAGCCAGATTTCATTTCCAATTTCAAAAGGCTAAGTGCTCCAGCCTATCCCACGTCATGCGACAAATTCTTATTGGGCTATGGTCATTGTAGCAACGCTTATTAAGTTTGTATAACGTTGGCTTGGGGGAGAAATAGGGATCGGATCCGGATTTAATCACCGTACGTCATTCTTTTCGAATTTAGATTGATTATGCAATCTAAATCCAAAAAGGATAAACACATTTGTTTCATTACTTTCTTCTACTATTCCCTCCGTTGATTGGAAAATACTACCGCTATAAAAAGAGAACAATTTTATTTTAAAAAAAAAGCTTGACCTTTGCCAGAGCACAAAAATTCAACACCCGTGGACTTTGATCAGCTACATGACAGCTCACCCTCGTGATTATATGTTGATTGATGGTCGATTATTATTCGAATCTATTTTTTCTATCCATATGAACCGTAACCGTCGTAGTCGTAGTCGTCATGTCCGGCCATGGGAAGTGAGCGAAAATCGAACAGTAGCGTAAAATAATTATCGTAAATTACAATAATTTTCTCCTGCACCGGCGGTTTGTTAAAGCTTGGTTTACAGGCTATAACGCCATCAAGAGCCAGAGGACGACCAAGCGCGCGAGCACAGCGCCGGAGGCACTATCGGTCTCCGACTTGGACTCCCAGTCCCAGGTCCCATCAGCGAAAAATAAATATGTTATTCGAATCGCGAACAAATGAGTTTTCGCCAAGTCGATTGAACCGAACCGAAGCGGTAGTATCATGGGGAGGATGCTTGCGATGATGATAAATTTTGGTTTCGACACCTTTTAAATGTTTGTTTGCATGCTGGTTTTGCTTCACAGAGGCAGCGATTAAAATCGCATTTATTGGTTATTTTTCCATGATGGGTATGCTTTTTGATTTGTGGATTAAGTTATCCGAATAGAACTTAACTCTTAAGATATACTTTTACTGAAGAACAATTTACTTGAAAGTTTTATTGTGTAATTTGATGTGTGAATAAAAAGAGGTGATAGACGATAACTTGAAGTTTCATTAGGCTTTCGTGATTCATTAGCAAAGTTCGGATAATGGCGCAGCAGGTAAAGGTAAAGTTCCTTAGAGGGAACAGGAACAAGCATATGTTATATGTGAATTGATTTTGCGACCTGTCTTAGAATCTGTATATGTATTTAGTTACTAATTCTAAAAATACCATTCCCAATTGTCAGTTCACAATGTTGTACCGTGCTTTGAAGTCCTAGAGTGGAGCGAAGTGACCCTTCGTACATTTTTAGAATGAATAAAGCCACTAATGATGACCTGTATTATATTTTGGTGAAAGCTCGCTGGTCGGTCTTTCTTGACGATTCGCGCATCTTGAATTCACTCTGCTTTCTCGAACTATTCAACAAATCTTATTTGGAATACCTTTATCGTTTTCTTTTCGAGCTTGCTAATTTTTAAAGCGGCTTTGCACGATAAGAGAGCACACCATGTATGTAGGTATGTTCGCTTTGAAATCAAACCACGCCTGAGGAAACGCAAAGTGAGAGCTCCCTCGTAGATATATTTTTAGCTTCAATCGGCCGATGTGCGCGTGGCTTCACTGTTGTGTTGGCTTTTCATTCCGATATCTACCTGTGCCGGTAAATGGGGGGAAAAGTCTGGCAGAAACCATCTAAAAAATCCCTGGAGCATGACGGAAGCACCGACGCGGCACCAAAATACGTATCCGCCATCGCCGGCCATAGCACTATGTGTATAGAAAGAAGAGAGGACGGCGGTCTGGTTGAATAACAACAAAAAAACACTGGCATGCTAAAAAGGTGGAAAAAACATTGCAGAACTCTGATGTGTTCGGTTCAAGGTTTCGCTTTTGCCCGGGGAGTCTTTGCTGGCAGTTGCAGGTTGTTCTATGCTTGCTTTATATAGTCAGCGCCCGGTAAATTTCATCCATGTACGACTTTTGATTTTATTATCATTACAATCACAGGAATATTTCATGCCACGCTGGATCACAATAGGAGAACACCCAGGGAATCTACACCGGGCAACAGTTTAACAGTTCTGGTGGATTTTATGGATTCTTTCACCTTCGAGTGCGGTGACTGCACAAAGAATGGTTTTTAGGTGACCTCTTAGATGGAATTCGTCCATTCAGTCTCGGGGGATAATTCGAGTAAGATTCACTATTTGCTCACGTCGAACAGAACAATGAACTGATGCAATAATCCGTTTCGTTGCATTTGTCTAAGCGTTGCACTGACTCATCAACAGGAAACAAGTTTTTTCTATTTGATGAAAAAAGCAGTGATTTTATGCTGACGATAATTTTTTATCGTAAACCTACAGTGTTGTGATACCCACTGGCGTGTCTAGGACGGGGCAAACTAGGGCAACGGCCCCACCTTCTACTATTTATTTATTTATTTATTTATTTAAACTTTTAATACGTAGATTAAGGACTACTCCTTTTCAAACTCTTTTTTTTTATTTGCGCCCGCCACTCACCCCCACTCCAGGGGCTCTAAGTATTGTGATCCCCCTGGTAGTGGTCGCAACTATTTATTATTTTATTTACAATATTTATTACAATTTCATTATACTTCCTACACTAAGTTCTTTTCTAAATTTACTGGGTAATCTAACTAACTTGGCTGATTTGCACCCCCAGTGAGATTTAGATCTCTTTGAAGGGAGTGCTCGTATGTTTAGCGTTCAAAATATTGGATCCATTTACCGCAAGAATTGTGGAAGTTTGAGTCGCATTAATCGTAACACCGAGTCTTTAAATTTCTTCAAGTTTCTCTCGTCTTTCATGGTGGCTGGGAGTCCATTATATTGCTTTTTACCGTGGTATGAAAACGCTCTTTTCCCGAATTCGGTATTTACTCTTGATATTGACAGATTAGTCTGAGTTCTAGTGAAGTGACTATGTGAAGCCCGTTCAAACTGTCGGTTATGATGCGTTGATGGATTCCACAGGATATCATGCATTTGTATCAGTATTTGTTTTTCACGAAGTGCTGCTACTGGCAAGACAGATCTGGCTGTTGCGTTAAACAAATCGAGCGTCGAATACAAACGTAGTTTCCGATATACTGCCTTCAGACAGCGATTTTGAAGGGTTTGCAAACACTTAATTTTATACTTGCTGGCCGCCCCCCAGATTGAAACCATGTATTGGAGTTTTGACTGCACAAAAGCATGGTATATGTTCAACAATTGTTTCGTTGGCAGGTAGCTAGAAACTTTATACAGTAAACCGCAAGTTGAACTAATTTCAGACTGTAGTTTAGCTATGTGGCTGTGCCAAGTGAGTTTTGTATCAAACGTTAAGCCAAGATGCTTAAAGGTATCAACTTGTTGAACCGTTTCAAGGTTAACGATTAAAGCAGGGTTGGTAGGTCGTCTGGATTGAGCGGAATTGAATATCATGTATTTCGTTTTGGATATATTAAGTGGCAACAAATTTTCGCCGAAATATATCTGCAGTTTCTCCATGTCATTCCTCATTTGTTGAATGATTTGATTCGAGTCGGCAGATGCATATGACAGGGACGTATCGTCAGCAAAGAGACGTGGTATTCCATGTAGTCCAATTTTAGGAAGGTCGTTGATATAGATCAAGAAGAGGAGGGGCCCCAAGTTACTGCCTTGGGGCACTCCAACGGCGGTATTTAGACTATTACTACAGGAATCGTTTACGACTACGAATTGTGTTCTTGATGGGAGATAGCTTCTTATCAAGTCATTTGCTGGACCCCGAATACCATAGTACTCAATCTTGCGTAACAGAATTTTGTGGTCAATCGTGTCGAATGCCTTTTTCAAATCCAGGAAAAGTACGCCCAAGGCTTGTTGCGAATCTAATGCACTGTAAATATCGTCAACTAATTCACTGGCTGCAGTCAGGGTGCTGGACCCGGAGCGGAAACCATACTGATGACTATATAAAACACCATGAATTTTGAAAAATTCGTTCATTCTGTTCACCAAAAGTTTCTCGAGTATTTTACTTAACATAGACAAAATAGATATTGGTCTATAATTGCTGACCTGCGTTGCATCACCTCCCTTGTACAAGGGAATTACTTTCGCAATTTTAAGAAAATCCGGAAAAATACCCGTGGCTATCGACTGATTAAAGACATCTCGCAACAATTCAGAAAAGGTTTTGTGATGCAGCTTGATAAAGAACGCTGGAATTTCGTCCGGACCGCAGCTTTTGTTGGTGGCAAGTTCCTTTATCAAAACGACGATTTCTTGCTCAGAAGCAGGCCGTAAAAAAATAGAATTATTTAATGGAGACAGACTGGCAAATTTGTTGATATCGCGAGAACTGTTTATTGTCGAGGCTAACTGGGGTACAACCGTACAAAAATACTCATTGAAAGCGTTTGCAACAGTAACGCCATGTGTGACTACATCATGTCCAATCTGTAGTTTTATCATCTCTTTACTTCCTTCCTGGCAACCCATAACTTTTTTTAGATTTCTCCACATACTCGTTTGGTTTGCAGTGGAAAAAAGTTTGGAGTAGTAGCTTTTCTTCGCGAATTTCTTAGCTTGCTGCACTTTATACGTTAAAATCCGATTATGCGCAACTTACTTGATACTGCTATACAATTCTGTGCTGAAAATTGTATGCGTGTCAGTTATATCGTTATATATGACTGAAAATCAACTTGAGGGCACTTTATTAAGCGTTAGTGACAATTCCGATTTTTGTTTGTTTTTTTTTTGTTAGATTATAGTTATTTTAACAGCCAGGGTCATTCCGAATTTGTTAAAAGATCTTAGCGATAAATTTCATAAATTGATGCACGATTTGGTGCTAGCTGGGTAGGGTCTTGTGGAGTCCGTAATAAGCACGACTTCCGGTAAGAATACGTTAGTGTATTTCTCGACTGCAATTGTTATCCGACGCCATCAACGACCGGAGCTATACAAATTCGTCCACCACCTCGAACTCGTTTCCGTCGACTATTACACTATTGTCTATGAGAGTTCGATCGCTGAATTTATTGAATATTATGCCCCGCATATTAAAACCTATATGTTTCATAACATTTTCCAGCGCGATGTTGAACAAGAGGCATATCAAATGAAATTAAGTAGAAACAGCAATCAGAATCGAAAAGCACATGACAAAAATAATTCAATGAGAACAATAACTGAGGAAATTAACAGACAAGATTGAAGTTAATAGAAAATATAATCGGGCAGAATTAACACCAAATCTTCATTCAATTCAATCGAAGTAAATTTTAAATTTAAATCCAAATTAAAGCTACATTGCACCAAGAAATTAGCAAAACGGGTCTACTACGGCGTATTGCAAAAGTTTAGTATTCCATCAATTTGCGAGATCTGGACACGCCAGTGGTCATACTTGGTTTGCATCTGCAAACTTGTATTGCATTATTCATTCCTACTTACCTTTAAATTGTAAATTTAGTTCCTTGAAGTTGAAAAAATAAATCAAACCAGAGCGACATTGTTGCTAATGTAAATTGAATGGTTCTAGACAACGCTAATGCAATTAACAAGACAATTGCAATTGTCGACAACAGCTCTACCATCACGAAGGAACCAAAATTTCCTTCTTCTTCTATTTCAGCAAAGAGCTGGGGTGGCTCGTGCTGTTTCAAGCACTCATGTCCATTCAACTCGGTCTTGGGCCACTCGTCGCCTATTTCCTAGTCGTCTCAGAAGTCGCAAATCGCTTTCGACCTGGTCGAGCCATCGCAGACGTACAGGGGGGCCGTTTCTGGTGCCGGTGGGGTTGTTGAAGAGGACTATTTTCGTCGCACTGTCGTCTGGCATCCTTACGACGTGTCCGGCCCACCGTAGCCTGCTAACTTTCGCTAAATGTACGATGGGAGTCTCCCCAAGCAGTGCCAATAGCTAGTGATTCATACGCCTCCGCCACACTCCGCTTTCAGTTTGTACTCCGCCAAATATCGTCCGCAGCACTTTCCGCTCGAACACGACAAGGGCGCGTATGTCCTCCGTGAGCAGCGTCACGGCTTCAAGTCCATAAAGAACTACCGGTCTAATAAGGGTTTTGTACATTGTTAGCTTCGTGCGGCGGCGTACGCTTCCTGATCGTAGCGTTTTACGAAGGGCAAAGTAGGCCCGATTTCCCGCTTGGATGCGCCGCTGGATCTCCGTACTAGTGTTGTTGTCCGCGGTCACCAGCGATCCCAAATACACGAACTCCTCTACCATTTCTAGTTCGTCGCCGTCAACGGCTACCGTTCGTGGGAGGCGCGCGTTTCTTTCCTTTGAGCCTCTTCCTTTCATGTATTTGGTCTTCGATGCATTTATTTTTAGCCCAATTCTCCTAGATTCCGCTTTCAGTCTGGCGTAGATTGCCTCCGCCGTCGCAAAGTTCCTGGCAATGATATCGAAGTCATCTGTAAAGCCTAGAAATTGGCTACCCTTGGAAAAAATCGTGCCTCTCATTTCGAGGCCCGCTCGTCGGATCACGCCCTCAAGAGCGATGTTGAAAAGCATGCAGGATAAACCGTCACCTTGTCTCAACCCTCGCCGCGTCTCGAAGGGACTCGAGAGTGTCCCAGATATGCGTACGAAACGCATCACTCGATCCAATGTAGTTCTGATCAGTCGCGTCAGTTTGTCTGGAAAACCGTGTTCGTGCATTATCTGCCATAGCTTGTCTCGATCGACTGTATCGTATGCTGCTTTGAAATCAATAAAGATGTGATGCGTGGACACGTTGTACTCCCGACATTTTTGCAAGATCTGTCGGATAGCAAAAATTTGAGCCGTAGCTGCGCGAGCCTCCATGAAACCCGCCTGATAATTCCACCGAAACCTTGTGCTATCGATGACAACCGGCGTAACAGGATCCGGGAGAGTACCTTGTAGGCGGCGTTTACCAGCGTAATACCGCGATAGTTGCAGCAGCCTAGGAGATCACCCTTTTTGTAGATGGGACAAACCACCCCTTCCATCCATTCCTCCGGTAGCTTTTCCTACTCCCAAATTCTCCACATAACCCAGTATAGAGCCTTTGCTAGCGTTTCTCCGCCATGTTTATAAAGCTCTGCCGGTAGGCGGTCCTTCCAAGCGGCTTTACTGGTCTTCAGCAGCCAGATTTCTCGTTTGACTTCTTGGAGATCAGGTGCTAGGACATTACTATCTTCCATGGGCGCTCCTAGGCTAATTTCCGTTCCGCCTCCTTCTGCGACTTCGTCATTGAGGTGTTCATCGAAGAACTGCTTCCATCTGTCGACCACCTCGCGCTCGTTTGTGATTAGCTTCCCTCCCTCGTCCCTACACATGTCAGGTTTCCGTGTGTAGCCCTTCCGAGTTTGGTTCACCTTCTCATAATACTTCTCATAAACTAAGCTCGGAATAGTTGTTCTAATTCCTCACGATCTCTGTCCTCCTTTTGGCGCTTTTCCTTCTCAGAATCGTGGTCAAATGGTTCCTAGCTCGTAGGTATTTGGCCAGGTTCTCTCTAGTGGCAATACTAAGATAATTTTTCCAAGCAGTTTTTTCCCCTCCAGCGCTTGTTGGCATTCACCATCAGACCAATCATTTTGTGTACTCCGAGGCTCAATACCTAGTGCCGCGGTAGCGGTCTCTCCGATGGCCGAGCGTATTCTGTCTCAATTGTCTTCGAGGTTTGAAGCACCTAACTCCTCGGAAGAAGGCAGTGCCTCATTCAGTACTCGCGCGTAGTTCTCGGCAGCTTGCGGGTTATCTAGCTGCCTCATGTTCAGCCGAGGAGAGCGGCTTTGACGTGTCCGGTATCCGATGGACAGCTTTCCGCGCACATGTACTGCTACTAGGTAATGGTCTGAATCAATATCCGCACCCCGTCGGAAGTGTACGTTCGTGATGTTAGAGAAAATCCGGCCCTCTTTGAGAACGTGATCAATTTGGTTCATTGTACGTTGGTCAGGTGACCTCCAGGTGGCTTTGCGAATATCCTTGCGCTGGAAAAAGGTGCTTCGGATCACCAGGCCTCGGGAAGCTGCGAAGTTTAGACATCGTTGGCCGTTATCGTTCGTGTCGGTGTGCAGGCTATGGGGTACTACTACCGGTCTATACATTTCTTCCCTAACGACCTGGGCGTTCATATCCCCGATGACGATCTTGATGTCCCGTGACGGGCAGCTGTCGTACGTTGCCTCCAGCCTCGCGTAGAACGCTTCTTTCTCATCGTCGTGTCTACCTTCGTGCGGGCAGTGCACGTTAATGATGCTATAATTGAAGAAACGGCACTTCAACCTCAATACACACATTCTCTCGTTGATCGCCTTCCAATCTGTCACGCGATCCTGCATTGCGCCCAATACTACAAAGCCCATTCCCAGTTCGTTGGTAGTGCCACCGCTCTAGTAAAACAGGAACTTTCCGCCACGGATCTTCCATACCTTCTCTCCTTTGCGACAGATTTCCTGCAGAGCTACGATGCCGAGTTTGCGGGTTTCAAGCTGTTCAATCAGCACCCGCTCGCAACATGCGAAATTTAGCGATCTGCAGTTCCAAGTACCGAGTCTCCAATCGTCGTCCTTGTTCCGTCGCCTAGGTCGATGCCGAATATTCCGCTCCGAATTTGCTAGAATTTTGAAAGTGTGATTTAATTTAGGTGTGTAGCTGTACTGGGGCAACACTACCGAGTCACGTAATGGGGCTGTCATGGTATAGTGCCGAGACTCACTATACCTCCTTCCCGGTTAGTATACGACCTTAGTTTCCACCGGGGTTGGTTACCCGATCTCCGCTGAGGTTGCTCGTATTCCGCCTGGTACCACGAGGAGGTCGGGATCGCAGTTGCTGGATAAGAGGCTAACGACCACTATGGGGTCCATGTTCCGCATTATCCAGCCATTTACCAGGCTCCAAAATTTCCTACAGATTTGTAATTATGAGCCGACTTTCATACATTTATTAACTATTTCAGGAATAAAATAATTTTCCGCGACAGCGGATTAGATTACGATTAATTATGAATGTTTTTGAAATACCAATTCAAAAATTAAACTGTTAGGTAAATGCCTTGTTAAATAATAGCCTAGCAATATAAGGTGAACGAGTCAAACTGACCAACTAATTAATTAAAACAACTTCATCAAACCTTTTGGTTCTATTTTCTACTCGAAATACAGGAGTAAAACAGTAACACATCTAACTGATAACCCCGGTAGATGCATGCTGGGCCATTTAAGGCAGAGTACCAATAATGCTGAACGGCATTGCTCGAGATTGGAAAAGAATCATTCGAACGACACGCCGCGGCGCGGCCTGACAGAAATGTTTACTATTTTCCTATCAGTAACAGAGCAAAACTCGTTAGCTCTGCATAAGCTATACGGTCGAATGGACGTTGCGCTAGAAATTCTCAGAGCCAGCCTACGGCTTTCAGTCACGACAAATCATATTCTCACAGTTCATAAACTGTGTTTCCGCGGAAAGCATCGAATCGAACAACTAACAACAGCAGCCCATCAGCAGCGGGTAGGAAATTCGTGTCGCGTGAGTAACATCGTCTTTCGGCGCTGAAGAAGAACTTGAATTGCCTCAGCTCAGCTAATAGTCAATTATGCAAATCAGAGCCCTGGAAACTGCAGCGTTGCCGCCGCCACCGCCACCGTCCACCGAGCCTACCGAGTGAGGAAAGCAGCGAAACAGGAAGCAATAACCCATCATTCGCGATTCAGACAGCAAAATAGCGCGATGAGCTAAAGTTGCGAGCGCCATCGGCAGAATTGGAGCGTCACAAAAGTGCACAACTTGCAGAATAATCATCATAAGGGGTCTACTTAGCAAATGAATTCAGTGTATATGTCGAGGGAAAACAGACCGTCAAACTGCATGCACCTACCTACTGCTGGTACCACGTGGGACACGAGGAATTAAAGCGAACCCAGCGAAAATGCTTCTGCTGCCGGCGATTCTCATACTTGCCGGTTGGTGCTGTTTTACCAAACATCTTGGCCCTGACGAGATTGTGACAATAAAACAGAATAAGGTCATTTCTCGTGAATCGGTGACAACAACACAACAACCGGTGCGAATTGCACCGACTGACAGGTACGATTATGTGTTTTGGCTACTTCTATGTGTAGTGAAGGCTACACGTTGCTGTTCCAATTGTGCAATTGGGTCTGACCTAACTACAGCTCACCTAGCCATTGCAGGAAATATTCAAAGACCTTATTTATGTTTACCGCTTTAATTGAAAGCTACTTGCAATTATTTTGAAATTGTTGTGAAAGGTAAACGGCGATGTAAAAGCATTTTTAACAAAGAACCTTTCAGTGTAGGAGCGAAAACTTTCTCTTAGTCTGAAATCGGTGAAAACTATTAACATACCTAGCTGAAATTCCTTCCTTTGTGGTGGAACTCGGGTAGATCGATCACGGAACGACTCGCATAACTCCATAATTGGCGGCTGATAAAAGCCTGAAAGAACATTTTATAAAGCATTATACAATCAGTTTATTTACATTCAGTTTTCTATTTATTTATATATTCACCCACTGTCCTTCAGAATAAAACTTCGATGTTTTTGATATCAAATTGTTAAAAAGTAAATCGTGAAAATTTAGAAAATTTTTAAACCCAGTATTTTTAGTTATTTTCAAGCTAATTTCTTACTTTTTTATTTTTAAATGAGCTGATGTGATTGTTTAAACGTAATGAAACCATATCGTCTTTAAATTTTCTGGAGAAAGAAGCATAGGATATTTCAAACACACTTTCAAAGAAATGAAACGGATGAAAAAAAGCAAATTGAATCTAAAGATAAACTAGAACTTAGCGGTGAGTTTCCCATGAAACGACCGTGACGAAAAATTTTGACCTAATAATTTCTGTACCACTTGTGCAGCTATAATTGTGGGATTTTGAAAAATATTAAAATTTTCCTAAGTAATTAATCTTTACCAGGAATAAATGCATCCTTCTAAGCCAAATCAACACAATAATCATGTTTCAAATTTTCACTTTTTTCTATACTTAACATATGGGATAAACGTAATTATGGGTTCGGCGGTTAAAATATGTATGCATTTTCAATGGGTTGATTAATTAACCAATGATATTACTTATTACACATCGTTCTGCACCACCCCAGACCGGAAATTATAACCGACATATTTTGACCACGGCACTGCTAAAATATGCACATATCTAATTGTGGGATTTTTGGATTACCGAAAGTGAAAAGACGCGTACACACCTGCTTGCTTGCGTTCAAATATCCTATCGCTTACCCCTCGTGCTTATTATAGATTATCAACCGATGGGAATCCGCTTCCGACCCTAGCCAACGGTCACCTCGGCTTCACGGTGTTCGGCGATGCGATCTACATGAACGAGCTGTACAGTGGCCGTCGAGGGTTGAGCCACCGCGCCAGGATAGCGAATGTGGCCAACGTTCGTCTGCTCCTAGCGGACGCGGACGATGCAACTAAGCGCGATGGGAACGGACTGACGGCGACCATGCGAATGGATTTCAAGTCGGGCACGTTTTGCGTCGATTATCGAGGACCCAACAATAGCTACAGGGCAGAGCAGCTGATCTATGCCCATCAATTCTACAATCGTGCCATCGTCAATCAATTTACGATCGAAAGACTGACTGCAGAAGGTTAGTACGTACACTACATATTTAGAATGCGATGCACTTAGAGAGATATAGGCTACCCGCAGCAGTGGAAAAAAAACTTGTAAAATATGAGACAACAAATCATGTAGTTTGCATACTAATCAGAGGATTTCTCGTAGAGGAGCTACCTATTCGATATATCGTTAAGGACGTGCTATCTCGAATCATTGTTTATTCCGGATGATTTTACATTCATTAAATTGAGCGGAACAGCGGAAGATCATAACTTAGTTTAAATTTATTTTAAGGTTAAATTGATTTGCAGCTTTCATATTATGTGATTCGCAATATTTAAAACAATATTATTCTAATACAGAATTACGACAAACAATAATGCATTGTAACGGTTTTACATTCCTCAATTTAGCCGACATTCGTATCGCCTTGCTTCAGCCATTCCCATCGCCGGCCAGCGAAGACATCATCTTCAACTTTACCGAAACCGTCTTCATTGACCGCGATGCGGAACGAGAACGACGACATCGACGACGACGACGGTTCCGTCAGCAATCAGCAGCAGAACGCCCGCCGATATCGCCAGGAAACCGCCAGGATGAATATTCAACAACAAGAACTGTCCGCCGTCGTCGCCGCCGCCAGTCGTCGTCGGTGTTGTACAAGGTGCACCGAACCTGCGGCAGCACGGCGGAGCTGGAAGATCCAGCGGGCCATCCGAACCAACCGCGACGCGTCTGTGTCTTATGGAATCATGTTCCAGAAGAGCTCACACTGAAACGGTCCGAGCGCACGGTGTCGTACAAATTTATAATGACGGCTGACGAAAGTGCCCGTTTTGCCGAGGATGAACTGAGGGAAGGTAAGTGATGATGAGTCCAATTTAGAGGTGCTCAAAAGAATTTTAAAGCTCATTAAATGGTAAATGACGCATTGTTGTGGTTGTGATAAGGCATCCCAAGTAACAATTTGGGTTTTATTACACTCTTATGATGGCATTCAAGACCAAAATTGGTCTGGGAGACCACCATAAGAGTACAATAAAACTCAGATTGTTGCTTGGGATCGTTTCATACGAATAATACAGTTTGACTATTTTTCTTCCTGCGCAGTCACTCTCACTCAGCCATTCTCAAATTTTTGGTTTTTCTAAATATTAGGCCGTATGAAAAAAAGAGTTTGTTTGCTTCTCCAATAAGATTTACACGGGAAAAGAAAAGCAAACTGTTTTATTCATACGACCCATTGTGATGACCATGTCGCTCGACCCATAAATATCCCATATAATACAATTTATATTGTTGTACATACACTAAAGTCCTTTTTTACACAGGGGATACGTAGTAAAAAAACCGTGTTAATTTAGAAATAACTGAAAAAGCTATTTGAAGTCCAAAACTGCCATGAATCGCATAACAGTCCCATTTTCTATCAAGTTTCCTATATAAAAGGGACTTTTATGCAATTCACGGCAGAAAAGTCGTCGAAAAAACCGCTCGAATTTAAAAAATCGCTGAAAAAACCGCGTTAATTCGAAAAATGATGTTAAAAAACCGAATTAGTTCAAAAATCATCATAAAAAACAGCGTTAATTCGAAAATCGTAAAAAAATGTGTAAAAAGAGACTTGAGTGTATAAGAATTTTAATATACAAATTAAGTCAGTCTTATTCTAAAATGTTCCAATCAGTATGTTATTGTAATACGCATCATCAAACATTATTACTAACAAGTTGGTGCATATTTTTTGACGTGCGTTTACAGTAATTTTATAGAAAGGAAATCTTGCGTACAAATAACAAAAATACTAAAGTTTTTCTGGAAGTGTGAAACATATGATGGAAAAATAAAATTTTGTTAATGAACATTGAGGGATATACCAAGAAATAGACAACTCCCGCTTCTGGCAATCCCAAGTTGGATAAGAAAATCATGGATATTTACCATAAGAACAGATCTGCTCCTTACGCGATTTGGTCAAGAAATTTTAGACAAGCATTGAAATGATTTAAAATGTTCCAGCGGGTTATACACAGATGTTAGTCTTGGTACCATAAAGGGGCATTGTCATGCTACCATGATATTAAAAGGATTCCTCCAGCCCAACCTGTTGTAATCCTCAATTTGGTCTACTGTTAATAGCTCCAATTAGGGTATGAAATGGAGAAGGTAAATGAGGAGCGTCCAATATAGCTCTAGCTATCCCAAGCCCCTACCTAGCGCCTCCACGTGGCCATACCCAGTAATGCTCTATTGAGTAGCCAAGCTAGGAGGTGCGAACTGGGTGGTTCCCGGTTGCCTGATCTCAAAACCGTCGTCGTGGACAGACGGCGCATCCACACGACCTTGCGAATAGGTAAGCATAATATATGTTATTTTAATTTTCTTTTTCGTTTTAGCTTATGAAGCACCTCCTGCTATCTATATAGTGAAAACTTTGGCCAATACGAGTGTTAATACTGCACATGGATACCAAAAGAAAAAATTAAATTAATTATTAGAAGCACCTATGGAAACTCAAAGAACGCAACTCTATTCCATTCGAAGGACTGCTGGTAAGATTGTTCTATTTTTGCCCATATATACCACATTTCATAAATAAACTAGAATCGGGAAGTGGGAAGGACCTGTTTGAAGCGGTGTGCCTAGGGAGAGTGAAACAGTTTATTTTCTAGGGTTAATCTTGGCCCGATTAACAACACATCGTGTATAATGAGCGGGCTCTTCTTCCCACCTACTGGAGTCATTATGCATTAAGACGGTTTGTTCAACGATTGACTCAGGCGACTTAGCTCTTGGAAGGAGATTCTCTAAATCCCTGGTACGTGTGAGTGATGTTGCTTATCGACCAATTTCCTTTTGGCCCTTCATATAAGAGTTGAGAAGCGTGACCAATCGTTGAATACGTACAACTATTTTTGACAGGATAGGCTCATTGCTATGAATGGATGTTCTGCTAAAGCAGGTGGTAGTACTGTATACAGGGATACCTCGATATAAGACAATTTATGATTTTAAAAAGTTGTCTTATATCGAAATTGTCTTTTATCGAAGCACGATTTTTTCAAAACAAAAAATGTCATTAGCGATCGCCAATTTTGCCCTGTGTTGTGTGTTTACATTTTTTGAAGTATTTATTATTGTTTGAACTATTAGTTTTTTACAATTTTAGGGTTATTTTGAAATAATGAACATCTTCAAGGCGCCGATATTGACATGGAAAATTAGCCCTGGTATCATTACCAGCTGTGTCAAAGGAATTGATTCGATATAAGACAAAATTGTCTTATATCGAATTGTCTTATATCGAGGTTGTTTTATAACGAGGCTGTCTTATATCGAGGTATCCCTGTATTCATATTCATATTCATGGTTAATAGCTCCAATTAGTATCTCATGCATGACGATGAGAAATATCAGCGGTGATATTATGCAGCCCTGTTGTTGGAATCCAGCTTGCTGGCGCCGAAAATTGGAGTCGATCTTCTCCTAGATCTGATTAAAGATAACTTCACAGAGTACTTTCAGAGTATTACAGAGCTACGTGACGCCACGACAGTTACCGCATTCAGTTCGAACTCCCTTTTTAGGGACTTAAAACAACGTTAGCTTTTACCTTGCATCCAGTGCACCGGAAAAGTCGCATCATCAGGGCTGGCAAAGATGGATCAGCTTTGAGCACCTCCGCTGAAATCCCCTGGCACTCTGTTGGATTTCATATTTTTGATTTTAATTTTATTAGGTAGCACTTCAGAGTTGACGCAATTTTTTCACTGAAGGGCCAATAAATTCTGCAGTTATTCGAATGAATGTTTGAAAACGAGATTGCTTCCATTATTGTACAGGAAGCATAACCTTTTTCCTCTATTCCGACCAGATTTGGCATCTGCTCATTTTGCAAATTGTGTCAACGGCATAGTCAAGAGGGAAAGTAAAGCATTGCTTAGCGATTATCTATTTTCGGTACCTAACCTCCTTGTTTTATTCGGCAGATTTTACAACCAGCTTTTATAGTACAGGACAATTGGGCTCTTTAATATTACAAAAACCTGATCCTTTTGACATGAGCAATTGCCAACCGAGATTCATATTATGACGACCGAAATTTCAAATTAATAAGGCCATTGCAAATTATTTTTAAAGTTTGTGTGTGTGTGTGTGTGTGTGTGTGTGTGTGTGTGTGTGTGTGTGTGTGTGTGTGTGTGTGTGTGTGTGTGTGTGTGTGTGTGTGTGTGTGTGTGTGTGTGTGTGTGTGTGTGTGTGTGTGTGTGTGTGTGTGTGTGTGTGTGTGTGTGTGTTTTTGTGTGTTGTGTATGAGGGTACGAGTTGAACTAACGCTTCTAGCACGAAATAGAAATAGGGATTCAAACAGTGGAATTTCCGAAAATCGACCAAAAAAAATTTCTTTCGTTTCTGTCTTTTTCGTAGATTTTTACATGGAAAATAATAACGTATATATTAGGTGCAAGAATAGATTTGGTTTTTAAGTTCTTTAAGTAAAAATTCCTAAAATCCATTTTTTTTTTGCTCGATTAAAAAATTCTCTTTGTTTTTGTTGCCCAACACCGGAGGGACAAAAACTTTTTAAAATATTTGTAATGGCCTAAACATAATTTTGAGTTTATTTCTAAGTGTTCCAATTTTTAGTCGAAATTCAAATTTAATCTTCAGTATAATTTCAATTCCAATTAGGTACATGGGCCAAGTTCAAGTACTAATCCAAGTTAAAATTTACAGCCAAATTCTAATCTGATGTCAAACCCAATTTTAGGTCTAATTGAAATCTAGTGTCAAATTCTTTGAAATATCCTGGCTAGGGCACGTGTGCCGCCTGATCAATTTCTGCCAAAATAGCACGGTACAAACAAGTTACTTCAAGAAAGGTGATATGCGTTTTCTCAGATACCCGTTCACGTTAATTTCCAAATTGACGTTTGCTTGTCGCTTTTCAAGCTACAGATACAGATAACCTGCCACACTGAATATTTCTTATCGAATTTTGACAGTTTCATATGGTTGAAAATATCTGTCACCTTTCCCTTTTTGGTTGCCGTATAAAATTCCTGCTCAAGAAGTTATTTGAAGTTTACCGTGATGATGATCGTCGTCTATCACCATGCAATCGAAGATCGTCAGTATCGTTGTGTACAGCTTCCGGGATCGGGTTTATGTCTTCCTATTTTATTTCTGTCCAGATTTGGAGTCACTACCTGCTTACAAAGCCTTAGCGTGACATTGTGGCATCCTTGGCGAAAATCTATTTTGGCGCCCCCTTGTTTCCAAGATCAGTATTTTTTCCAAGTTTATCATTTTTTCGTATTCGCCCTTTATCCAATACTTTACCACTTAACGTATGTATTGCCCTGCCAGGTGGCCTTGGGGGCCAATCAAAAGATAGACGTCGGTATATTATTCAACTCTTTCGTGGCCTTGGTGGTCAGCTCCTTCTTGATTTTGGTCACAAAACTATTGGAGTAAATGCTCCGTTTGAGCTTCGCTTAAACATTTTTAATTGGTAGCAGTTGGGGAACGTTCGGAGAGTTGGTGATCGTCGGTACAACGTTTATCTTCAGCCGGTTCATCTCCTCTAGTGATTTCTTGTCATGATGGCCAAAAGACTAAAGCTCTTTCTTTGCGCAATACTTATTGATGAAGACGGCAACATCCGGTAGATACTTCGTATCTCATTGTTCACCGTAAACTCCGAAAACACAACGGCGCACAGTGGCGCCAGTCAGAACAAAACTGAGACAAAACTAATAAAATTGGTAAAGTAGTATGGAACTTACATATTTTGTATATAACTGTGAACCAAATTGACTACTATAACTTAAAGTTTACAAATATTTTAAAAAAATCCATAATTAGGGTGTCTCTAAAATAATTTTCTAAGAAAAGTTTTATAACTACTTGAACTATTATTTTTATTTTGTGTTTTTTTGCATTGGGCTAATTAGGCGAAGTAGTAATGACCTTGTAACACTCAGCAACCCATAACGTTGAGTCACATTTAAAAATAATTTTTGAATTGTAAAAATAGCACTTTCTCCAGCCAATAACCATGTTTATTCTTTTTTGATTAAAGCATTGTTTGTTTGTTTATTCACTAAAATTTGAATATCAAAGTGTCACTTCTGCTCTGCTGACCTGGTACTAACCTTTAGCTGCTAAATGCTCAAAGATTGTCTTTAAAAATATCTATAATAGTATTGCTACAAGTAATTACAAAGCGGAATTGCCTAAAAACACATGGTTCTAAAAAATTCAATATTTTTAGTCTTTGCGCAAATCTGCGCAAAATGCGGATATGATTTTTGGAAAGTAGATTAAATTCTACATAAAATATGAAAAAATTACGGTTACCTTCCGTTCCCAAAAAAAGATGCTAAACTTTGAAAATGCGAAGTCACATGTGTGTTATTATTTTGAGATTTGAAGCAAATATATTTTAGAGTGTAGTTGATTTTCGTCAATCTGCAAAATAAGGAGCAAATCTATAACCATTTCAATACCAAATCGCGCTTTCTTTGTGTGCAAATACCTAACAGGATACGATTAAAAACAGTTTTTCGGAACTTGCGTTGAATGAAAAATATGGGAAGTTGCCACACAAACTTCAGATTCAAAAAATTCTCCAAAAAGCTGTATCATTCCCAGTACTCTGAAAATTTGGAATATAGTTATTTAGTCTGTCTACTTTCATAGAAAAATAATACTTCATGGAAAACTTCAACTCCATTTTGAGTGTTTTGTCTCAGTATTTTCCGCTGTGCGGCGGCTTGAACATCCTCTTCTCGCTGATCGTCAGCCACAGAAGGATCTTCTTTGGAAAGATTTCCTTGATTTTCATCGCTTATTTTCTTGGTGGGGGACGTACAGTTCTCGGTCCTCTGCCAGTCGTTGCCGCTAAACGTCAAGTACTTTTCGTCACCCATTATGAACGCGACATTGTGCTTAGTCGGAAAGATGTTTTTCACCAGCACCTTAAGCCGTTTTCTGGATGATTGCATGCTACTCAGACATAACCAGCATTGACTGACTCTTTCGCAAAAAAATGTCCATTTTGGCCCATTACTTCACTGTTTAACCGGTTGCTCCGACCTCCCGGTCCAAGGCGCGGAACTATGAGGCCACCTTGTTCGCGATCTTCAGCTTCTGATGCACGTTACGGTCGTGCAGCACTATCGGGTAGCCGGAACCAGATTTCCGTTCAACGCTTTTGCCTATCTCGCGGGGAATGATGTTTTGCCAGATTGGATTTATTCAGCGGATACCAAGTACTCCACCATGTCCAACTTTTTCATTACGGGGTGAAGCTGGCAGTACGAACAATGCATCGAGCGTAATTGTTTAACTTTTCGCCATGGCTGTTGCATGCAAATCAACTGGTAGCGTGGCATGAAAATTCGCTCAGCCCAGTTTTTAATGCATATGTTATTGCTGATGGTTTACTGAAACGCATGCCCTTTTTTTGCGCCCTTCAGAGCTAGCGCCGTTGGCGGGAGCCAGCCTGGCCAACCGTACGCTACGGCGCTACCTGCTTATAAATCGGTTCATTTTTTTAGCTTGATGCATAGTTGTTGATGACACTTTTAGCTTGTTTGCGACATCTCGGATGGAGAAGTTGGGCTTTTTTCTTGACTTTCTTTATCCGTTAATGCATAAAATTTCAAAAGAGCAATGAACTTTTAGGTTTTCAAGTGTTTCTCATCTCTAGATAGATTAAGAATAAGAATGTTATAAAGACATAGGAATGCTTTGCATAATCTGATAAAGATTAGGTTAGGCATTCTTTGGCAAGTTATTGCTTTGAATACACTATAACCACTTAACTCTATCAAAAAAGGAATCTATCATCAGCCTCGATTGTATCGAAAACGAAATTAGCAATCGTACAATATGTAAAAGTATATCGCTTTCAATTGATCATTTGCAGAAATTGAATTTCCATTGACGGTGGAAGGTGTCTGATTTATGCTCATATTCATCTGCATGGATAATAGATTTTCTTTGTTTGACACCCGCTGCATTCAAAACTTTCAAAGATTCAAATACAAAAGTATTTTGTAGCTCCATCACTGCACTGATTACGATTAGCGTCAAACAAACGTTACCCATGAATATGAAACGATGTAATGGCACAATATTTTGCTAATCGAAAATGCTAATGCGAAAATAACAATATAAGTAGAAATGGATCACCTTATACTCGCGGTCGTAAAAGCAGCCGATTTGAGCATCCCTCTGTTCTACTGTTTTGCACGGACGTCGGTGAAAAGCGACCTGCGATTGTGCACCTCAAGATGATAAAATAAATTTTTTACCCTCAGTTGTGTTTTTATTCCCTCCGTTATGCTTATTTCACGTCTAAATCAGACTAACAAAATAAATTTTCTTTCTGTGGGTCACGGTTCGGTTCCTTCTTTGTGGATAATAACACATAACTCACTGGCTGCCGAGTGGTCATTTGTAGTCCGCTAGTCGCGATGAGTAGAAGAATCTCAAAATTAAAAAATCACATTCACCAGTTACACTGAAGGGGTTATCCGGTAACTTTTACAACCGTCTTAATGACATACTAAATTGAAAATAGCCCTCCCCAACGATGACCGGTAATTCGTTAACACCTCAGCTTTTTGCAGTACTCAACCTAAATCCCGCAAAACTGCTGCTGCAGCACAGCAAGGTCTGGCAAAATTTCTGGCGAGATTTTGATATACACCTGAAAGGCAACCATAATTTAGAGCAGGTGATTCGCTCAAGCATTTACTACCTGATGAGCAATTTCCCGTTAAGTGAACCTAATCGTCCATCATCACGGCGGCAGCGGCGGCAGTCGAAGGCCTATCAATTCGGCGGACTGAGTCCTACAGGGCTCGGTCGAGGTGGCGCGAACCTAGACGACTACGAAGGCCATTCATTCTGGGATACGGAGATCTGGATGTTCCCGGTGGTCAATTTAATCGAGACTAAATTTACACGGATGTTGATTGATTACAGGTATAGACGGATGCTGGCTGCCGAGCAAAACGCAAAGGAAAGCGGCTACCGGGGCGTGAGGTTTGTCTTTGTCAATTTGAAGTAAGCTAGTAAATTGAATTAATAATTTTCTTAGATATCCCTGGGAAAGCGCCTCATCAGGTATTGAAGTCACTCAACCTTGCTGTCCGGAAGTGGCAGAATTTCAGCATCACATCACGGCAGACATCAGCTTTGCTTTGCGCCAGTTCTTTGCTGCCACGCAGGATTTCGATTGGTTGCAAACGCAAGGATGTGCAATGGCGCGAAAAATCGCCGACTTTTGGGAAAGTCGAGTTTCAGAAGATCCCGTTACTGGGCTTTACGACATTGTAGGTCAGTATCTGCGACCGTTGAAAAGTACTTGTTAGCATTATCGATTTTCCTATCGTTTCTTCCACAGCTGTGATGGGACCGGACGAGGATCATGTAAACGTAACCAATAACGCGTATACCAATGTGGTAGCAGCGTATGCGCTTTACTTTGGCGAGTTAGTATTTTTTTCGTCATTAAATTATGCTGTAGTGACTTGCTTTTTTCCAAAACCTATGAACTGAAAACTAATTTTTCAAAACAATGGTACAATTCAGTTCGAATGGTATGGACTTCTAAATTAAAAAATATGCCGAAATTCGGGGTCTACATTTTTTCCAAAAAACTTTAATGGAACATTCCAATTTTCTCGGACATTGCAAACATGTTTTGCTTTCGAACCAATATTCGTAGAACAAACAGCGCTGGTAACAAAAACTAAATCAGTTAGCTGACTTTGTTAACGTGACGATATATCCGTTAAAGTTTTACTCTCAGATCATCCTGAACAATTTGGTTTATAACGACCAAAATAAAATCTACACCTATAAAAATGGATTTCTGCCTATCTGTGCTGCGTGAAAATTTGCATGTAGAGGTTTTTGGGGCCAGGGAAGGTTCTTATGATGGTTAGAGACCCCTCCCCCACTAAGAGGGGGGTTCCCATACAAATGAAACACAAATTTTATTGGTTTAATGGTTAAGATTTTTTTATTGGTTCATTGAGACCCCTACCCCTTTAGAAGGGGGGGGGGGGCTCCCATACAAATGAAATACAAATTTCCTCACAACTCGAGAACTAAGCAAGCAAATGGAACCAAATTCGGCATGTGAAGGTTTTTGGAGGCAAGAATTTTTTCTATGGTGAATTAGGACCCTGTGAGATACACATATGTGAGGTGCATACCGCACTCTGTATTTTAGTATTCCTTCCCTCCTTACGACGTGAGTATCGGCAACGCTGTCAGGCGACGCTGTCATGTCATAGTGTGCGATTATTATTGGCAACTTTGCTTATGCGTCTCCCTCTTTCTCAGCAGACTCTTGGACAGGTAAGACGTAGGGGAAATGTGTATAATGTGCCCCCCTAAGAATAAATGGATATATCTCCGTTATACTTCCCCAAATTAACGTTACAACTACGTGTATATGTTGGTATTTAAGCTGACAACCAATTGCAATTGTTTATTTCATTTAGTATTGTGGAATAAATATGCTAGGAATTATTTAATAAAAGCACCTAAATGTTGTGTTTCTCGTCTGCGCGGGGTAAAATCACAGAGAACAGACATCCATTCAGGAACAAATTTTTCGGGAATTCTTGGATAAAATTTCAAATCAAAGTCACCTAATATGCTAGCGACACCACCACTATAGTTTCCCAACTAAATGATTCTTTTGATTTGCACACTGACAACCTTTGGCTCCTCTGGCACTAGTATATATGGACTATATGCATTATGCTAGCGCCAGAAGCTAGCTGTTGTGAGTTTAGTGTAGAATTTTGTGCGCCTTTAGCGACACCATCACTATAGTTTCCCAACTAATTTGACATAAGTTTTATCCAAGTGGGGACCTTTCGCTTGGATGTCTGTTCTCTGTGGTAAAATGCCCCACCTGCGGTATAATATGCCCAATGCGGTAATTTGAGTATTTCTACCAGTGACAGACCAACTCTATTTTGAAGAAAGTAAAACTATTTCCTTTGTTTTGCCAAATATCGGTATTTTATGTAAAATAAACCTAGTTTCGGCCTTCTGGTGCACTTTTTCTTTTCTGCATGGGGCACATTATACTGCAGCTGTGGCGTTTTGTACCGGGTAGTTGAATTACCTAGAATTTGGACGTTGGTAATAAATTATTCCCACCACGGTTGCTCTACAATACTAATTGAATTAAATAATGGCAATTGGCTTCAACTTAGATCTGTTTACCTACCACCGCAAGTGGGGCATATTGGCCTGCTTTTACTTATTTGAAAAAATATTAAATGCTAAAGCAAATCAAGCGTTTCATACCGTTATTTTTGGCAGGGATGTCTTTTTAAAGTTCACTTTACGCAATCGAATCGCAACAACCGGTTATTTACAGATTTTGACAAGAAAATAGCTTATGGAAATGACGCCAAAAGTTACATCGGAAGCTGCTCAAAAACAAATTTATTTTTGTTTTGTTTTTACAGCATGTGACAACTGTCATACTTGCATAGTAGGCTAGTTCCATCAAATACTATGGTTTCTGGGTGGTTTTGCATTTTGATTTCGCTTGTTCAGCGAAAAACGAAGGGGGGGCACATTGGCCAGGGGGGCACGTTATACACAATTCCCCTACTTTGTGCGCGCAGTAGTTTTCCGTGCCGAGTGATTCTACAGAGTAATATGAAATGGCGTCTGGTATAAAACGCTCATGCAGTTGGGAATTTTACAGACCCCTCCCCACTTTAGGAGGGAGGAGTTCCTATACAAATGAAATACAAATTTTCTAATAACGTGAGAACTAACCAAGCAAATGGTACCAAACTTGGTATGCGGGTGTTATTGGAGGTAAGAAATTTTTCTATGGTGAATTAGGACCCCTCCTCATTTTCGGAGGGAGGGCTCCCATACAAATGAAGTACAAATTTCTTCACAACTCCAGAACTAATCAAGCAAATGGAACCAAATTTGGCATGTGGGTGTTTTTAAAGGCAAATTTTTTTCTATGGTGAATTGAGACCCCTCTCCTCTTTAGGAGGGGAATTATGACCCCTCCCCACTTCAAGAAGGGGGGGCTCTCATACAAATGAAATACAAATTTCCTCACTACTCGAGAACCAAGCAAGCAAATGGAACCAAATTTGGCATGTGGGTGTTTTTGGTGACAATTTTTTTTTCTATGGAGAATTGAGACCCCTACCCTCTTTAGGAGGGAAATTATGGCTCCTCCCCCCTATAAGAAGGGTACTCCCATACAAATGAAATACAAACTTTCTCATGACTAGCTTAACATAACATTCAGTTGGGTCCGAACGAGCGACAACGAATAAGGAGAGGATCACCCCGAGGATCAAAATGGTGCCTTCCACGAAAAGGTTTTCTGTGAAATGTTATACAATCACAGCAATTATTTAAGTGCTATCCGCTTTATTTTATCTGGCTAAATAGCAGGGGGATTGTTTCCTACTTTACTGTGAGGAAAATTTGTAAATTAAACTACCCATGCTTTCATAGTGACGTAACTGCCAAAATGAGCTATTTAAGGTTGAGCTTCTCAGAAACTTGCTAAACTCGAGATTGTGACAGATTCACGATTTATGTACAACACATTTTAATTTGTGGCAATACAAAATTTGTCGGGTCAGCTGGTGTCCGGTAAAATAAAATAAACTATTTTCAGAAGTCGTCGTAATTGTTCAGCATATGCGTATTAAATTTTATCGTGCAAGTTGGTATGATAGGTGGATGAAGTCAATGTTGAAAGTTTGCAATTTTCGACAAACTTGTTTTAACCAACAAATATATTCAATAATACAATCTCAATTTCTAGCAATATCAACTTAGGGTACGGGAGGGAATTTCACCCCATTAAGCGGTAGCCTGAACAATACTCAGGAATTACGTTGAAACTATATTCATTCGAGACAAGATTTGTATACCAGTTGATAGAATAATCACACACTAACAGATGTAACACTTCGAACAAATTTTCCAACAAAACATCGTTTCAATGGCACCCCTAAAACTTGGAAAAAAACACTAGCATCACCTGGTGCAGTCTTCGCGCTGCACAGAGTAGCTCGTTATAAATTTTAGCAATGCTATAAATTTACTTGTATATTATCTGACAACAGCGCCAGTGCAAGCGAGTGGCGTTCTCGCGCAGCGACTGTTGTTTGAGTCTTGGCTCAAGTGAACATTTGAAATGATCGTTTTTATTGGCGATGGAATGAGGCTTCAGTGTTACGTCTGTTAATCTGTGGAATAATATTTACTGAACGCCGACGTATTTTGGTCTTAATGAAACGCTACTGAATTTGAGTTATAGTCGCGAGAAATGATGAAATCGCTGCGGGCCCATTTTCTATAGTGGTGTCTGTGTTGTTTAAATCCGGCAAGCCGAAAAGCCTCCACAGAGATTACTGCTTTTCAAAAACAGATCAAAAAAGAGGATAACGATAACGGAAAAAAAGAGGATAACGATAACGGAACGGAGGATGGATAACGTGTCGGTATTGCCTACATGTCGGTTCATTGAAGATAGCTAGTTTTGCAGTGACAACAGCTTGCTGCTGGCGCTAGTGTATCATTAAATCGTTCATATATACTAGCACCAGAAGCAAGTGGTTGTCACTCAAATACTAGCTATGTCAACACGATAGAAGAGTTTCAGCCGCAACTGCCTCACACATTGGTAGTAGTGTGAATAGAGCGCCATATGCTGAAATTAAAAGCAAAATGCTGCAAATTGCTAGTGAATGAAAATTGATTTATATTTCCATATCAGAGCGGAATTTTTGTGTTCTTCCGTGATAAAAAGAAGTAGAATTGTTGAGTAAAAAGAAGTAGAATTGTTGAATTGTGATACCATATTCACAGTTGTTTAGTTTCTAGAATAAGTAAACGTGATCATAATTATGTATTTTCCAAACCATCATCCAGAGCTGATACGCGTAAGCGATTGCTTCAGTTTTTTCAGCCTAATTACGTGTTAGTGGATAAACCGTGGTTTTGATATTTATTGAATAAAATTTAGCAAATTACTTACATTTTTATGAAAATAGTTATAACACATTAAAGCCTATGAGTGCTACATTCGTTTCAGTATTGTTATATAGCGGCAAAGTTTTTATTTAGGAAAGCGCAGCCAATGTATGCCGCAGGAATGTATGCCGAATTTAGTAGCGTGCTGGAAATACCCTCCCATACCCTACTTGTTTCGTGTGACTTGAAAAGCGATTGATACTAACTTTGTTTCCATAGTTTGCTTTAAGGAATTTTTTGTGGGCTAAAATATACTAATATAAGACTACCTATATGAGAAAACCAAGCGACTTTAGAATTGTTACTTGGGATGTCAAAAGCTGAAATTCAAATTAAAAAAATTTAACGTTTAAATCTGTGAGTCAAAAATTGAACGTCAAAATTCAAAAGTCAGATGTGCCCCATGATATTCTATACCCAGATTTGTTACACCAAGTCATTGCTGCGTGCTGCCGCTTTTAGAAAAATACTTTCTAAAAGCAGCGATATTTCTGTTTACTGAATTCAATTTTGTTCTCATTTTCCTATCCTGAATAGATATTACAATCTAATTTTCATCAACTATTGTACACATCGACAGTGTCAGTCCAAAGCGTTAATCAAATAAAACCACAAAACTCGTACAACTGGCAAACCGACCGAAATCGAGTCAGATTGTTACCGGAAGAAATGCTGCGCCACAACATTGTTGCGAAGCGAAGATTGCCACTTTCCCACGGCACGCCGCGCCACCTCCGTTCCTGCCAACCGAACCGTTGTTGACTGTCGCCGTTGTTGACCACACAGGCAAATCCAACTGCATCTGATCAGAACCGCTCATTATTATTGAAAGTCCAAACCGTTACCAATCGCATTATACATCTGGTCTGGCCTCGTCTGGTCGAGTCGGATCGGATCGGAAAGCGGAAGAATCTCTTTGGACTAGAGCAAATAAATCATAAAACGTCTCATCTAGCGCTAAGCCCCACTTTTTAACGGGCGAGTACAATTATGATCTCTGCGACTGCATTCGTCGGATCAAGCACTATAATTCTCGATGCTCGGATTTGATTTTCAGCTTTTTATTGTGCCACGATATGCGCTGAACGGAACCAAACCACTAGCATCCAGAGCATGAAGCTTTTTGATTGATTTTACATGGGAAAAATTCTTCTTTTCCGATAGGTACGACGTCTCCGGTTGTTTTCTGATCCGGCCTTTTGACGATCGTTTTCATTATGTCATTATTGTTTGTTCATCATCTTTCGAGTGTATCTATACTCTTCGGAGGTTGATCTGATTTTTATAAGGGGAATGTTTGATATTGATTTTATCCGGTGGGCCGCATTAGGTGATGCGAGGAGAGTGTTTGGAGCTGGAAACAGAAGCTTTGGAAAGGAAGAAAGAGAGAGATTTTGCTCTTTGGAAAAATCTGCTTCCTTCAACAGCACTGCTTTACGTCTTACGACAGCGCGCGGCTTCATTGTACACGGTCTGGGTGGTTGCTACAATGCGATGGGAAACGTACGCCTTTCTCCAGCGGCCATTGAAACAGCGATACCTTTCATCACGTTCCCGTGACTAAATATTGTGATCATATTAGAATATCTGAGCCCTTCAATAATCCATCATTACAGTTTGACGGAATGCCTGTGTTCGAATGACGACCGTCACCATGATGGAGACCATCACGACCTGGACGATGATAATGGAATGGCGCCCACCGACGATGTCAACGGCAGGAACCGAAGCGCGCTGGCGAGGAAAATAAAACTGTTATATGACACTAAAAGTGACTACAATCCTCAGTTTGAAGGGTACCGCTTGGGGACACCAATAAAGCAAGCTGACACTGTGCTGTTAGGGTATCCTTTACAATATCGAGGATTAACCACCAGTACCAAAAGTAACAATTTGCGTTTCTATGAACCTGTAACAAGGCGAACTGGTCCGGCCATGACTTGGGCAATGCATGCGATTAATCACCTTGATTTGAACAACATGGAAAAGGCTGTGGAAAATTTTAAAAGAAGTTTTCAGAATTATGTGCGAGGTCCCCACCGAGTTTGGAACGAAGTCGAAGTCGGACAACGCGGAGCTACCAACTTTCTCACAGGTGCCGGTGGATTTTTGCAAGCGGTGATCTACGGATTCGGAGGTCTACGTCTACATCTTGATCGGCTGCAAATATGGAACCCAAGGCTGCCTCCTAATATGACCGAATTTGAAATAAAAGGATTCAAATATCTGCACGCTAGTTTTACTTTGAAGGTAACGAAACATATCGCAACGCTGGAAGCTACCCGCATTAGTAGAAAACTTACTATACAAGGATGGAATAAAGACGAGCAATTTTTAGTGCAGAAACAAATCTGTAAGTATCACAGTAAAAAACTATATAATTTTGCGTTGGTTCTAAACAAGATCTTTACTTGCAGATAACATTACTAATACTACCATTATTATTAAATCATTTGAAAATGTTTACAAAACTTGTTCTTTGCCAGAAGATCTTCTTACCCCAATAGAGTCAACTCAAACTCGTACATAAATACGTTTTTAATAAATATACTCAAAATGATGAATCATGTCATATTTTAAAATTGCTATAGTCGTTCTTTGCACTAAGCGCATAGCCAACTTACTGAAAGACTTGCGTTATTTGGACTAAGCGCTCCAGATTGAGGTGCGTTAATTGAGTCCGACGCTGCGCAATAGTAAAACTACCCAGGTAGAGGTATAGTTACTATATATATAGTTCGGCGGATAGAAAACCAGGCGAATTGGCATCCCTGATTTATGAAATTAAATTTGAAATTATGGTGAAATGTGCAGGTTTTTACGAAAAATAATCACTGGCGGGTGTTGAAAATGACTCGTTCTATGAAAATAAAGTGTGTTTTTTCAACATTACTCCTGCATTTTGGATTTTGAAAAGCTTTTGGCTCCGCTTTTGACGTTTATTTGGCTCCCGATTTTCTATCCGCCGAACTATATATATAGTAACTATAGGTAGAGGTAACTAATAAGCATTGACATAAGCAGCAATTCAGCCGGTTATTGACGTATCAAGCATTTTATACTGCACGTTGTTGTTTATTAGCTTTTTGACTGCATAGATGTTGTAAATTTGCATCCAAAATACTATACAAATTATTCGTGTCAGTAATCAGCTGCAAATAAGCATTGTCAGCTTTATGAAAAGATTAGCAGTAAAATAGCCGTATATTATGCCAAAATAGCATTCAAGTAGCATTTAAGGCGATTTAAATGCTTATTGGCTTGCATTTGAATAGCATTGGTGATGCTTATTGGTTCCCTGGGTAATAGAAATTATCTAATAACGCCTTTACAGTCCGTTCTCTTGATTTGCTGCCGAAGACCGTTCTTAGCGCTCGTCTATCGAACACTCCTCTAGGTTTCATGCCCGTAGGGAACAACCGGTCTTATGAGCCACACTATGTAAGCGGGTTTAGTCTGTTCGACCGCAGTTGGTTGTGAAGCCATATTAAACACGACTTCCTTTAATAAAACGCCTCTGAATGTCACAGCTGGCGTCATCCGTCATCAGTGAACCAAGTTAGATAAATTCGTCAACTACTTCGAACTCATCGCCGTCGACCGTTACCGTTGGAAAAGCGACGTTAATCTGCCTCGGTTCCACCGACCAGCCATACAGTTGAACGCGAACAGCTATGGCAGATAATGCACGAGTACGGATTTCCGGACAAACTGACGCGGCTGATTAAAGCTACTCTGGAGCGATTGATGTGCTACGTGCGCGTTTCGGGGATACTCTCGAGTCCTTTCGAATCGCGCAGAGGGTTGCGGAAAGGGGATGGACAGTCCTGTATGTTATTTAATATCGCTATTGAAGGTGTGATCCGACGAGCAGGCATCGAAACGAGAGGAACGATCTTCAGCAAGAGTAGCCAACTCCTAGCCTTCGCAGACGACCTCGACATCATTACAAGAAACCTTGGGACGACGGAGGCAATCTACGCCAGACTAAAAACGGAGGCTAAGACGATAGGGTTACAACTCAATGCGTCGAAAACCAAATATATGGTACGAAGAGACTCCAGAGAAAGCAACGTTTGCCTCCCACGAACAGTGACTATTGACGGCGATGAACTGGAAGTGGTTGATGAATTCGTATATTTGGGATCTCTGGTCACCGCCGACAATAATAGAGTAAGGAAGGAGATCCAACGACGCATTCAAGCTGGAAATCGACGCAAGACGCTATGATCAAGGAGCGTACGCCGCTGCACGAAGCTGATGATGTACAAACGATAGTCCTCTATGGGCTTGAGACAGTAAGACAGGAAGACATACGTACACTTGCCGTGAATGAAAGGTGTTGCGAACTATTTTTGGCGTAGTACAAACCGAAAGCGGGCAGTGGCGGAGGCGTATGAATCACGAGCTACAGGCACTACTTGGAGAGATTTCCATCGTAGACCTGGCGAGTTGGGAGATTACGATGGGCCGGCCACGTCGCAAGGATGTCGGACGACAGTGCAGTGAAATTCGTTCTCTTCAAGAACCCCACCGGAACCATGAATAGAGGGGCCCAACGTGCTAGATGGCTCGACCAGATTGAAGCCGACTTGCGTGTGTCGAGACGCGCAACAAATTGGCGACAAATAGCCCAGGACCGAGTACAATGGAGAGGAATTCTTGATACGGCAAGAGCCACCCCGGCTCTCGGCTGCTAAAGTGTGTAAGTATGTCCACCGACCAGCATGTATTTCGTTTTGGAAATATTTACGTTAAGTCCTATTTTCTCTGCTTCGCACTTGAGTCTGGTGTACTGTTGGGCCATCGCCGCAAATGTGCTGCCGACAATGCCCATGTCGGCAGACGAATCGACTAGATTTGTTGAAGGTTGAAAGTTCCTGAGTACTGAAATTTACCTTCTACATGTTGTTTATTTGGAGCATTTAAACGTAAAAGTGATAGGATACTCTAGTTTGATATATTCAGTTCAGATATAGTTTTACCAATATTAAATATAGTATCAAATACGCATTGAGATTGCTGACAGCTACCGTACGCACACTATGCCGCATATACGTACACGCGATTTGTTGCTGCTGCTGATGGTTTTTCCATGACGTTTTTCAAACTGGGGGAAAACAAACCACCAACACAACCGCAAATTAGCAAGCTCTATTCTTGAAACGGCAAATATTAGACTTAGTCTAATGAAAGTGGTGACGTCACAAATAAATACCATATGAGTCATTTGAATCATGTCAAGTGATCACTTTCCCGTGAGAAAAACCCACCCAGAAAAAAGCAATATTTGCCGTTTCAAGAATAGAGCTTGCTAATTTGCGGTTGTGTTGGTGGTTTGTTTTCCCCCAGTTTGAAAAACGTCATGGAAAAACCAGCAGCAGCGTGCCCGGAGTAGCGCAAAGCGAGCAAGCGACCTTTCATTGCATTTACTTTGAAACAACTGAAAACATGACAGCGGAGCGGGTAGCTGCCAGGCTGTCAGTGGGTGGATGATGGTTTGTGATGTGATGTGTTGGAAGTTCTTATCGATAGTGTTTTGAATTATTTGTTTTTCCGCAATATTTAGCAAAAAGTTGGCATAAAAAGGAGCAAATTTAGATAACATTAACTGCTGGGTTATTAGAAATGCAGTATTCCAAGTGATAATCGAGTGTGCAAGCGAATGGCTTGATTTTTTTTAGAGTAACGATGTCGGTACAGAAATAATGTGTACGTGGTGCAAATAAATTGCAAACCGGCCAAAGAGATACAAAATCTAATAACGTAAGCTTGTTTTTGTGTTTCAAGCAATTAGATTATTTGCTTGATGTAGTGAATAGAGAACTAAAATTGGTAATATCTTTTATTTACATGCCGGTTAATTGACTGACAATTTCACCATTTTAGGTACAGTGATTCCCTCCTTTATACTGGACTATTCAGCTTGCCGGTCGATCACAAGAGAAAAGGTAAGAAGAGTAAAGGTAAAACCTTTAAAACTAACTGAGTATAACTAGACGTTTTGCGTAATAATTCAATTGAAAAGGTTTAATTATTTAAATTCTAAGTGAATGTAAAACGATGAAAAAACAGCTTTTAATCATGGTTTATAAGCATATAACAATAATTCAGAAACTCAAATCTGATTTGGTCGATAACTGAGCGTCTAGACTCAGTAATGGTCAAACTGCGGCCGTTCTAAATGATTCATGCAGCCCACGGACGGATTTGAGGGATAATGGACTTATGACTAAAGTTTTTGATGACGCAGGGGCAGGCGTGGCATGCACTATTCGCTTCGATTTTGCTCTTTTGATTACTGGATCTCAGCCAAGCAAAATTTGAAAAAGTGGTGTTCGGGACATTTGTAGAACAAATAGTTGTCTACAATATTGATGAAAAAAGTAATGTTTTATCTCTTGTATTTACGCTGCTATAGGGCTGCAATGCCATTGGTAGCAACCTTATAGCGCCGTAAATACAAAAGATAAAACACTACGTTCTTCAGCAATTTTGCAGATAATAACTAATTCTGTAAATGTCCCATACAACAATTTTTCAAATTCTGCTTGGTTTAGGTGCAGTAATCAAAAAAGCAAAATCGAAGCAAAAAGTGCATGCCAAACCTGCACAGGGGTCACTCAGTTTAGTCGCAGTGCCTCGTGCATGTTGTGGATCTGAATGCTTTCCGGTTTAAACCTTGAGGTAATTCCTAGAAAATGGTTGTTGCTGCCGCATACTTTAGCCACCTTTAGCTTTTGCTATCCGTAGGAATGGCAAGAGGACATTAGGGCATAGTGAGCATATTCTAAGCTAAATTGTTACTTCAAAGATTGGAATATCTCAAAAATAAACTGTACTGAGCTATGTCAAAACGGTAATGTTTTAAAAATCTCGTATTCAATGTGCCATTTTCCTGTGAACAAAATATGAAAAAAACTAAACAGTTTAAATGCATTGGCAGAAAATAGAACTAAACAACATAAGAAGCCTGCAATGCTAGTCGTTGTTGCCTTTCAACCGTAGTTCCTAGGAAGTTTACCACATATTTTGGTTGAGTAATATATATAAAACTTATCGAAGAGTGACGAACGGTGCGCTGGCTTCTATATATGTCACATACTCTACCGCCTATTCGAAATATTATCAGCGCTTTCTTGTTGCGCATTTTGTACACTTTGAATTATCGGCTCATCCAAATTTTCCTTCCAAATGTTGACTCATATATTACATTTTAGATTATTGGGCTTAGCTTTGTATTAAGCAAAGGTCAATAGGAAAAGGAGAGTCTGACTAATTCATCTAGCAGGGCTTAAATACCGTTTTTAGTCTCATATCTGATTAAACAAACTTTACGTATACGCTAAATACTCGATTGCACTTTCAAAGAAATTTTTGACTGTACTACGAGTATCGTTGAACCGTACTAACTTATGAAAGTTTTTTTTAAGTTTCACTTATTCGAGCATTTTATGGAGAGCAATCACAGACACCAAAAAGGGTTAACAAATGTATTTTTAATGGAAATGTGACCTTTCCTCGTTAAGTAACGTAAAGCAAGGCAAAGAGCCAATATCTATCGTTATGATTTTGCGCTATAGATAACAGTTTCTGGGAAATAGTAAATAGTATTTTACCTGTTACAATATTTGGAAAATGATTTCATGCATTTATTAAAAGCTTTACACGTGAATAAACAACAAAATATTGTAATAACCTAGGTATAGAGATGTTGATTTTTCTGGTTGCATTGATGCTTAGATAATAATGATTCTATTTTGATACATCTGTTAATAATATACTCTCTTCAATCAATTTGAAACCGTCTGCATTAATTTGAATGACATTTTCTCCTAGGTCGATAACATTCAACAGATTTACAGCCGTATCTTATCTTGAAGTCGATATGCGATTATAGTTAGACGACAAACCTCAATTGTTGTATTTTAATACCCCGAAAACAGTCCCCTCCGAAGCGATTGAAAGGGGATACAAAATCGCATCTGGTTCAGTGCGTATCAGGTGCTTAGACCGAAAAGGTGAGCGCTCGTAGAGCGGTAATCAGAATGTGGCTGGCTAATTTAGCAGCCCTAGTAGTGATTACAGGTGCCCTTATCACCACCGGGGTGAGCGGAAATGATGCGAACTACCTGTTTACGACAGATAGGTGAGTAGACATTTTAAGTTTAGTAACGTTAATTTGTGCACTTCAAATATCAATTTTTTTGCAGATTACCAGAAAAGGCCGTCACACCAACGTTGGCAAATGGTAACATTGCCTTCGTAGTGTACGGCGATGCCGTTCACATGAACGGGGTTTACAACGGTCTCCGGGGTGTAAGCCACCGAGCCAGGATTCCAAACTATGCGAACATACAAATAACATTCTGTGCCGCCACGAACATAAACAAAACCAATTGTAACTATCAGCTGGATATGAAGTACAACAGGTTTGTTACTGTTTATGAGGATGTGACAGGTTTCCGAGTTGTTCATACGGTTTATCCAAACCGTTACTACGATAAGGTGATTGTTAATAAAATACGTATCCAACGGTTAAGCTCGCAAAGCATAATCAGTGTGCAACTGGAGCGGTACGCAGGTCAACCCAGCGTGGACGTGACGTTCAGTCAACCTCAGCTGGTAGACATTAATGGAGTGTTATATAATCGTCACTGTGGCACAACAAACCAAGTTGAAGATCCTCGGTATCAACAGTTTGGACACAACGTATGCGTTTATTTCACTCAATTACCACAGCAGATTTTACTGAGCGTTGACAAAACAGCAGAAGAATTCGAGTATTACACGGTTTTTGCACACTCAACTGTTGAAGCTGAAAACGAGATTAGAGCGATTAGTAACGCCCAATTCGCTGAATCTTTGCACACGCGAGAAATGGATCGTGTTTGGAGCAAATACGGAATTACGGTGGAAGGCAACGATGACCTGGATCGTGTTCTCAAAGCAAGCTCCTTCTATCTATCCAGTTCGTTGCCTGCCCAGTATACCAACCAACCGAGTAGTTATCCTTTCTATGGCCTCTCACCTTCCGGTTTGGGACGTGGTGGTGAGGTGGAAAAGGAATATCAAGGGCACAGCTTCTGGGACACCGAAATGTGGATGTACCCACCGGTTTTGTTGATGGATCCTGTCAACGCACGTAAATTACTTCACTATCGAACGGTTGTTCATCGGGCAGCTGCCGATAAAGCGGCTGAAAACGGATACGAAGGTTGGCAGTTCCCCTGGGAGTCTGCGTTTACTGGAACGGAGGTTACTCCCGATTGTTGTCCACACGTCTCAAATTATCAACATCACATCACTGCCGATATAGCATACGCTGCTCGGCTGTACTACTACGCAACTCAGGACGTTGAGTGGATGAGATCCGAAGGGTGTCGCCTGGCTTATGAAACTGCACGGTTTTGGAGGAGCCGAGCCGAGTACAACAATCAAACCGATTTGTACGATATCCACAGAATTATGGGACCCGATGAGGATCATCATGATATTACTAATAACGTGTTCACGAACGTAGTTGCCGCCCATAATCTCATGTTCGGGGACTTTGCCAGCTGTCTCTGCGCTGAAGCGTTGGATGCGTCGAATGAAGAACGCCGGGAGTTTACCAAAATCGCCAGAGCGTTAACGGAAGTTTTCGACAGACTAAGGGATTTCCATCCGCAGTACGCTGGATACACGCTAGGAACGATGATCAAGCAAGCCGACGTGGTCCTTCTCGGTTATCCGTTGGAATTTCCCATGAATGAGTAAGTAAAGCTACTGTTGATTCTATGGCCTTCATTTTAATTTGTTCCTCTTTCAAGGTCCACTAAAGCCAATAATTTAGGCTACTATAGTTTGGTAACCCGTCCGGATGGTCCAGCAATGACCTGGGCAATCCACACGATTGGTCATCTTGATTTGGAACAGCATGAAGCAGCACGAGCCATGTTCGTCAAGAGTTACCAACAGTACATGCGTGCACCGTTCAACGTGTGGAGTGAAAACGGTGATGGGACGGACGGCGCTGGAAATTTCATTACTGGTGCTGGAGGCTTTCTGCAGTCCGTTATCAACGGTTACGCCGGAGTACGTCTGCGACAGGGTGAACTGGTTGTTACACAACCACTGCTGCTACCGCAAACCAGCAGACTTTACATTCCGGAAATAAGCTATATGGGTGTGAGGTTCTATCTTGACATCCGTACCGGCCATGTGCGAATTGGTTTCAAAGAGGGTTCCCGCTTCGAAGCCGTGAAAGTTTTCATCGATGGAGAGGAGCACAATGTTACAGACACGGAGTTCAGTAAGTATGGCTTTGATAGTTGTGAATGGGTCTCTGAAAATATTCTTTTCCGTAGTTTCCTTCAACAATCAAGTGATTTTACGTCCAGCTTACGAGGCTAACGTTAACGGCTGCAAACTGCAGGAAACCCAAATCGGCATCAGGGTTGCCGATCAGGAAAGCTCCGGTTTTATGTCCCGTGTCAGTCCTATCATCATTGCCCTGCTGCTGGTAGCGCTTACTTTTCGGAAGTTCTTATGACCATTAATGAAACATCACGCTCCCGGTAGGGAGGGTGGTGACTCTAGAGGAGGAAACAATATCAATAGAAAAAAACGAAAACACCAGAAAGTTCCCAAACGGTTACGGCATCAATCATAGCTGTTGCGATTGTTGTAGGATTTTTTTTTGTTGATTTCGAAAATGTTTCGAATGCTTTCCTAGTACGGTTTGGTTTTCAACAACGCAATTCAGGCCCATTTGGATGACGGTAAATTGTGTAATTCAAGCAATTTGATCGATTATCTTATAATTTAAATAAAATTATCTGAAACGGCAGTGAAAGATTGATGAGCATAAACAGCATAACAGACTTGAAAAGAGTGTCTCGCTAAATTTTGCACTCATAAACAGTTAACACACTATCGAAATTGTCGGAGCTTATCAGTCAATGTGTTTTGAAAAAAAGAAACAAATTCAATTATATGAATATGCATACGCGAGATAACAATTGTGATCGATTGGAAGCCAGCAAACACGAATCTGCACGTAAGTAGATACTGTAGATAATTCGTGTATTTAACCCTCATAAAATTGTACTGGTTGATTCACAGTTTTTACAAAATGTTTTCCGTCGTAATTTAAGCAGATTTAGAATCGTGTTATGTTGCAAAAACTCTGCAATATGACCCTAAACAAACGAAATTTGTTACCGAAAGGTTTGGAAATAATAGAAAATAACATAGATGCTGCATTTTCTGATCGGTATCTTGATGTATTGATATAGGTTTCTCAAATTTATAAAGGATTTTTATTAGATAATTACGGGGAAATAATCTTTTAGAAAGTGGTTTATCCAATCAATTGTACATCTGTTAAAGAGTACTACAATTGATCAAAATAATAGTTGCAGTGGCTTGAGTTCCTTTACAAAGAATGCGTTACACAGGTAAACATAAATTTTATAGCTTATAACGCCAGTACAATAATTCTATGTTACCAAGAGCAGTTTCTAGGACCAGTTCTGGTCCATAGAAGCGTTATAGGTACGTTATAAAACCGTTATTGTTATTGAGGTTGTGTAGGTACCTATAGGTGAAGGGTGTTCTGATCAAAATTTGTTCAAACAAGAATGGGTGTGGGTTGGTTCAATTAAGTTTCGGTTGAGCGACCGGATTGTACAACCAACTATTCCATTTAATTCGTCGCAGAACGTTAGCTTACTCTCTACCCTACTTCTCGCTTCCATCAGTTTTTGTGACTTGCTCAAGTGCCGCTAGACGATGGTTCAATATTTCTCGATTGGGCGCAACCCTGATGTGTTGTGGGGGGTCTTTGTCCTTGGCCACCATCTGGAAGTTGTCTGCGGCATATTACTCCATGACCAAATCCGACCGAAACAGCACAGAACAACCTTGTTGCTTTAACGTAAATTTACTGGTAGACAGTCCCGGTTGGAGGAAAAATGCCACTATTCAAGCAGCCAAACCAAACTGTTCTGTGCGGATTTCGACAGTTTCATATGCTTGAAAATATCTGCCATTTCCCCTTCCGGTTGCGTCATAAAACTCCTACTCAGGAGCTGTCCTACTCAGGAACCCATCACTACGCGATCAAATTTCGTTAGCAACATCGTGTACCGTTTGAGGAATCGTGTTTTAGCCGCCTTACTTGGTTTATCATTGTAACTTGAAGTCATTACAGAGGAGTGTTATCCGTATCTTAACGAACGGTGCAGTCGACTTAACGAATAGCGCTATTTCAGAAAAAGCACCCGCCTGACAGATAAATTTGTTGCTAATATTGTTGAGTGAAACGTTATGCGGTGAATTGCTCTTTCTTTTTCGCATATGGTGAGATGCAGGCAACAAAAACATGGCGCCCATCACTTCCCCCTGGAGTCATTACCTTTTTAAACGTCACCTCGTTTTTAGCTTGACGTCTGGTTGTAGACAACCCTCCAAGCTTGTTTGCGACATCTCGAACAGAAAAGTTAGGGTTTCGCTTGAAAGCGCTCCCAGACCTGTTGTCGTTTGATTTGCTTCCTATCCAGGTTTCCTGGCTGTCGACTTCGATGCGGCAAATCCACTTGCTTGAACACCATTTTGATAATTGAAACGAATGTCAAAATCTAATTAGAGGCACGATTCTGAACACGCACTTCTACACAATAAAGGGTGCTCAGGTTTTTCTAAGCTCACAACTGAAAGAAGTTCATCAGGTTTAAGTTAGCCGAATTCTGATCGTAACACCCTTTATTGCTTAAGCTATTATAATTTTACTACAAATTCGTAAGGCAGTAATTGAAATCAAGAACTAACTAAATCAGCTATGGTATATAGCTTTAATTCTAATGGCAATAAAAACAATGTTGAAGCTGTATTCACGGAGGTTTAACGTAAAAACATCTAGGCTATAAAAATGTAGCTTTAGAACTAAAATCTGATCAAAATTTCTGTTCTGAATTCACAATAGAGATTATGATCAGAATCTGTATGATCAGAATGTAAAATTTGAAAACAACTAGCTCAACACATTCATACAACTTTACATAAACTAGTTAAATCTAATGGTTTATCGTTAGAATTTTCAAATATATTCCTAAATAGCTTTGAACAAGTCACGATCAGTAAGCATTTTGTTTGCATAGGAGCTTATTAAGTTTTTTTCTTGGGTTTTAGCTATGAGACAATTGATAAGGTATCTATTTCTATTTGAATAAAATGTTTTTTGTGACGATATGTATAGACGGAACCTATATTCTATAGAAGCAAAGAATAGGTATGTCCATTAAAAAAAACTTATCACAAACCTTGTCTCATAATTAGTCATATTGGGTAGTCTTAATAGTTTGCTCTTCGATCAGTAGCAAAAGTTTATATTTTTAAGCAATCTAAAGAGTGATGATTAATGTGTAACTATAATAGTGATTAGGATGGGTAAATAATATAATTGAGATGTTGAAGAGATTTGTGTTTTCATAATATAACGAAAGAAATATTTCAACGATCCATGTTCGCCGGTCCGGCAGAACACAGGGATGAAATCAGAGATCTCCATTGCCGATGGTTACCCGTCATGGTTTTCAGCTGTCGCCAGCACAGGTTTTTGCGGATAATCCAAATGTCTTTAGCTAAGTTGGGTTGCCCTAACCATCATCTGGCTCTGCCCTCTTCTTTGTTATCTCTACGAATTCCAATCAAGCGCTTCTTTGCAGATTCCTTTTGATCCGCTCCTCAAGCTGTGTCCGATGCTGCTTAGCAATCCGTTGATGAAAACGTTTGTGCTATTGAAAAACATTTTTTCGAACATTTTACCAATCTCTTGGTGCACTTATAGGCTGAATCTTACAACCGGGGTGCCTCTTGCCGTATCAAGAATTCCTCTCCATTGTCCTCGGTCCTGGGCGCTGGGCTACTCGTCGCCAATTCGTTGCGTGTTTATAGCTTTAACTTGGTCGAGCCATACGGCATGTTGGGCCCCTCTATTCCTGGTGCCGGTAGGATTCTTGAAGAGAACGAATTTCACTGCACAATCATCAGGCATCCTTGCGACGTGGCCGGCCCACCGTAGTCTCCCAACCTTCGCCGATGGGAATCTCTTCAAGTAGTACCTGCAACTGGTGGTTCATACACCTCGCCACTCTCCGCTTTCCGTTTGTACTACGTTTGTTCATCAGCTTTGTGCAGCGGCGTATGCTCCTTGATCAAAGCGTCTTACGGAGGATAAAGTAGGTTCAACTTCCAGCTTGAATGCGTCGTTGAATCTCCTTACTCGTATTATTATCGACGGTGACCATAGATCCCAAATATACGAATTCATCAACCACTTCCAGGTCATCGCCGTCAATAGTCTCACTGTCCGTGGGAGGCAAACGTTGCTTTCCCTGAAGCCTCTTCCTATCATATATTTGGTTTTCGACGCATTGATTGATAACCCTAACCCTATCCTCCTAGCCTCAGTTCGTAGATTGTTTCCGCCGTCCCAAAGCTTCTAGTAATGATGTCGAGGTCGTCTGTTAAGGCTAGGAGTTGGCTACTCTTGCTTAAGATCGTTCCTCTCGTATCGATGTCCGCTCGCCGGATCACACGTTCAATAGCGACATTGAATAACATACGGGATAGTCCGTCCCCCTTTCCGTAAGCCTCTGCGCGATTCGTAATGACTCGAGAGTGTTCCCGAAACGCGCACGTAGGGTAAAGAACTAGTTTTAAGCAGTCTAAGCGGGTCACTGATTGTTTTACCTTATTACAAGCGATGGGTTGACTAAGTGGGGAATATCAGCATACCAATCTTCTTGCTCTCTTTAGTTCTTCAAGCTGTTACCATTGGAAGACACTATTGTTGAGCTAAACTTTCGCTTTAACTTCGGAGCGGTGGAACTAATTTTGAACACACCGAACCCATTTTCACCCGCAGGGTGCTGTTTTCAGCAATCCTGAAATCTGAATTTTTTTACGTCCCGTTAAAAAATCCCTCGAACTTTTCCCCCTATTCAGTAAGTTCGCGTTCCTATCCGCGAGCTACTAATCGGCATCTGATGCGTAATCGGCATAGCGTATCGGCATATGCGTAAAATGCCATCTGTCTAAATTGTTTATCGGGGCGTACACTCACCGCACCGTTCGGCAAACGGTATTCGTCGTCTCTTTTATTCTCTGGTGTTCTTATGGGAAACTGCGAGTTTGACGTCTCACTCGCTGTTCATAAGGATGGTGGGAGAACAAAAGAGGCAAACATAGAAGTGCACACGATCTAACTTTAGAACAGTGTTGTCAAAGCAAATAACATTGAAACACATCGTTGCTTCATTAAATCACTGAGAAAATCTTCGAAAATTATTGAAAAAGCTGTCTTTTGTGTTGTTTTTAATAAAGAAAAATTAATTATGAACATACATTTCTCTTAAAAGTATTGAACCACGTTTTCACCATAGGAGGTTTCAGTTAATTTCAAACTTAAAATTCTTATTTCCAGAACCGAAACAGTATCTTGGCAACACGATAGTTCATCAGTTGTGCTGCAGCTGCTGCTACTGGTGAACAGGTTCCATCAATTCAGAATTTGTTTTCAGTTTTGTTAGAAAATAATAAAACTTTCGGCTAGTGACAAAGCCTTAGATAATAGAAAAAAAGAGACTGAATAATATGGTATGTGACAATTGAGTGCTTGACTTTCAGAGTGGTTGTAATCAGTGCTGAAAATTTGATGAATTCGTCAGTAGCAAGGTGGCGATTGTTGAAGAGCAGCTGAAAAATGTACGTTTTTGGACAACAATTTTTAATTCATCATATTTCTTGTCGGAAACCCAATAAATTGTGTTTGTGTAAACCAAATGTATGGTTAAGTGATTTGTGAAGATGATCCTATCAAAAGATTTTGAAAATATGAATAAAAAAGTGCATTTTCGGATCATTTATGTTCAACTGATTAAAATAGGTAACACTGCTTAACTCGTTCCTTACCCTACATCACTCATCACTCGCACCAGGGTAGCTTTGATCAGCCACGTCAGTTTGTCCGGAAAACTGTACTCGTGCATTATCTGCCATAGCTGTTCGCGTTCGACTGTATCGTATGCTGCTCTGAAATCCACGGATTTATGCTGCGTGGGCACGTTGTACTCTCTACATTTCTGAAGGATTTGTCGAAGAGTAAAAATTCGATCCGTAGTAGTCCGTCTGATACTAGCCTACGAATTCTCTTGCTATTGGGGATAGACGACGCAACCAAATCTTGGAGAGCACCTGGTAGGCAGCATTGACCAACGTGATCCCGCCGTCATTAGGGCAATCTAGCCGGACGCCGTTTTTGTAGATGGGACAGACTACACGTTCCATCCACTCCTCCACCCAAATCCTTGAAATCAGCCAGTGAAGTGCCGTTGCTAGCGGTTCTTGGCCATTTTTGTAGAGCTCTGCCGAGAGCCGGTCCTTTTCGGCGGCTCAAATGTTCTTGAGCTGACGAATTTCCCGCCGTGCTATATCGCCATTGAGGTGCTCATCGAAAAACTGCTTCCACCTGTCGACCACCTCGCGCTCGTTTGTAATTGGATCCCTCGTCTCTACACATGTCAGGTTGTGGCTCCAGGTGGCTTTGTGGGGAAAGAAAGTGCTTCTGATCGTCAAGCCTCGGGAAGCTACAAAGTTGATGCACCGCTGGTCGTTATCGTTCGTGTCGGTGTGCAGGCTATGGAACCCGATCACCGATCTATACATTGCTTCCCTGCCGACTTGGGCGTTTATATCCCCGATGACGATCTTGATATCCCTTGGAACACTCGGGTTCTCGTCGTCGGGTCTACCTTCGTGTGGACAATGCACGTTTTTGATGGTGTAAATGAAGAAGCGGCATTTTAAACACTAGAAACACTATTTAGATCGGTAGTCCTTTGCAGACTTGACTCTCACTCTAATGCTGTATTTCGACGGATCTTAATTTCGTTTGACTTATTTCGAATCTTCCATTTCATTTTGTTGACGAAATGGAGAATACCATCCACTTCCGTTCGATAAACCGATCCGTCGAAGTACATAAGAATGCTGTGTAACTTTGTTTAACGAAGACGTACGTCCACTTGCGGTATTCCAATGAAAAATGTTCCGGACTATTTTGAACCGTGTACAAGTAAGGAGTGGCGCATGCGCATGAAGCACGAGCAGGTCCCACCAGCATCCGGAATAAATGAGGCCAGCGTGCTAGATAGGCCGACTAGATCGAAGTAGTCTTGCGAGAGTTGAGAAGCTCAAAGAATTTGCAACCCAGGACCTAGTGGAATAGAGACGAGTGGAGTGAAGAAGAAGTGTTAGTGATGTCTGATGCCAATCATATTTCCTTTTGTTGATTTTCTATCGACGTTTCACGGGAAACACTTTTTTGTCATACTTTTCCAGTGACCGTTTAACAAGCCAGTCGTCGTATGTTCGAATATCGACTGAGTTTCCTGGATAGTACGGCTAGGCCAACTGCGCGGCATCTACCGCAGGCAGAATTTCAAGGAATCAAGTGGAACCAGAAATGATACCTAATTCCATTCAACTCTTTGAAACTAAGCGTGTGGATTTCTCGTACCAAATGCTTCCTATATTGGAGTGTTTAAAGACGTTGGAAGTATCTTTGCTATTTAAAGTTAAGTGATAGTAGTTAAGGACCCTCCGTGAGGAACTAATGGCATTTAGACCAGAAGCCAAGCTGAGAGATTTTGATTTGCTTTACCAAGCGACGGTGTGGTTGTTGTGGACGCTACAAGCGAGCCGGTTTGGTAATAATTAGCATTAGTCACAGCAGCACAACACTTCTGTTTTATCAGTGAACGTATGTATATTTCCGAATATACAAAAAGCACACACGGAGTAATTGATTGAATTTTGTTAAATAATTAGTCAACTAGGAAAAACACCAAAGTTCACCTTCGTTGATCGATTGCGTTTTTCAATCAATGCACAACAAATAGGGTATCGCATATGTTTTGGCCAGAGCGCTACGCGGTATATGTTACATATTGGCAAAATCAAATTGAAGTGGTCAATAACATATACACCTAACACCCTGGCCTAAACATATAATACGTTATCCTACACAGTCACTTATAAATCGATTTTTTATCCTATATTTGTTTTTACTCAATTTAAATTGATCATCGATGAAAGATGTTTCTTTCCATGTGAATATTTAAAAAACAATTCAGTTGAAGGGTGGTTTACTCAACAATTATACAACCAACAGAAGAAAAACAAAAACTTATTAAGTCTGCTTTATGCAAAACTTTTTTTAAACCATAGAGGGTTTGTAATACTAGGATGTATAAAGTATAAAGGATCAGTTTAGTATAAAGAAAATCTTATATTTAGAAAGCATACATCCATTTTCTAATCGTATAACCAACAACTATCGTAGCTACTATCAATCGTACTGACGTCATTACGCTGGCAGCACCGTCGTCCTGGTCTTCTAGTCTCATATTCATAGTGGTCGTCTTCAGCGTACATTCGTTTGCTGAACCTTCCGGTAGTATTTGCTGTAATCGAATGCTCCTCGTGGCGTACGCTGAAAATTCATATATTTGAATATCATTGTTCTACAATTATATTACAGGGAAACCTACCACCGCAAGAATCACACATTTCCCGTCCCGAGTCATCATCAACGAACAATTTAAGTGCTGTATTAGCCGATCCCGGTTTAAATATAACTGCAAACTTATCCGGCAAAATTTCCAACGAAAACCGACTCGTCAAATAATTTATTTCCGGAATGTATAGACGACTGGTTGCTGGAGGAAGAGTTGGATTTCTGATTTCGAACGAGTCATTTGATAAACGTATGCCTCCATAGCCATTTAAAATAGATTGGAGGAATCCACCTGCACCGGTGACAAAGTTCGATCCTTCCGCGAAGTCCAAAGGCATCTTGTTCCACACACTAAACGGTGGACGTAAGTATTCACGATAACTTTTCTCAAGAAGCGTAGCTGCGCGCTCTTTTTCACCCAATTCCAGCCAACCAATCGTGTGTATCGGCCAAGTCATTGCCGGACCATTTTGAACAGTAGCTTTTTCATAGACCTCAAGATTCCTTTTTTTCGTCGAACTGAAACAGTTTAGCTTGTTATGCTGGAAATTATAATTTCTTCATCAATAAAAAAAACTTACTCGTCCATTGGAAAAGCGAGCGGATAGATGAGCAGCACAGCATCGGCCTGACCGATCTCCGCACCGACAATGTATCTGTCAAACTGTGGATGATAGTCAGTACCTTCATCGTAGAGTAGTTGAAGGCTCTTTGCAACTTTAAGAAACTCCTTTTCGTCCTCATTCACCAACTTCAATGAGCTCCTACACATACAAGCCGCAAATTCTCCAAAGAAAAGATTGTGAGCCGCCACAACATTTGTGAACACATCATTGTACACGTTACGATTGAGCTCATCTGGACCAATCACAAAGCGAATGTCAAACTTATCTCGATCGGCGTTATAGGTCGCTCGACTTTTCCAAAACTTTGCGGTCTGATAGGCCAATTCACAACCATTCGTCTCCATCCAGTCCAAATCAGACGTGGCGAACAAATACTGCCGAGCAGCGAACGCAACGTCAGCTGTAATATGATGCTGCAAGGTCACTGCTTCTTCCGAAGATGAAACTTCACTACCGGTGTAAGCTGAAGACCAGGGATACTTCCAACCTTCGAATCCCTGATCGGCAGCGTTGGCTTCAAGACTTCTCCGTATGGTAGCACTTCTGTATTGCAACAGTTCACGAGCAGCTCGCGGATCTATCAACAATAAAACTGGGAAAATCCACATTTCCATATCCCACTGGTTGTGCCCTTGGAAACCTGGGCTCGAACCGCCACCTCGACCGATACCGGAAGGAGAAATTCCATACCCTTCAAAAACGCCTGGCTGACTGCTTGCTAGAGATTGAACATTACTGAACAATGCGAACGAGCTAGCCTTGATCGCTCGGTCCAATTCATCGTTTCCTTCCACGACAATGTCGTACCGGTCCCACAAGGCATTCATTTGTACCAAATGTGTTTGCTCAATATCTGCAGACATCAGTAATTTCATCTCATCCGCACCAACTGTTTCATTTCGAGCAAATACCGTATAGAAATAGTAGTCCTGTGAAGTTCTATCACCATCCAAAACTAAATACGTTACTTGAGAGTTTTTGTAGAAAACACAAACACGTGAACCGGCGGTTTGAAAAAAGAAATCTTCAACCTGATTTGTTTGACCGCACATGTACCAAACCGTTTGACCGTTTATGTCCTGGGCCTGCGTTGGTTCGAAAACTATGTCTTCAGAAGGAACGCCAGGATTTTGTACAATCCTTGCCATTAGCGTACCTTCACCATTAAGGCGTTGTATGCGGACACGATTGATAATCGCATGTTGGAAGAAACGGTGCGGATACACTTCGTGAATCAACCGCATCTGCCCGTTAGGATCGTTATATATAGTCCGGAAGCGACCAAATCTAATATCCAGCTGGTAGGAACAATTCGGCGATTCCTCTGCCTCTTCATAGGAACATTCCGGTAGTTGCAGTCTGGCGTAATTTGGTATTCGAGCCCGGTGGCTCTGGTTCGCCATACCGTTGTAAACTCCGCTCAGAAAGACGCTGTCGCTATGCACTACGAAGCCCAGATTTCCATTTGCGAGCGTTGGAATTGCGGCATTCTTCGGGAATCTGTCGTAAAATGAAAATAGTTTGAGAAACTGCACTTGAACTAAGCCTTATGTTTTACTACTCACTTTTCCGAGTTAAATAAATAATTGGAGTCATTTCCAAATGCGGAAACGGCAAAAAATACTACACTCGTTAGTAGAGATTTGGTCAGCATTATCAGTGTGACTATAAAGGTCGACAAATACACCTGCTCGCGAAAGGGTTCGATTTTGAACTGCGCTGTACTGTTTAATTTTTTCCTGGCCGAAATATTGGCATTTTGGGGGAAGTGATAACTAGGTGCAATAAATTATCCAAAGATAAGCTTGGTGAGGCGTTGAAATTGATAAATCGCAGTGACGTCACCGTCAAGGATTCCGCAATGGACAGTACATTTGCTCTCATCAAATAAATGGCGAAACAGCGTTTTATAATACAGAATTCCATGAATCGCATATTGCAGCCGACATTCGCAAAAAAACAGCTGTCTCGTCGTGTTCATTGGTTCGATTTATTCTGATAAGTTCATAAGGTCCTAGTGTTCAACACTTTTGGTCGCACGACAAGGCGCTCTCTGATGCAGTTATCAGTTTAAGTCGCTTAGCGCTGTAATCTGGACTATCCTAATTTGTAGTAATAAATATGAATAGTGTAGCAATCAGATTTAAAGATAACGTATTCGAAGCGGCTTATCAATAATATTTTTTGTTATCACTGATAGTCGAGTTCCATTCATTAACATATTGATTGACAACAGTGAAATTTGTCTTCTCTGCAAACATAATCGATTCCTGGTGTATAGATATGTGCCAGTGTTTCGGTTTTATTAGCAAATAAACCTCTATACATTGCAAAATAGGCGCGAATAAACACAGCTTGTTGCTTTAGATTCACTTGCTTCTAGCAGCATAGGGCCGGGCTGTATCAAGAATTTCTCCTCATTGTACGCGGTTCTGGGTTACAAATACGTTGAGCGTCTCGGCACACGCAAGTCAGCTTTAGTCTGGCGAGCCCTTTAGCAAGTTGGGTCCGTCTGTTCGTAGTGCCGGTTTCGAAGAGAACAGATTTTTGCCTCTCGGCTTTCGTCAGGCGCACGATGGGAATTATCTTCAAGTGGTGCCCTTAGCTCGTGGTTCCTAAGCCTGCGTCACTCTCTGCTTTCCGTGAATATTACGCCAAAAACAGTCTGCAACACCTTTCATTTAAATACGGCAGGTGTACAAATATCTTCCTTTAGCAAGGTTACAGTGTCGAGTTCATAATAGACTACCGTATATCGTTAGCTTTATGCACGACGGTGTAAGCTCCTTGGTCGTAACGTCTTGCGGAAGGAAAAGTAGGCCCGACTTCCAACTTGAATGCGTCGTTAAATCTCCTTACTCGTACTGTTAACGACGATGATCAGAGATCCCAAATATATGAACTCACCAATCACTTCGAGTTCATTATCGTCGATATTCAACATACCCTGCCCAACTTATCCGTCCAGCTTTAGCCACCTGTTGGATACTGTGTTCGCCATAAAACTGTGCGAGTTCATGGTTCATCCTCCGCCTCCATACTCCATTCTCCTGTACGTCACCGAACATCGTGCTTAGCACTCGTCTTTCGAAAACTTCGAGCGTTTTCAGGTCCTCCTTGAGCATTGCCCATGTTATGAAGCCCATAGTAAGCACGACTTCCGCTGATAATATGCCTCCGAATCGCAATGCTGGTATCATTGTCCGCCGTTCGTTAGCGCTAAACCAAGGTAGACAAATTCGTCAACAACTTCAAACTTAGCGCAGTCGATCATTATACTACTGCCCAAGCTGCGTTGGTTGGCCTCGGTTCCGCTGGCCAGCATGTACTTTGTTTTAGACGTATTTACCTTTAACCCAATCTTTTGTGTTTCGCGCTTTAGTCCGGTGTACTTTTCAGGCATCGCCACAGATGTTCTGCCGATAATATCCATGTCATCGGCAAAGCAGATGAATTGACTAGATTTGTTGAAGATCGTGCCCCGCATTTTGATATCCGATCGGTTTATAACACCTTGTAGCGCTATGTTGACAGCAGGCATGAGAGACCATCACCTTGACGAAGCGCTCTGTGTGATTCGAATGGACCTGACAATCCACCAGAAATCCGAACACAGGAGTGTACCATTCATCGTGGATTGAGACAGTTTGATGAGCTTCCTGGGGAAGCTGTTCTCGTCCATGATTTTCCATAGCTCTTTCCGGTCGATGTTATCATATGCGCTTTAAAGTCAAGGAAGAAATGGTGCGTGGGAACTCTGTATTCACACCCCTTTTTGAGGATCTGCCGCAGTGTAAATATTTGATCTGTTGTAGACCGACCTTCGACACAGCCGGCTTGATAAGTTCTCACAAACCTGTTCGCAATTGGTGATAGTCGACGGAAAATAATTTGGGACAGCACTTTGTAGGCGGCATTGCGAACGGTGATGGCTCCATAGTTCTCACGGTCCCAGTTGTCGCCCTTTTTACAGATCGAGCAGATAACCTCAACTTTCCACTCCTCAAGTAGCTGTTCCGTATCTCAAATTCTAACAATTAGCCTGAGTATACAAACGGCCAATTTTCTAATCCCTTTTTAAAAAGCTCCGCTCCGGTGCCACATTTCCCAGCTGATTTATTGCTCTTTAGTTGTATGTCGGCCTCCTTAACTTCACCTATCGTGGGCTGGCAACTCTTCCCCGTTTGTTGCACCCTCGAAAAGCGTTTTCCCCACCACCATGGTTCTCCGTCTGGGCGCTATTCAGGAGTTCATCGAAGTGCTGTTTCTACCTACCGGTCACCTCACGATCGTCCGTCAAATTACTGCCATTCCTATCTCGACACATTTTGGCTCGCGGCACATGGCCTTTGCGGGATCCGTTCAGTTCTGCATATTCCTGCTCCTGTTGGGGGGACCGCGCAGCGTTCTCCTCGTCCATCACCCTCCTACATTTATCGTTAAACCAATCCTAACGCTGATTCCGTGCTACATGTCCGATGGAGTTCTCCGCTACACTGCAAATGGCTGTTTTGATGGTATTCCAACAGTCTTCGAGAGGGACTTCGTCCAGCTCGTCCTCTTTTGGCTTCAAGTGAGTGCGCGTAGTTTGCGGCGACGTCTGGTTGCTTCAGTCGCGCGAGATCTAAGTCCGAGGCTGGTGTCGATACCGAATATTGTTCACTACGGAGAGTTGTGGGCACAATTTAACCATCACTAGGTAGTTGTCCGAACGCTGTACTCTTCAATCACCGGTTTGTGTTCCTCCTCCTGGTCGACCTGAGCATTCAAATCCCCGATGAGGATCTTGATATCATGTTTTGGGCAGCGGTCGCATTCACTCTCCAACTGCGCGTAAAATTCATCTTTGTCGACATCGGTACTTTTGAGGTGAGGGCTGTGCACGTTGATGATGTTTATGTTTAGGAATGGCCCTTGATTCTCAATCTGTACTTTCGAGGATTGATTGGTCACCAACCAAACACACGTTTCCGCATCTCGCCCATCATCGCTGTACCCAGCTCGTGTGTGTTGCCACAGCTTTGGTAGACGGAATGTTTATCTCTAAACGAACGTGCCGTTGAGCTCTTCTAGCACACCTCCTGCAGCGCTACGACGTCGAACTTGCGACTCTTCAATACGTCGGAAAGCACTCGAGTGCTCCCTTGGAAGTTAAGAGATCGGCAGTTCCACGTCCCGAGTTTCCAATCCTTAGTTTTTTTTTACGTCGGGTGGGTCAACACCGATTGTTCCAGTCCGAATTTCTTCGTTCTTCGTTCATTGCTTAACAGTTTTTCGTGGTGGCGGTTTGCAAAACCTGCAACACCAACTCCCTGTTTTGCCGAAGAACCAACGAAGTTCGAAAGAACCCTCCGCATATGACCCTGACTTCCATCAGCGTTGGTCAGCCGATCTCCACCAAGCGTTCTTGTATCCCGGCTAGTACTACGAAGAGGTGGGAATAGAAGTTGCTGAATAAGAGGCTGTGAACCACTGTAGGGTACATATTATGCCTACAGGTGCGCAAGGCACCGACGGTATGCATTATTCAGCCGTTTACCAGCCAGTGCAGTGGTCCTACTGCGGTCTTTTCGTTATCTAACAGCGCCGTTGCTGTGGTCTTGGATATCGACCCGTTCCGTTACCGTTATAGAGTTGATGGATTGTTGACCTTTCCTTGCAGAATCCAAACTGTTCCTCCAAGTGTTCATCATCGAACGAAAGAACTCGATTTTGAATTGACTTCTCACTTGAAGAGGGCTGAGAGCAAGGTGATCGGTTGATAGCTCTTGAAAACAAAAGGATCTTTACCTGGTTTCGACACTGAGATGATTTTAGCTATCTTCTACCTTGACTGGAAGTAGTCAACCTCTCAGCATCTGTCGAACAAGTCGATGGTCGAGGTCGATGTTGAATGTGCTATAGAAACTGGGCGTATTCATGATTTTAGATCCTTTCGCATGGCCCATCAGTCCGTCCGCAGTGATTCTTCCTTCCTTAGCTGTCTGATCGAATAACCTTGGCGACCCCAGTAGATTTCCTTAACTTGAACCTCCAGACAAGGCTAAAGGAGATATAGGTTTTGACCACTTCTTGATGATCTTTATCATGAACCAGAATGCTTTTGAATGAGGTGGAATTTATTGGAGCTTTTGTTGAAATTCCTTGTTCTTCGGTTCTTAAATTCGCTCCTGGAATGCCCTAGCTTGACGGTTTGTCGTGGCCGGTTGCCAGTTCGCTGATATTGACGTCGGTATATATTGCGCAACCGTATTAGACGTTTAGTGGTACCGTGAGGTGCCCTAATTCCGTGCACCTGGTCAAAAGGTAGCGGTTTTTTTGCGAATATTTTCGAAAAAAAAAAAATGTTTGAGCTATACTCTTCCAAGCGTTCAAACAATGTTAAAGGAAATGTGCATGTTTTGTTGACAGATTTCTGATTTCAATACCAGGTGCACGGAATTAGGAGCCAAAGTTAGCCGCACGGAATTAGGGCACCTCACGGTAGAATCTATTTGGAGACAGGTGCACGGATGATGTTGAACGGGTACCGCGTTTTTCTGCGGCGACAGTAATCGCTCACTGGAGGGTTTCCAGCGCCTGTTCGATCTCCTCCGACGTATACAGAGACTATTCTAGAGAATCGCTGAAACCTGACCCAGTTGGCACGATGGTAGTTTCGCCGAGGCTGATAGTCCACCAAATCGGTAAAGGCGACAAGCTGGCAGCACTACGGGGTGATCGGAAGATAGTTCTGTGAACCCTCAATCTATAGATTCTGGTCCGACGGTCTGGCGTCAAAATGTTGCGGCGACGGGCTTAAAACTTCCGCCAGGTGGTTCTCTTCTGATTTCTCCTTCGGTTGTCCCACACTTTATACCGAGCTTTGAGGTCACCGGCAATTATTACTCGCCGCATACGCTTGGCTAAGTCGGATTGTAAATCAGCGTCAGTATTGGCCCAGGCTCTGTTTTGTTTAGGAAAGTAGGCCGGTATAAGGTTGATTGGATGCATCGACATACTAACTTCGACCTCAATGGCCATTCGGCAGTAAGCGGCACTTAACGTTGCGTTTTAGAGCAACGAATACACACCCTTCGCCTGCACTAGTTCGGTCGAGTTTGCGGTCTCAAAAGGCCGAAAGACGGGAAGGTAGACTTTAACTATGGTAAACCGGGAACCTCTAGTCATCTAGCGCTATTCGTCAAGATTCACCGCTCTGCATTCTATCACCTTCCTCTCACTCACTATCCGTATCACGCTACTCGTGACTCTCCAAATATTGTATAAACATTACATGTTACACATTTCAGGCAAACCTTTTTTTCCTTTTTTTCGGGTTATCCAACTGGTCGCTTAATAGCGTATAAAACTCTGCGCTGGGCCCTTTTGTGTTGTCAACAAAGTGTCAGGGAGACCTCAAACATCAGTTCTACCTGACGAGACAGGCACTGGCGCCCACTAAAACACAGGTAGAGCCCCAAGCATAGCCGTCACGCCTATACCCGCAGGCGGAGGCGTTTCGGCCCTGCGCGGACTCCACGAACTGACTCTAAGATCTCTCTGCCAAAGACCGGAACGTCATATTTTAAATATAATGATGATGATGACGATAATTATGATGATGAGAAGAAAAATAATAGATCGAATTTGTAAATGTGCTTTGGACTTTTTGTAACACTCGAGTTGCAATATGTGGTATAGTGAAGAAGTGGAGAATTCGTCAGCCCCGCCTGACACCGGTCTTCAACCGCGCGCCCGCTTTCAGTTTTCCAACACAAACAACCACAAATGAACCAATAGGTAAGACAAATTTCGGAGCATTAGTGGTTATCAACTTATCAGGGCAAATTTAATCTTTCATCCCCTTAGTATTCACAGTGCATTCCCACGATACAAAGTAAATTGAGCGCAGCACAAGCTGGACGTTCACGGTAGTCGACAGAAGCTTCAAAATATAGAGACTCGCCCGCCTTCCAACCCTCGAGACCAAAGTGCTGTAAAGCTCTGGGCTTAAACGTCTCTTTAAGACTCGACCCCTTCCCATCGACAGAGCCCGCGGGCGGCCATCAGAGCTCAGGACAGCCACGGGGCCAGTGCAAAAATCCTACTCTATCTAGCAGCACCGCCTAGCCGAAACTTGAACACGCGACACGAATTGACCTAATTTTCCCATCTGCTACCTAAGAAGTGCTATTACCCGTAATCATTACAGAGTGGTCCTTCGGCATCCAATCGGATCTGGTATCCCGCTTACATACCCTTGCTAACCCTAAGCCCCCGACCAACTCAATCAATCCGACATTTTTCGGAGATATTTGTGACAGTTGTGATAAATAAGGATGAATCCCAGAAAACTTCATCTATTGTCAGAGATCCCCATACTGGCCTTATTCTTAAACGGAATAAAAGCACTTTCTGAACAACGCAACAATCACATTTGGTAAATTTTTACCCCGAGTCCCACTTGAAATCACAAAAGTATTTTGATATATACCCACATTCAGAAGTAAACGTGACCGCTGTTCATTTAGTGATTAGTTAAAAAGCCCTACACCACGACAAGGTTCAGTTTTATCGTAGGGATGTTACACATTTCAGGCAAACATTACAATATAGTATGAATGTCAGGATACCATACTAACATCCGGCTTGAGATGAGTTTCCGTGATGACGAACGACGGAAGGTGTGGTTGGTTCTATTTCTAAAAAGGGCGATCAGCTCGATTGCTGTAACTACCGCGGTATTACGCTGATTAACGCCGCCTTCAGGGTGCTCTCCCAGATTTGTTATGTCGTCTATCTCCAGTAGTGAGAGATTTCGCAGGGACCGTGCTACTACAGATCAAATATTCACTCTCCGACAAGTGCTCTAGTAATGTCTGAAATATAACGTGCCCATGCATCACATTTTCGTGGATTTCAGGGCAGCATACGATACAGTCGATCGCGAATAGCTATGACCGAGTTCAGTGAAGCGAAGTGTTAGATCTTTGTTCAACGAATTCGAAAGAAATCCAAAGTTTGGCTGATGTTATTTATTTTCAGATTAATTCACACTATCAGTAGATCACTTCACTGCACTTCCAATTGATCTGTTAAAACTATGGTCTCCACGTTCCTAGCGCTTATGTTTGACAATGCTGGTGTTTTGCTTGCTTCCGCTGAGTACAACGAATGGCGATTGTGTTTCTTTCTGTTTCTGCTGCAGCATATTAAGCGTACCGAGTGGAGTATCAGTGGAGCTCATCTTCTTCATCAACTGTAATCGATAAGAACAGAAAAAAAAAGATCCAAAGGTTAAATTGAGATTTTCCTAACGGTACGCGGAACACACTGACTTACCCCCTCTTGTTCGCTTTTCTTCAAACGCTTCTCAACCTTATTCTTGCCGGGACCTTTACCGTGAAACTTGTGCGACAGATATCGGAATGCTTCCTTCGGTGTAAGCAAATGTCCGCCGTCATCAATGTATTCCAACTTAACATTTGGTTTAAACGTTTCCTTCTCTTTAAAGTCCATAATCGGACCACAGAAACGATCCCGCCGTGCATACTTATCATCGTCACCGTAGTTCTTATCTTCAATCGAATAGTTCTGTGCCTGTAGATGCGCAAAACGTGCGTTACTCGGTCGATTGGATTCCTCCTTCTCCAGATAGCCCTTCGAGTTAGCCAGTTTCAGTGCCCCTGCCACGCTAGAAGCCACATCCGGCTCTTCATCCAGAATAGCTACATCATCTACCTCAAGGCCGGTATTAAGATGCTCTTCCTGTTCGCGCTCGGTATTAACCGAGTTCCAAGCTCCGTAACGGTCATCGGTTTCTGCCTCTTCTTTGTCGCTATCCTGCTCGAAGTCCATCATATCATTGACGTCCTCGTCGCGATTGCCAGCCAAACCGTACGTCGGAATATCGCCCAACGTGCGGCAAAACTCGGCCGTTGCATTCAGCAGTATGGCTCCGTCACGCGTTCTTGTGTCGTAGTTATTTTCCTCGTCTTCCTCCGACGACAATTCAGCTTTGATTTCCTTCTTAACCTGCTCGGGATCTATGCTGAGAGTTTTCGAAATTATTGCTTCCTTCTGCTTGAGGCGACGAGCCTTCGACAGAACAGCCTGCAGATCTTCGTCGTCTTCCTCCACGCGTACGTTGGATAGATCCTCGTCAATGAGCGGCGTGTCATCCGTTAGAAGAATATCTCTGCAAATATAGAAGAAAAAAGTTTGTTATTAACCTAGTTTACAAGATTGGAGTAGTCCGATGGTCACTCACCTGCTGCGACCTTTAGCGACAGGTTCCACCATCGCAGCTTCATAACCAGCACGACGATTCGATCGTGATCCCAAATCATGACCCGGTTCAGCGGCCATCGGGAGCAAATCATCCGCTCGCAATTTTTGTCTGATTTTTCTGACCTTTTTCTTTGGCTTCTTGAACGATGCTAGCTCGGATTCGTTAAAGTATTCCGAAGCCAGAGCCAATGGGACCGTGTCCAACGAGTCTAGTTTCTTGTTTTGAAGTTTGGCTCTAATTTCCAACTGACGCCTCTTTTCGTTGGCTTCGTGCTCCGCATTGGAACCAATCGTAAAACTAGCCTTTTTAGTAGCACCAACCTCTTCGTTGTATTTTCCTAGAACATCACGCTGTTTTGGGAATCCAAATTCATCTACGTCATCCTGGCTGTACACATCATATCCGTAGTGGTTCGGATTGGCCTTTTTATTCTCAAAATTCTTTTTGTAACGCTCATCATCAACCATATTCACGTTAACCAATGTGTCACCGGCCTCTTCATCTAAGATATCAGCATCTTTGAGGGTCAGAATAACCTGCCGACCTTCCTTGAAAGCTTCCACATCATGCTCCACCCGTAGCCCTCGTAAATCTCTATCCTTGTACGAATCTTTTCTGCTTTGACGTACTTCCTGCTCAACCAATTCCCCTACGCCAAACTCCTCGTCCAGCTGGTCTAGCAGCTTAGCCCTCTGTTCCGCTTCCTTCTTTAACCGTTCTTTATCGCGACTCTTTACCACCCAGTTTCGTACATCATCCATTTCCTCATCTTCTCCTAATGTTTTCAGTTCCTTCAGCTTATCCTCAACCGCTCGTTTGTCTTTTCGTTCTTTTAGCTTTTCTCGAATCTTATCTTCCTTCGTTTTCTCTGCCAGATTGGCAGCCGGCTTGTGATAAAACTCACCCCAATCGTCCTTTATTTTCTCGTAGCTTTGCCCAGTTTTTTCGTTTCGCGGGGCGTTTTCATCCCGCTTTTCCGCCGTTGCAGCAGCTGAGGAACTCTCAGAAGAAGGGCCAACTTCCAATGGTTTTAAACCGAGTTTTGCTCGAAGCTTATTAGTTTCCTCAATTGATAGCACATCCCCAGCACCGTTTTCAGGAATCGGTGACATCGACCGTTGTCGAGTTGAATTTCTCACAGGCGCAGGGGATGGTGATTTGTGCCGTGGAATCCTCACTACCGGGGGAGAAGGTGATCTTCGACGTGGAACCCTGACAACGGGCGGCGATGGTGACTTTCTGCGGGATGCAACATTGCTTATGGGAGGAGGAGGTGGCGGAGGAGAAATAGAACGTCTTCTTGAAGCAGGCATCCGCGGGGGCGACGGAGTAATTTTGCTGCGGCTAACGTGCAACACCGGTGGTGACGGCGTACGTCGACTGCGAGATGATCTGCTTTCATGCTGTATAGGTTCCGGTGATAGAGCGCGTCTACTGATTGGAGGTGGTGGAGGCGGAATTTCACTATCCACCGGTACCTCTACACAATCAGAACCTAAAATAGAGCAAACAAAACCATTCAGGTGAGCGCGGAATGAAACCCAATTGATTCAAGCACCAGAACCTGGCGTTTAAATTTGGCAAGGAATTCCTGAAAAAAAGAAATGCGAACAAATGCTAATTATCATTGATCGATAATTGCACAGGGAGCACCGAAGGTGGAAAACTCACTAGTTAAAAATTCAAAGATCGCTTTTAGTATGAGTTTATCCGCCTTAGCAAAATTGTACTCCCTGGAGGAAAGCTTATTCAGACTTACTGTCGCTGTCCTCATCGACTTCCACGATTGCCGTTTTCTGACGTTTGCGGTCTCTTCTGGCGTCCTCTTCATAGCGATATCGTGCGCTACTTTTCGCCACAAGATCAACGTCCTCGTCGAGTTCCTCTTCCTGCTCTTGGCGTTGCTTCCTCCGGTGGTGATGGTGATGATGATGATACCTGAGCTCACCGCGATCTTCGGACGCTTTCTCCTTCCGGTGCTTCTTGTGTCGATGCGCCTTCTCCAATGATTCATACCGACTGCTGCTGGATGTAGATGGTTCCTTCCGATGGCGATGTTGTTCGTATTCGATTACTAGGTCATCTTCTTCCACTGAATAGGAACGACTCCGTTTTTCTTGCGGTGAACGACTGCGGGAACGCTTTTTACGTTTTTTGGATTCTTTCTTGTGCTTTTTAGATGAACCCATCGCTACTACGAGCAGAAAATCTTACAGAACTTTATGAAATAATTTTTCACTTGCAATGAAACGAGGAAACGTTTATAAACATTTTGACACTTTAATTTTATAAGCGTACGTTAATTTTACAGTACACAAAAATCTTAATATTTACACACTGTAATTTCGAATTTTAGGAAGTGTTGCCAAAATACAGTTATGTTTGAGTAATTTTCTCGTTTCTATCCAGCTTTTTACGAGCCATAATGGCGGACGTGTTCGTAATATTTGAACAGCATTTTTGACATTTCCCTAATACATCGCACGTTTTCTTTCCGCGCGTTCATGATAAAACAAAAGGAATGTACGGAAAGAAAACGTGCGATGTATTAGGGAAATGTCAAAAATGCTGTTCAAATATGTCGACCAACATTTGAAAGGGGCGGATAAGCCAACTGTCAAACAGAACGAGTGAGAGTTCATTTTCCTATAGGAAAATGAACTCTCACTCGTTCTGTTTGACAGTTGGCTTATCCGCCCCTTTCAAATGTTGGTCGACATATTACGGAAACGCCCGCCATTATGGCTGGTAAAAAGCTGGATTTCGATGGCAACACCGTGGGGAGCTCCGTAGCCGCAAGGTAATCGAGTCTGCTTTAACAAGCGAATGGTCGTGGGTTCGAATCTTAGTAGAATCAAGCCATTCAATGTCAAGTGACTTTAGCATGGGTTTATTCTCAGACCCCTCCATTTACCCTTCCTTCACGCTGAATTCTATATTTACCCTCTGAAGCCTCTTGTCAGTGCAAATGTCCCTCCTATAGTTAAGTGTACTGGGTCAGAGGTACGAATGATTCCTCGTCAGGGACGGCTATAATATGGGATAGTACTGGCAGCGAGGAATAAGTGGGTAAAGTAGATCAAGCTTGAAGGAAGGGTAAACCCCAATACACACAAGCACGCATAAAATTTAATAAGCATTTCGATCATTCAATAGCGATTATAGCAAAAAGAAATACAGTGCAGGTCATATAGCAAACATCCGGGCGATATCACAATATATCAACCATACTGGCCGCAGTGATGAGTCCACACATGGAAAAAAAATGGCAACACCGTTTCATACACTCTTAAATGATTCTAGCTCTAAATTGGTCGGATTTAGTTAAAGCTAGGTTGAAACTACTCAAAATGCCCTTAAAGTGTACAAACTCACACTGTGGGTGAAAATGTCAACCAATTTTGGCTACTTGCTACCGATAATTGAATTATTCTCTATGACAAATAACGCACTTTTAAGTTCCTACTACCAATTTTTTGGTTGAAAAACTACTCAAAATCTGAGTTTGTACACTTTAAGGGTATTTTGAGTAAAACTACTCAAACTACCTAGCTTTAACTAAATCCGACCTATTTACAGGGATAATCATTTAACAGTGTATGTTTAGCCGAAATCATTACGTAATATTCAAATGGTCTCACATGAGTTATATAGAGTACGTCATTTTTAAGTAGCGCTTAATTTTATTTTCGAAATTGGAAAATGTCAAAATTTGCCGCTCTCTTCATTTGTATTTGGCACTGGTATGTTTACTTGCGGTAGGTGTAATAAATAAAACGTTGGTCGCGTTATTTGAGGCTTTTAAAAATTTAAACGGTTTTACAATAATCTGCAAAGCAAATATTGTGTGTTACTGCTCGGAAAAGCTTGTTTTTAATTAGCCTAATCTGCGCCATGAAACTTGGTACCAAAGATGAAATTTCCAGCCAACCTCAACAGCACGATGCGTCGGACGAAGATGACGAGGAAGACGCGGTAGGAGAGCTTATTAGAGTTTCGATAAAAGCTTTTAAAAATTGTTTTCGTATCTTAGCATGAAACATCTAGCATAGGAAGCACTTGTACCGATAACACCTCCAACGGAAGTGAGAGCCATGCCAATAGGAAAAAGCGGCGCCGCCAGAGGAAAAAGATTCCAAAGTCTGTTAAACCGCTGTACAAGTTCTCGTTAGTGTAGCCAAGGTTGAAAAATCAGAAGACATTCATATTGATCATCGTTTTACGTTGTTGTTAGGTGTTATGTAAAGGAGGACCACGGCCAGCCGTTGTTTGGATGCCAGTTTAATCACAATCTCAAGAAAGGTGAGCTACCGGTTTTTGCCGCGGTCGGAAGCAACCGTGTTACGATCTACCAGTGTCAGGAAAATGGAGACATTAAACTGCTGCAGTGCTATTCGGATCCTGATGTGAGGGTTGATTTGTAGTAGATAACGTTTCTTTTGATTGATGTTGCTTTTTTTCTGTCCTAGGTTGATGAAATTTTCTACACCTGTGCGTGGTCTCATGAAACCGAGACCGGTCGACCGATTCTTGCCGCAGCTGGTTTGCGTGGAGTGATTCGAGTTTTCAGTCCAGCGACCTTGAATACCTACAAACACTACATTGGTCATGGTCATGCTATCAATGAAGTGAAATTCCATCCAAGGGAGCACTATTTACTTCTATCCGCTAGCAAGGATCACTCGTTAAGATTGTGGAATACTAAGACGGATGTTTGTATTGCACTGTTCGGGGGAGTAGAAGGCCATCGAGATGAGGTATTAAGCGCGGATTTCGATATTCTGGGGAACCGGATTATGTCCTGTGGAATGGATCATTCACTGAAGATGTGGCGATTGGACACAGACACAATGAAAGATGCTATTCGAAGCAGTTTTACGTTTAACGCTTCCAAAGTTGTTTATCGATTTCCATCTGTAAACGAACATTTTCCTGTTTTTTCCACCCGCGATATTCATCGTAATTATGTGGATTGTGTCAGATGGATCGGTGATTACGTGCTGTCCAAGTCCTGTGAGAATTCGATTGTTTGCTGGAAGCCAGGGAAAATTGAGGATGTGGAGGTAAAAAATAACGAAACCACCACCACCGTTCTGAGTACGCTCGAGTACAAGGACTGCGACATTTGGTTTATTCGTTTCTCGCTAGACTACTGGCAGAAATATCTAGCTCTAGGAAATCAGACAGGAAAAACCTTCATCTGGGAGCTGGATACGGACGATCCGGTGCACCCCCGGTGCAGTCAGCTGTTTCATCCCAAATGTACGACGGCGATTCGGCAAACCTCCTTCTCCAGGAATGGTGATATCTTGATTTGCGTTTGCGATGACGGAACGGTGTGGCGTTGGGATAAAGCGTCGCACAGTTGAGCGGAGTATGCTTAACATGATGTATTTCATTTTTTCCATATATTTATTCTACTCAATCGACATTTTATACACGTGTAGAACATCATTAGAATCAATAGGTATTTTTTATTTAAAAGAGAAATCCCTTTTGCTTCAGAAAGCTGTATTTCAAGATCACAAATAATGGTGAATGACCAACTGATTAAAACCTCGTTAAAATAAAAATAGAAATATATTTGCTTTGACATCTTATTAAAATGTGTTGATTGGTTCCTTCAGATTTCAGGAGGGATTTTGCATCGTTTATCGGACGGCTGCCCCGATCAGAAATGAAACTTGGTGTGTATGAAAGGTTTATGTAAAATAAGCAACTTTCCAAAAGTAAGTTTGGATCAAACTCGTGAAAACTATGTCGAAATTATTAGACACGGGCTTTACACCCAAAAAGTTTCATTTAGTTCTGAAAGGGTCATATACCAAACTCTGGTCGAGAAAACTCATTAATAAGAGTGTTTAATAATAATAAAATTAATAAAAACTAGATAAAATAGCGAATTCATTTATTAAGTATGAAACAGTTTTCTACTTTAATTCAAACAATTTCTTGATAATAGTAAAGTTGATAAAAGTAAAGTGAAACAATATCCATATGCTGTTATGAACCAGATTGATTTGAACAAACAAATTTTAACATTTCATAGAGCAACCCTATAGAAAACGTGCACTTTTCTGCCACTCGCCGCTGGAGAGCGCGAGCGTCACATGTTCGAAACTTCATCATCCTTCGGCGTATTTCGAAAATCCTCTCGCGGAACTGTGCATCTCCTCTCAAACTTATTTCTTCCACATAAACAACTACATTTGGGCCGCGTAAAATTGTTGAAAAATCGTGCAAAACTAACGCTAATTAAAATAAAATTCGTTCAAGTCGTCAGAATAGTAGATTGTGCAATTGGCTAAGGTGTTAATCATCAATCATAGCTGCAATTAATAGTGCAAATTTGTGTCCAGACATACTGTCGCCGTCAGAATGCAGAATCAGTGCGGCTGCTGCTGTTGAGAAAATTATAAAACGACGGCCCTCTCTGGAGGCGCACCAATACATTCAGGCACTGAAATAATCAGGTGCTTCAGGTGTGTGTGTGTAGGTGGCCTCTTGCTTCGTGACGTCACTATTGGAACAGGCTTCCTGTTCATGCTGCGCGTATAGTCTCGTTCTTGCTGCTCTTATTCACGTATACGCGGACGGAACGGAGGATATGAGCGTGTGTATGTGCGCTGTTTGCTGTACCTCCTTCTATGAATGATGAACAGTCGGATCGGAGAAAAGAAGAGTGTGAAATTTTTGTCACTTTAGCAGACGCTACCGTCGAAACGGATTCTAGTTCTTTGCTCAGTGTTTAGTGCGGTCCCGAGGTGTGAAACGAAGTGAAAATTTGTGATTTCTTAGCGACGGTAAGCTATCTCGGGATAAAACCAGTGCCGGAAAAAGGTGAAAAGTGCTAGTGTGTTCGCAACCAGAAGCCAGTATCAAGTGACACGGGAACAACCCACGAAACATTCTACGGGAGGCCATTTGTCGCAACCTTCAAAAGTAGAACCAACACATTCACCCGGACGGCAGCAGTCCAGTTTAGCAGATAGTATCAACAGTCCTCGCGGAAATTCCCTGGAAATTCAAGTGAGTAATAGAACGTTTTGATGAAAAATCAAGCTCTTTCCTGAAGTATCGGGGCTGTGGGGTATGTGCACCCCCCTTTGAGTGCTCCATATAATTATTCATCGCGCACATCGGAAAGTGAATCATTTTCTCGTATCAAACTATTTATTCTGTATCCTCGCAATTTCTGTGATTTGGCCGTTCGTCTGCCTCTGCAGCGGCGATCAGTGAGCGGTGAATGTGTGAGAATTTTTCCAAATTCACTTGCTCTAGTGCACTCGTCTCGCCTCGCCAGATTCGTCTGTGCGGAACATGCGTTCATTCCGCTGGTGAGCCAAACCGATTTTGACAGTTTCTTGTTTTGTTTGTGCTCTTCGGTGGACGGCGTTTTCGAAAAGCGCACCCATACTTGTTCCTCGCTCTATCACAAATCACACTGTGGTGATGATGGAAAAGGAAGCTGGTGCTTCTGTAGATGTTTTGAGAAAGTAATCGTTTGGAATATGTTCAGCAAATGATAAGCAATGCGGCAATGCGATTTGTTGAGTTATTGATGTAGTTTGGCTTTGATAAATTGATCAGAATGTAATTTTAGTTGAAAACGAAAGACAAAATGGACTTTGGATTGAAAACTTTGAACTTTTGGTTACTGACTTATTCGTATATTGTTAATCAACATATTGAAGTTATCGTAACCATAAGACCAATGCCTATAATCGCAACAATAGTAGGTAATCACATTCGTTGATTTACATGCTTCACCCATTTACCCATGCTGCAAACGTGACATGGAGAATCGCATTTATTTTTTATTGGACTTTGGACATTCGAGGAGGTCTGATCTGGTAGTTGGTATCAATTAGGTGGCCTTTTACGAGAATCGAAGCCGTGCAACGGAGATTCATCAGGCACGCATTAAGATCCCTCCCCTGGAATGATCCTTCAAATCTTCCACCGTATGGGGACCGATGCAAACTGTTAAACATCAATACCTTGCTCAAAAGAAGAGAGGTTTCTCGAGCTATCTTCGCTGCCAAGCTACTGAAAGGAGAAATCGACGCTCCAGAAATTCTATCCCAGCTGAACATCAATATAGCGCCAAGAAATCTCCGGACCCGTGACTTTTTCCGACCTGTATTTCACCGTACTGTGTATGGTAGCAATGAACCGATCCAGGCCATGTGCCGCGTTTTTAACCGTGTGTACCATCTCTTTGACTTCACGCTTTCAATTGACCAGTTCAAACAAAGAATTTATAATTGTGATATTTTAGGTTAAACTATGAAATTGTAATGTGTAAATGTATTGTAATGCTTTTAATTATGTTGTATGAATATTATGTATGTAAAATTCTAAGTGTAAAAGATGATGGGTTTTTATGCCAATTTGAGAATGGTTATAATGCTCTCAACTCAAATTGGCTTTTCCCATTCGCCTCAATAAGACAATCAGTCAGTTGAGGATAAGTAAATAAATAAACAAATAAAAAAACAAATAAACAAATAATTTAATGATTACGGCTATGACGAAACGTGGTATATATATATTTATCATCGACTGGATTAGCGAAATGCTATCAAAAAGGGAGATATCAGCAAGCCTTAGAAGCATTAGAGCAGTAAAAGGTTGCCCACAAGGAGGCGTAATATCATCTCTATTCTGGTCTTTAATAGTTGATCTTCTTCAAAAGTTGACGGCGCTAGGCTTTGAAATAATTGGTTTCGCAGATGATATAGTCATAATTGTTCGAGGAAAATTTGATTCTATTATCGCTGACCGAATGCAAATGGCTTTAAATTTGATTTCATCATGGTGTGATATGCAGGGCCTCAGTATAAATGCCAAAAAACTACTATTATACCATTTACGAGAAGGAGAAAATTTACATTAAATAACATCAGATTGAAGGGAACATTTTTAAAACTTTCAGACACTGTCAAATATCTTGGAGTATTTCTTGACAGAAAACTCAATTGGAACACACATCTAGAGCAAGCAATAAACAAAGCAACAAATGGCCTATGGATATGTAAAAAAACTTTTGGTAAGCAATGGGGACTGAAACCGAAGATGATCTATTGGATCTATTAGGCCATTGTCAGACCCAGGACTATCTATGATTCGTTGGTCTGGTGGCCAAAAACGAAAGAGAAAACTACCCAAATAAAGCTGGAACAATTTCAAAGGCTAGCCACTCTCTCAATAACAGGTGCAATGAGAAGTACACCATCGAAGGCATTGGATGCTTTACTCTATATACTTCCATTGCATCAGTTTATACAATTAGAAGCTGAAAAAAGTGCTCTGAAAATGAAAAGATCAATGAACCTTTTCGAAGAGGACAACAGGTCATCTCAGTATTCTAAAAATTATTAGTATTAATCCTCTTGAAACCAGTAATGAAGATTGGATGGAGAAAAATACAACTTCAATCGAATATTTCGTGTATTTGAGCCTAGACGTGATTCCTGGGAAGATGGTGGTCCCGATCTTCGTCCAGGTTCGACAGTTTTCTATACAGATGGACAGATGGAGACACAAATGGACAATCAAGTGGGAGCAGGAGTCACTGACTCAGGAATAGACATGTCAATTTCTATGGGCAGATGGCCAACTGTATTCCAAGCTAAAATACAAGCAATTCTAGAATGTACGACTGTGCGCTGAACTATAGCCATTCAAATATATGCATCATGTCCGACAGCCAAGCAGCTCTAAACGCTCTAAAGTCGGCGACATGCACATCAAAACTTGTCTGGGAATGTATTCAATCACTCCAAAAATTGTCTTGTCGTAACCAAGTCAACTTGTACTGGGTCCCAGGTCACTGTGGTATTGATGGAAATGAAAGAGCTGAAGCGCTAGCAAGACTCGGATCATCTCACCAATTTGTAGGACCTGAGCCCCTCTGTTGCTTATCTGCTTCTGCTTTAAAAATCGAGCTAAAAGCATGGGAATGTATGAAAGTGGAATCAAATTGGAATAACACTTTCAATGCTAGGCAGTCGAAACGTTTTATCTCACCTAACGTTTCAATGACTCGCGAAATCCTGGAGCCTTCGAAGAAAGATCTAAGCATTTATACTGGTCTTATAACAGGACATTATCCGAGCCGCTATCATCTGAAGCTAATGGGAAAACTTCATGATGATATATGTCGCTTCTGTGGCATAGAAAAAGAAGGCTCGAAGCACCTGTTATGCCGATGTCCGGCAATTCTCAATAAAAGATTAAGGTTCTTCGAAAGAGGGCTGTTAGAACCCTCTGATATTTGGAGAACAACTTCATCCGAAGTGCATCACCGGGCTGGACAAATGCTATTAGTCAAACAATGACAATCATTTCTGATAGTGACAACATAGCTATAATAAAACGGGGAATATATCACAATAGATCAAACAAATGGTCGCAGTGATAAAAATACCCAACGTGGAAAAAAATGACATCCGAGACATGGTGAATGAACGATTACGTTTAGCAGTGGTTCAACCAAGTTCTATACCGACGGATCAAAAACTGGCATCAGAACAAGTGCGGAGTGAACGATTTTAGAACAAAAGCAGCACTTAAATTTCTTAACGCTTTTAGTTCCTCAGAAATCGTCTAATTACACATTATGCATCTAAAGGGTAATTAAGCCAGGTAAACTTGTACTAGATTCCTGGTCACTGTGGTACGTACCGCACGAAATGGCGTGGATAAAATTGAAGGACGGCCATGCGGTGATTGAAGGATGTAGGTTTGGTAGGCTGAAGACCAAATTAGCGAGGGAAACATTCATTGATGCGAATAAGAGTTAAATTAAAGAAGCTATCCGGCGGCTAAACAATAAGGCAGCAAAAAGGGTAGTATTGGAGCGAACTTACAAAAATGGATCTTCCGCATGTAAAGAATTGGAAAATACTGCGGGCGATACCGCTGTTATCGTCGTCAAACTACCAACGTAAGTTAGGCAAGTTGAAGTCTCCTAATGTACGGCATCACTAGAGCATGCGCGGAGTGTATTTCAAAGGCCGAGTTTTGAGGTAATGCCTATAGCGGCAACGTAGAGCGATCCATGACGCACATTTATGCAAACTGCTATTTGCTCAAGGTTTTCGCATCTAACCAGGCGCTTTTAAGGTGGCTTGACACCCATTAGTACGCCACTATACCGAGCATTTTAAGGCCGGTTCGCGGGTTGCATACCCAGCCAAAGAGGGTAGAAAGTTGGAAGAGATTTCTCTGCTATCGTTGTCTTTGTGGAGCCATGCTTTTATTATGATGAGAACGTCGTAGTCACAACTACATACCCACTAAAAGCCGTAGTTGAGTGATTGTTGTACGCAAGCCCCTCACGTTCTGATAATAAATCGAGGACAGATGAACGGATCGGACCTTTGCTTCAATGATGGGTGATTGACGACTGGAAGAGCACCAAGATTACTACGTTGCAAGTACTTGCTTGCGACAACGGGTTGGTAGAAAGCCCGTCCCCACCCAAATTCGGCGTACCCTTAATCGTCAGGAAAATTAAATAAGTCCTAGCTGTCGATCCTTAGGCATTCCTTCCTGCTGGAATAAGTGTTACTGAAGAAAAAAAAAATGGTAAGGTCTTACTGCCAAAAGAAATATGCACACGTGTTAGAGAAAAACTAAAAGCAAGTTATTCCCAGGATTTGCAAAGCGGATAAAATTCCGAAGAAGCGAATGGAAAGAGCAATTTGTAAGTAACTGTAGGCTGTAGCAGCATTCATGATTCCGATTTATTTAGTTTCATTTGTTTTGATTCATTTATATGCGTTCACTTAATGCTTTACCTAATGGTGATGACTAATTTACCCGGCCCCTAACTGATGCCGATGATTCATTTATATGATATGTAACGAAATGGGCATTGATACCTACCCCCCGTTTTACGACCATTACACTATTGTTTTTTTATTTACGTCAAACATCTGTATTATAGAATATTATCTTATCGTAGATTCGATGGAATCCGACTGGATTAAAGCAATTTTCATTTGATTTTGCTGTTTTATTGAAGAACGATATCATCATTCGATTGAATTCAGAAACGATACTTAGTGCTCGAAAGTGAAGCTGTTCAAGTGCTTACATACAACCATAATTCTCACTAAAATAAAGAAATATTTGCTTGAAAAATACTGCGTTATTTTTAATTCCAAAAAAAACCTTCTGCTGAAAACCCTTCCGCATTTTGAACAGTCACGGCCCAACAATAACTGAATTAATATCCTGTCTCGGTGCCGTTTTTTGGACATATTTTTGTAAATACATGTCTTGGAAGTCCTCTTTTCATCTGTCTGGAGCTAGCAATTTTTAACGGATTATTATTAACTGTAAAGCAAAACAAAGCCTAGGTGCTGCTTGCTGCATTCGGTTATCGAAATCATGATCTTCTGTTTTTTACACGACAGACTTTGCAGCCTGCTGAGTACAGAACAATTGCGAGGTTTATGCTACGATCCTATTGTCTCTAACAGCCTGCCCCAGCCGAGATTCGAACATACGACGACTTGTTAAAACAGAGTCGTACCTCGAGGCCAACTGGGAAGCGTTATTAACTGTAAAAAGCAAAGCAAAGCCTAAATACTACATTCCCTTATCGAAACTTCACCTTCTGTTTTTATACGATAGACTTCGCAGCCAGCTGTTAGAGTATAGGACAATTGTTACTACGATCCTTTCGACTCTAATAGCCTCTCCCAGTTGCGATTCGAACATACGACGACTGGCTTATTAGACCAGCATCATACCTCGAGGCCAACTGGGAAGGCTATTAACGGTACTGCATTTGAAAATGGCAAATTATTTGTTATTTGAAGCATTGTTCGAATTCGTACAAAATAATGTTGAGGGTGAATTATTGAAAAAGTTACAAGGTAGTATGCGTGCATTATTGTTACCAGAATTTTAAACAAGAAATGCTTAGAAAACTACCACGGATTGGAAGCATGATTTAAGCCTTTCCGGAAGGCCTTTGGGGAGCCCAGCGATTTCAAAGCTCGTAATTATACATATATGTACTTCGAATGATTAAACCTAGTCCCATGTTAGCAGGAGCATTGATTTTATTGTTCACGCAGCTATCGTTGACAAACTAGAAAATTATTGTAAAATATCTGAAAAGCATTTCAGCAAGTACTATCAAAATTCGATAAAGGGAATATTGGTGATATTAATTCAGGAAAGTCAATAGATGTAAATTAGAATTGAATTGCTTTAACACGGCTACACTTTATTCATCATATAATTTACTAAAATTCACTAACATTATCGAAATTGTTCTAGAGCGGCATTATCCTACTGCAGCAGTCTTTACGGATTCGGTAGATTTTGCGCAAACACATTATCCGTGTAGCCTTCGGGCAGGGGAGCAATGTGCACGGCAGATGGGGTCTCTGCATGGTAGACGGGACCGCGCAGATCCACAACGCCGGCGTTACCTGCGCTCAGTTCCGTCGACTGTGCGGCACCTTCGGCAACGGCGGCACTTGCGTGGCTCGCTGCGCCACTGTTGTCCTCAAGACCGGGGAAGTTCAGCTCTTTGTCCGGAATCGAGCTCCATGCATTGTCGTAGTCTTCGGTCGGCAGGGCATAGTAGACGACTGGCGGCACTGGGTCAACCGGAGCTGGAACGGCTGGACCGGTCAGGAACACCGATAGTGGATACGGGAGAGCGAATTTCGGAATTGGCAGCGGCAGTGGCAGTGGCAGTTTTGGCAAAGGCACTGGTACCGGCAGTGCCTTACCGGTGATCAGTTTTTTCAAAAGGAATTTCTTAGCCAGTTTTGTTGCCAGAAGGGTCGGTTCGCTGGCTACCAAATTGGCGCTGATGAATACCACGGCGAGAGCAGCTGTGAACTGTAAAAGATTGTTAATGATAAGTAATCGAGTAAAAAACTAGGTGATCCTAATAGAAACAGAACACGAAACTCACTTTCATGATTGTTTGTTGAGGATGTTCTAGTTGGATGTTTACAAACTGAACTGTTGAAGTTGTATGTTTTGCTATGGAACTAACTTTAGCTTTTATACCTGTGAATTTCATATTCGGGAACGTCTTCAGTTTAGAACCGGTTCCCGCTTTTAAGGTTAACCTACGAACTAACGCAGTTAGATCATACTCTGGAACAAGTACCTTTTATGCAACGATGCCCTAAAGTTAAAATATTTCTAACGAGTGCGGTTCCATTCATAATTCGAATTGTGCAACATTTCTGTCCCGAAGTTACGCAATGGCGTGTGATCCGAGGCAGTTTCGCTGAATTCGACAGCACCGATAATGTGCGGCAACGGGAATCGCTATGTAAACAAGCAAACGGAAATGCCACGGACAATTTGATCAGCTGTTCTGCGTTTGCGAAGCACAAATCAGAATTCCCTTTTCCGAGGTTCGCACTAACGCTGGGCCGGTCTACATATGCGCCTTCAGAATGCTGCCTTTTGTTTTGTTTGTTCGTAGGCAAACATTGATAAGAACGCAAGTGATACTCATGTTTCCAATGGGTGGTTGGTTCATTCATTATTGGCAAGCTGCGAAAGTGTGAGAATTTGCACAAATCAGACCGCCATCATGCGCTGGGCGCGTGATTAGTGTGTAATTTTTGCAACTAAAATACTCGCAAGCAGATTTTTTCAGCAGAAATGCGCGCGCGCTTGCGAGATAAACGAGGACGTTCGATTATCCAGGCGGCGGCGAGCTGGTTGGTTTTAATCGGCTTTGGGCTCAGTGAAAGTTACTGCTTTTGGCGCCACGGTGACGACGGCGCGCCGGTTGAGCGCGTAGCATCTGGATAATCATGCGGTTCGGTTTCGTTCGCTAAAGTTTTAGATTTCGAAGCTATTTCGATAATGTTCGAAATTCCTCCTACTGTTTTACTGTTTTCTGAAAACGTACATTTAGGAAAAAAATAGTGTTAAATTCAGGAATCCGGTGGAATAGTACAGAAAGAATTGGCAAAATTGGCGAAATTCTCTGATATTAGATTAGATGACAAAATTGATCAGTGCTGATCTGGATATTCTGGATATCTGGTTCTGGAATTTTTATGCCGTTTTGTACTAAACTCGGCTGAAAAATTCAGGTTCATGGTTATAGATTTACAAAACTATAAAAGCTAATACGAAGAAATTAAACATATCAATTCTGTACCAACAAATTAAAATTTACAATGTGTTAAAGTCCTAGATTCGGGAGAACTAAACCATTGGGTCACCATAGAAAATAAGATAATACCAAAGAAAATTCAAATTGAGTAGTGGGCTAACTAAAGAGCTAATTACTGGGTATATTAAGTTTTGGTTTAGTCGACGGTCGGTTTTTCTCAAATTTGGCAAACAAGATGAAAAAATCTGACAAAAATGTGGCAAGCATTTGGGCCGATAGATTCTGTTTTTGGAAAACATCTGAGGTTTTACTCACCATAGAAACAAAATTAGAATTCAAATGTGATGTAATGTGGCCTTATTGCATGATTCGGGAACCTAGCACATTGCCAAAAACTTGCCATTTTTCTATAAAGCTCATTTCGGTTAGTAAACATTGCGAATATATTTGAAAATAGCAAAAGTACCGTGCAAGCACCATATTCAATATATTAGCTAGAATTTTGTCAATATTTATGAAAAATTTGCAACTGTTCGGAATTAGGCGCTGTTTTGAATATGGTGCTTGCACGGTAGTGAACATTTTCAAAATTATTCGAGGTCATTCCGAAAGTCTTTTCAAAGCATCGTCTATTTTTTGTTTGCCCGTACAATATCTTTCATCTGTATGCGAACTTCATTTAGTTTTTTTCTGTAGAACTAACCAAAACATGGCTGGCAATACTTGAAATGCGGCTTTCAAAGTTCTTTAGCAATCACGTTGCTACCAAGCGCTTTCGTCATTTTCAAACTTGCACCCTTTGCTACGAATTCGCGATTCGCCATGTACTATTTCATCATGTAACTAAGTCTTACAGGCCGGTTAAAACCGACATGCGAGTAGACCAGTAGCCCGAGTACAGTGGAGAGGAATTCTTGATACGAAAAGAACCATCCCGGCTCTATACTGGTAGAAGAAAGAAGTAGGTCTTACAGTTCGAAACTACTTCTATACAGGATACATTTCCAATTCCTCCATGAGCAAATAAAATACAAAATTTATAAACATATATTTTGTAGGTTTTTATTAAATTTTAAGGAAAAAATACAAGAAAAATTATTCTTTGTCTTTTTTTATCATAAACTTTCGGACTTTTTGCTGAAAACCTCCCTCATCATTTCGGCACAGTGACATTGTCAACATTGCCCTGCCTTCTTTTTCTAGCACTTTTCCATATCAGATGGTGTTTTGATTGTTTTGCCTCACTTCTTCAATTTACGTTTAACAATGGCCCAAAATCTTTCGGTGGCGAAAATCTGTTCAATTTTGTGGATTCATACTTTTCTTAGCTCATCCAGTTAGCTCCGGGGTATGATGCTGACCTTATAAGCCAGTCATCGTATGTTCGAGTCTCGACTGGGTAGTGTTGCTTATAGAGCCAATAGAATCTTTGCACTAGCCCCGTAATTTTCCTGTACTCTAATAACCGGCTGCGAAATCCGTCGATGAAGGATGGCCAAGTTTTTAAGGGCGTTTACATCCATGGCTTTGCTTTTTGTTTTATACTTTTCTCTAATCTAATCTAATTTCTGTGGGACGCGGCCAATTCTTGAAAGCATTCTGAAAACTGACGATTACTTGAATCAATCATTTTTCTTGTCAATGGTCAGGCCAACTGCGCAGCATATACCGCAAAGAGAATACCATGGAATCAAGTGGAACCAGAAATAATACCTAATTCCATTAAACTCCTTGAAATCAAGGGGAAGGAAGAAAGCGTGGACGTTCCGTACTAAACGCTTTCCATACAGATAACTAGCTGACCCGACAAACTTCGTATTGCCATAAATTAATCTGTGTTGTACATAAATCATGAATCTCGGATAATCTTTGTCACAATCTCGAGTTTTGCAAGTTTCTGAGGAGTTCAACCTTAGATGATTCATTTTGGCAGTTACGTAACTATGAAAGCATCCAAGATAACCAATAAGTATCACCAATGCTATTCAAATGTAGGCCAATAAGCATTTAAGTCGCCTTAAATGCTACTTAAATGCTATTTTGGCAAAATATACAGTTACTTTACTGATAACCTGCTTATAGTGCTGACAATGCTAATTTACAGCTAATTACCGACACGAAGAATTTGAATACAATTTTGGATGCCAATTTACAACACCTATGCAGTCAAAAAGCTAATATACAACAACGTGCATTATAAAATGCCAGATACGCTGATTTCCTGCTTATGTTAATGCTTATTAGTTACCACAAATGGGTAGTTTAATATACAAATTTGCAATTTTCCCTCACACTAAAGTAGAAAACAACTCCCCTGTCCCCTCATTGCATAGCTAGAAAGCGGATAGTAATATTCGCCATGATTGTACAACGTTTCGCCGAATATCATTTTGCGAAAAACCTTAAGCGGAATGTACCATTTCACGAAAAATTTTTTTGTGGGAAGTACCATTTCGCAATGCTCTCCTTACTCGCTGTCGCTCGTTCCAGGAAACCCAGGTAGACTTAGGAAAACAAGTAAACCTAGACAATAGTGATTTCTGTGAAGAGTTGCCTCCCCCCAGTGGGCGGCGCTTCCAACGGCGGGTCGCCGGCAACTCTCGCGGCCGCCTCGTCCTGAATGATCTAGTGTTACTATAGATAGTTTTTGTGGTCTTGTTATTGACTAATGGTTTATGGAAGAGTCTCGAATTTCTCGAGTTCGATTAGTTTTTGAGTTTCGCAAAAATTTCTGTTATATTTGTATGAGAGTCCATATCCCCCTACCACAGGGGTGAGAGGTCTCTAACTATCATAAAATAAATTCAAGACTCCAAAATCTCCCACATGCCAAATTTGGTTCCATTTGCTTGATTAGTACTCAAATTATAAAGAAATTTGTATTTCATTTGTATGAGAGCCTCCCCTCTTAAAAATGGGAGGGGTCGTAATTCATCATAGAAAAAATTTCTGCCATCTAAAACTCCCACATGCCAAATTTGTTTCCATTTGCTTGATTAGTTCTTGAGATAAGAGGAAATTTGCATTTCATTTGTATTGAAGCCCACCCTCTTAAAGGGGAGATGGGCCATAACTCGCTTTCTAAAGAAGAGAGGGGTCTCAACTCACCATAGAAAAAAATCTTGCGTCCAAAACCACTTACATGTCAAATTTGATTCCATTTGGTTGATTAGTTCTCGAGTTATGAGGAAATTTGTTTTTCATTTGTATAGGAGCCCACCCCGTCTTAAAGTGGGGAAATCCATAGAAAATATAACATAGAAAATATTCTTGCCTACAAAAATACCCACATGATAAATTTGGTTCCATTTGCTTGATTAGTTCTAGAGTTATGAGGAAATTTGTATTTCGTTTGTATGAGAGCCCCCCCTCTTAAAAAGGTAAGGGGTCCTAATTCATGATAGAAAAAATGGTTGCATCCAAAAACACCCACATACCAAATATGGTTCCATTTGCTTGATTAGTTCTCGAATTATGAGGAAATATGAATTTTATTTGTATAGGAGCCCCCCCTCCTAAAGTGGGTAGGAGTCCCAATTCATCATAGAAAAAAATTTTGTCTCCAAAAACACCAACGTGCCAAATTTGGTTCCATTTGCTTGATTAGTTCTCGAGTTATGAGGAAATTTGTATTTCGTTTGTATAGGAGCCCCCCCTCTTAAAGTTGGGAGGGGTCCTAATTCACCATAGAAAATATTCTTGCCCTCGAAAACTTTCACATGCCAAATTTGGTTTCATTTGCTTGATTAGCTCTCGAGTTATGAGGAAATTTGTATTTCATTTGAACAGGAGCCCCCCTCCTAAAGTGAGGAGGGGTCCCAGTTCATCATAGAAAAAATTTTTGTCTATAAAAACACCCACGTGTCAAATTTGGTTCCATTTGCTTAATTAGTTCTCGAGTTATGAGGAAATTTGTATTTCGTTTGTATAGGAGCCCCCCCTCTTAAAGTGGGAAGGGGTTCTAGTTCACCATAGAAAATATTCATGCCCTAGAAAACTTTCACATGCCAAATTTGGTTCCATTTGCTTGATTAATTCTAGAGTTATGAGGAAATTTGCATTTCATTTGTATAGGAGCCCCCCTTCCTAAAGTGGGGAGGGGTCCCAATTCATCATAGAAAAAAATGTTGTCTCCGAAAACACCCACGTGCCAAATTTTGTTTCCATTTGCTTGATTAGCTCTCGAGTTATGAGGAAATTTGTATTTCGTTTGTATAGGAGCCCCCCCTCTTAAAGTTGGGAGGGATCCTAATTCACCATAGAAAATGTTCTTGCCCTCGAAAACTTTCACATGCCAAATTTGGTTTCATTTGCTTGATTAGCTCTCGAGTTATGAGGAAATTTGTATTTCATTTGTATAGGAGCCCCCCCTTCTAAAGTGAGGAGAGGTCCCAGTTCATCATAGAAAAAATGTTTGTCTCCAAAACACCCACGTGTCAAATTTGGTTCCATTTGCTTGATTAGTTCTCGAGTTATGAGGAAAATTGTGTTTCTTTGCTACAGGAGCCCCGCCTCTCAAAGTGGGGAGGGGTCCTAATTTACTATAGAAAATATTCTTGCCCTCGAAAACCTTCACGTGCAAAATTTGGTTCCATTTGCTTGATTAGTTCTCGAGTTACGAGGAAATTTGTATGGAAGCCCCCCCTTTTAAAGAGGAGAAGAGTTATAATTCCCCTTATAAAGAGGGGAGGGGTCTCAATTTACCATAGAATAAATTCTTGTCACCGGAAACACCCACATGCCAAATTTTGTTGTATTTGCTTGATTAGTTGTCGAGTTATGCAGAAATTTGTGTTTCATTTGTATGGGAGCCCCCCCTCTTAGTGGGGGGAGGGGTTTCTAACCATCACTAAAACCTTTCCTGGCCCCAAAAAACCTCTACATGCATATTTTCATGCCGATTGGTTCAGTAGTTTTCGATTCTATAAGGAACATACAGACAGACAGACAGAAATCCTTCTTTATAGGTATAGATTATACGCTGTGAGTTGAGATTTATGTAAATGCCAGTTTTCATTAAAAAATTCCTAGCAGCCAAATTTCCTACGCTTTTTCGTGCGACGAAGAAAATGTCGACTAATCGTTTCAATTTCCGTCATTCATAAAATGAAAATAACTCACGCAACGCATTGTCGTTATTCTGCAGCCGGGAAAACTTGCATGACCTGCAGAGTAACATTTGTCATGCCGTCCTACACAAATACATGCGCGGTAGCTTCGTAAACATAATTGTGATTTTTAGTTCGGACGATAAAAAATTTTGATGGACGGATTTTAAAACGGTACGACGAATTTAAGATATAAAGTCAGTTGCGTTATATGAATAAAATGTTTTAATAATCGCTTTTTCGTGAATTCAAAGGGCACGGATCGGATGGTAAGTGTCTTCGAGTCAAATTAGCAGCAGAATTTTTGGAGTATTCATTAAATCCACCTAAGAAATGATGAATATTAGACTGGCTTTCTTTACTACGACGGGAATTAGAAATAAACCCTAGGATTTGAGTTTGTTACTAGAATAACTTTCAATAACCATTACTCAACACCGTTTTCAAAACAGACTTCTGCCGTGCTCTGAAAAAAATCTCAATTCTCGGCGTTTTGCTGGCGAAGCGCAGAAGACGAATCGATTTGCTTCCTCTCTGTCCGATGTTACCTACTTCGACAAGCAAAGAGTTCTTTTTTTTACTTCTGAAGTGCTTTGCTACTTAACTTTGTTCTGTCCTCTAAATGAGCGTCAATTTCGTTTCATCTTCCTTTTCCTACCGCAGCATTACCGAATGCATGCTCTCAAGGTCACAGAGCAAATCGTTTCAGTCCATATAATTGCCTGTCCGATATTCTCTTTGGGATACGGAGCAAATGGTCTTTTGTCTCCAGTATGCGAAGAAAAGATCAGCTCTGTTTGAGTTGTGTTCCTTCTGCACAAGATGGGTGGTTATAAGAGGAAAGAGTAATCAGGCATCATTCGGAGGAAAAGCAAATGGTTGAACAGAAAGCGAAAGCTCGTTGTGAGAAGCAGATTGCTCTGTCTCTGTATGCTCAAGATGAGCAAAATCAAGCCTGTTTCAATAACGAATTCGTAATCTAAGTTTTATCATGCATCATGCATGGCTAAAGATTTCCGTGGCTCCTATCGTTAACAAGAATCGAAGCAAAATCTACCACCCTACGAGGACCGTTGTGAACTACTGAATGTCGAATCTGCAAGCAAAAAGTAGTAATGTAACCAGAACCGTTTTCGTTGCCCAACTCTTGAAATGAGACATTGCCATTTTAAGAATGGAACAAAAGCTCAACTCAAACCAGCCTTTTCCATTCACCGTTTTCAATCTTGATTTAGACTTAAGACCCGATGAAGAAAGAATGGTGATTGATGAACCACTCTTGGATTTGATCCGCATCAATACCGGCAATTCTATTTGCTTAATACATTTTCAACCAGAACACCGTCTCCTTTGAGAAGATTTGAAATTTTGGAATTGATTAAATAGCCCAATCCTCAAATTCTCGACGAAATCCTTTATAGATATGTCCTGTGTCCTGTATATGGATATAGACGAAGATCCAACAAAGCTTCCAGACTGTGAAATATTGCTCGGAATGGCCAGCGATGGCTTCATCCTAAAATAAGTCATGGAAGTTCGGTTCTGCAGCTACGATATAGTTCTTGGTGAACGACGCTTCAATCGAAATTAAGTAGTACTTGAAGGACTTCTTCACGCCGAACGTTTCGGTAAATTCGAAACTCACTAATTAGAGATAGGTACGCAGAATAATGGTTTACAATTTTTGGTATATTTCTGATGACGAAGCTCAGAGTGGTAGTCTTATTCCGCCTACATTTGATGAAGTTCAGCAATCGAATGGAGCGCAAAGTGGAATAGTAACACCATCGGGGCAACGCCAACGGGAAGGTCCATGACTCTGCATTTCCTCTTCTCTTTTAGCGCGTAATGTTGCTTGTAAACCATATTGTTCCACTTCATATGTTGAGAAGTTTCTGTTATGTCTAATAATCCAGTGTAGGGTTGCCTAGTGCTTAGCTTGATTTTTGTCGGCTTGACAGCAGGTTTTCAAGCCGCTGGGCTAAGCGAGTGGCCGTGAATTTATTTTTGGAAAACATTATTATCAAGTAACAGTATCGGTATTTCGCAAAGTGTATTGCATAATTTATATGCAAGTTACATGACTCGGCTACAAAATGACATAGATATTTTGACATAACAACGAGCAATCAAAACCGCGTGAATTATTATAAGAAAGTAAGTCAACTAGCAAAGTGGCACAAAAAACGTGAAAAAGATAACATTGTAGTGAACGTTTTCGTTTTTGCAGAAATCGTAGAAGCTGCTGTTTACTACTTGGCAACCCTACCCCGGCATCAGAACGAAATTGCACTGCATGGAACAGGAATGAAAGGATGAAAATTTATCACATCGAAACGAAAAGATGCACTACTCATAGACATAGACAACGACTGAATGGACTTCGAACCTTCCCGCTATGCGACATGTCTGCTGTTGTTGTTGCTGCTGCTTCATTTCCCTTTTGATTCGGTGCAAGAGTTGTGCATACGCTAGATATCGAGAGGATGAATGATGCATCTCCTAGTAAGAGAGATGCTGCATAATGCATCCGACCCAATTTAATGTAGCCAACATTGCAAAAAATTTTTTTTGTCTTTGGTATTGTCTGCAGACATCATGACACTAGTAATTTTTTAATAGTGTATTTGAATGAAATTAAATTTCAATTTGAAATTGAATTAATACTCTGTGGGATCGTTTCTGTTTCATACACTTAAGCTTATTGTAGAAAACGAAAAAAAAATAGCTAGAGCTCATCCCAGATGCAGGCATCGCATCACCTCCTGTTGTGCATCAAATCAAAGTTAGTATAATTACATCCGAATCAACAGATTACCAAATGTAAGAACCATTGTGTTATGTTCGACAGCTTGCGCTGGCTGCCTTTCGTTTTGTTTTCCGATTGTTTTTTTTCGGGTCACAAATTTGTCGTTTATTCGTACGTTTAAGTAGAGCATATATCTAGATAAGATACCGGACGGTGTGAATTGCGGGAAACAGTCATTAACTTGTATTAAAGTCGGATTTTTTTTTATCTGCAACTGCATTCGAATTATATAATCGGGCGGCAGTGGCTTCGTCATATGTGCTAAAATTTCCCCCCGGAGTAGGATTGTTGTGAAACAAAGGAGGGAACAAAGCTGACCAGTCGATTTGATAACAAGTTGATTTCGTTCCATGGAAGAGGAGTGCTTGATTGTGCACGGAAAAGATAGAGTAAATAATCAGAGCAGGAGACCTCATTAGAATCGTCGCTGTGTGTTTTATTGTGTGCAAAGCAAGCGACAGACACAAAAACGAAGAACAGCTGCTATCTCGTGCGAAAACAAAGTAAACTGCGAAACAGCCTGCGGCTACTGAAACGGTGGCCAAGCGGCAGCAGCAACAGTGCTGTAAATTGTGGGGAAATTTGATCCGGATTGCGCTAATCAGATTGCAGTTTCCTAGATAACCACAATGGATCGCTTTTTACTGCCGTAAGTCCCAGTCAATTGAGTCGCTGTATGTTGAAGAAGGGGTGTAATTGTACCGCATTTCCCACCTGTACGGCTACTGGCTACACCAAATGACCATTTTATTGCATGTCACCGTGCGGAGTACATGGTGTGTTTGTGATAAATTTAATTGAACCGACTATTTTTAAATATTTCGCCGTGTGTCTCGCTTTTCGTCGTGAACGATATGGCTGCGGTAAGTGTCCGATATTTGGCTTTGAATGCGTTCACAATAGCTGCACACTGCTGCACATACCCCCATCACCACCACCACCCGTTCGACCGGTCCGTGCGATAGCTCGCGTCCTCCTCCCCAAACGCCTGCGAGGTCGTCGTTTCGCGTCCGCAGTACCTACGTACCGGCCGGTTGAGCAAATTAAGTAATTAAATGTAAGGAAAATGCTCACGTGAATTTTGCACTCACTGTGTGTGCCCCGTACCGCGTGCTGCAGTTTGTAGTCTAGATTTTGTCACACAAAAACTGTCACGAATGGCAGTAGTCGATTTTCTAGGGAAATAGAACCAAATCGCCTCTTTGCATTTGCAGCTTGCACGATAAATTTTGATCCGCTTGCGAAGTAAGTGGAATTACACTCTTTGTGTAAATTTCGCTTCATATTTATTATTTATATACTAGGTATTGCGGAAAATTGTTTCAGCTTACATCACTGGGCATAACTCTGCAATTATTTCGGCTAATCCTTCCCGTTGCGACGACCCTTCACGTGATTCGAAGGGACTCTAGAGCGTACTTGAAATGCGCACGCGGTACATAAATAATTTCAAAATAGGTTTAATCAACCATGTCAGTTTATCCGAAAATCCGTGCATTTGCTACCACAGCTGTTGATGTTCGACTGCATCGTACGCTGCCTTGAAATCGAAGATGTCGTTGCACGTTGTATTTTCGATATTTCTGAAGGATTTGTTGGAGTGTTGGAATCTAATTCGCAGAACTTGGTGACCCTCCAAATCTTCTTTCTATCAAGGAGAAGCGATGTAATACGATCTGCAAAGGGCGAGAGCGGCATTAATTAGTGTTATGTCACAGTAATCAAACCGATCAGTCTTTCTGTAGGTGAAGCAAATCACTCTTTCCACTTATTCGTGCGTAATTTCTCTTCCTCCTGACAAATCTTGAAAATTATCCTATGACCGTTACCAGTTGTTCTTTGCCAGTAGAATTCTACCGGGACTTGATCCTTTCCAGCGGGTTTCTTAGAGTCTTCGGCAATCCAATTTCTCTTCGGATCATCCCAAGATCAAGCGCTGAGACGCTACCATCATTAGGGCGCACTTCCAGGCTGGTTTCCATTCCGCCTCCTTCCGTCTTGTCGCCATTAAGAGGTTTTTCGAAGAACTATTGCCACTTGCCAACAACCTCGCACTTAGGGTAAAGTGGTGCAGAACACCGCTTAAGCAAAACATCATTTTGCAGATTAACGGTGTGTTTGTTCCACGTTTTTCAACCTCTAGAAGACTTTGGGATCGTCTTTACTCTTACTGCTGGTGAAATTTCCTAACAAAAACCGGTATTTTTTGTTATTTTTGACGATTTTTAGCAAGAGTCAAAATTATTATGTGGGGCAAAACGCCAAAACCCGTGGGCAAAACGCACGAAGTTTGCCCAACCAGGCGTTAAACACAACCAGCAAATTTACATATAACCACGTGTTGCATATACTCCTAAAACTAGGCTTCCAAAATGGGGGAAGCGTTTGTTATAGCGTTTGTCCATACGTTTGTTTGCTGGGATATATTGGGTTCATATCTCAACATAATTGGCAATAAAATTTATTCATTTATTTTTCTCCAACTGATGTGTGATGACATATTGTAAGTTAAACAAAGTACAGTTTGGTTTAAGGCAAATTCTAAGTCCTATGCAATACATAATATTGCTACATTTTTAACAATCTGCAGCAAAAGATGTACTGCAAATTAAAAATATTTTATAACTGCTCGATCCCGCTGTGGTGCATTCTACCCCTGTTTTGTATTTTGAAGTTTTTTGCAATTTATGTGAAAAACATGCCCAGTTAATGCCGTTTTTGTGATGAATCATCGAGTATGACAGTATATCAATTAGATAGACTGTATTTATTATGAAATTTGCATACCGACTAGTAGTAAAAGCTTAAGAGAAAACCGTGATTTCTTACGTGTGGAATTATCGCGGATAATCGCTTGATTTTATTGGATGTGGCTATGTTTGATGCTTTTACATGCTACACAATTATGAATTAGCTTCTTTTGCACCAAAATAAAATGCGCATTCATAATTTTACAAAATAGTTTCCGCGTTTTAAAAACATTAATAGCATGGGCCATTCTACCCCCCCCCCCCCCCCCGGTGCGTTCTGGACAGTCTTCCCCTACTTAAGCTCATGTTTCTCTTCTCGTTCCTATAAGATGCGTAGCTTTTACAAAAGGGGTTCACCTTCTTCTAGGACTTACGTGTGTCATTATCCCGGAATAATAGTTCTAGTTCTTCTTGGCGCTTTTTTCTCAAGATCGAGATGAATAAAATTGCATCATTCCGTAAGAAGAAAATAACTAGCTACTGAACATTGCGGTGAGGTCAACCGTTGGCTCTTGATCGTCGTTTCAGAAGGCTTAGCAGCTTGACTTGACGTACGCGGTTTGAGGTCAAGTTTTAGCCTCTTGGTCAATCATAAGAAAGCTTGGTTGGAGGACGTCTGCAGTGAGGTCGAATTTCGGTGCATTCGTAATCATACAAGAAGGGAATACTTGGTGGCAGACGAGCTCATTACTCAAGCCGCTGAGTTCTAATCAAACGTACTGGTACTGCAGCAGTACGGCGGAGAAAATTTTTGGTGTTCGGAAAGCTAAGTTCATGCCAACCGCGCCAGCATCGCATTTAAAGCCCAATCAGTCCTCATCAGGGTTGAGACAAAATTTGTTATTGAAGTGTTAAATCGATATTGTCCAATCGGAAAATCACCGAAGACACTTTTTAGACACGAAAATTCATCTGTTGAGTTTATTATAGAGTGGTTTAACCGACGGGTCATTTACCACTCAGAAAATTCATCTACGAAATGAAGAAAACGGTTCATGTACGATTCCGATTTGGTTATTTCTAAATTTATTTTGATGATTTTTATTTCAATTGATGGGAAATATGCCCATAAATCTTTTAATCTAACAGCAAAGCCTAGGTGCTACATTCCGTTATCGAAACTTGACCTTCTGTTTTTATACGACAGACTTCGTAGCCAGCTGTTAGAGTGCAGGACAATTGCAGGGCCAGTTGCTACGATCCTATTGACTCTAACAGCCTCTCCCAGTCGAGATTCGAACATACGACGACTGGCTTATTAGGCCAGCGTCATATCTCGGAGCCAACTGGGAGGCATAAATCAAGTGCAACACTGTAAATAGCAATTTACTGTTATAAGCTTATAAGCAGTGCTGCGAAGCCCAGACTCGTATGGTCTAGTTTTCTCACCCACGCGTACTATTCTTACGAACGCACCGGCATAAGCATCCCTTTAAAACTCCCGCTCTTATTTTTTCATGCGCTGTAATGAGTTTTTGCGAGTATGTGTATAGCTAACAGCTACAGTCGTCGCTCGTCGTTCGTCGTCGCAGTCCGATCTGCTGATACCGACTACTCGCGACGGCTCGTACTCCCGCCCGTGAGTAGAATCGAGGGCGAAGATGATGAAGAAGAAGAAGAAAAAGTAATGCAAAAAACAATGCTATGCAGGAAGACGATGCGAGGATGTGTGTGCGCGAGTGTGTGGGTAGCAGAATGTCACCGGCGACTGTTTCTTTTACACCTGCGTGTGCGGCGCAAGCGTTGAATGCTATGTTTCTCATACTCTGCTGTGTGTGAGTAGACATGGTTAACTTTTCACTCGATTGCTTGTGAGCACCGAGACTAACGTAGTTCTACGTCAACCGTGCGGTCGTGTCTTGCACATAACCTCACTGATTCTCTAACCTTTGCCTGCTTGAACACCTGCGTGTTAAAGTACAACGAGAAAAGCAATGGGCCCATATTGCTGCCTTGTGGTATGCCTGATTTGTTAATGAATGTGACGCAAAGACATTAATTGAGCCGTAGCTGAATTGAGTGAAGTGTTGCAAAATGTTGCGACACACTAAACCGGAAAAGTTCTGGTAAAAGTATCCGACGACCTATACGGTCAAATGCAGCCTTCAAATCGGTGTGAACTACCTTAATTTGAGACTTCTGCTCTATGAGAGAGATGCTTATCGATTTCATTTACCTATAAAGTAGCTTAACATGTGTGAGTTGTAACATGTAACTTTTTAGTGGTAAGCAAACAAGATCAAATGCATGTCTAAGAATTATAACTCAGGCAACAATTTAAGTTTTACTGCTCTCTTGCTACGGGTTTACAGTCAATTTTTGTCGTTATACGTAAAGTGTGTAATAAACTCCCAAATAGTTATCCCAAATGACCTACCAAGACGAATTCATATTGCGTGCAAAGTGTACGTTTGGCTTGGGTCGCAATAGATATTACCCAATAACAATAAATATGCCATAAGCTTATTGCGTTTGTTGCTAGTTTCTCCGGAAATTGAAACCAGCATCCAATCAAAACGCCCACGTGTTCCATCAGAACGTAGAAGTGCTTCGCGGGGCGACCGATTGAACATCCAATTTACAACCAGAAGCTAGCAAATTGAATTTCAAATTGGCAGTAATGTTTCAATTGATTGACCGCTGCTGCATCGGACAGGACATGGCAAAAGTCATGCTTTTAGCTGTGCAAGCATCTAAGACTTTGGCCATCACACGCGGGAAAGGCGATATCCCTCCGCCTAATGTTGGGCCGAGCGGGCCGACAAGAAATTGATCCGCCTGTGCAGTTTTATCCATCGATTCCACCGACCCTCAACCCCCGCTCTATTCTCTATCCCTCTTCATAATGTTACAAGCACCGTTGCGTCGTGTAAGACGACCAAAGGCCTCCATTATGGCACGGTGCTGTCGTAGTTGGTTGCTGCCTTGCAAAATTAAATCTGTTCGTTCAATTGCACTTGATTGATCTAGACAGATTTAACTGTAAGTGCGCGCACCGTCACCCTTCTTCTGCCATCGGTGCCCTGCCGAGTTACACCTCCGTGAAGTCAACTCAGTCGAGCACACAGATCATGTTCCTACATGCATATTCACACACACGGATAGTGCGATCTTGCTCAAAGGGATCGAGGGATGCACAGAGAAGCAAAATTGCTGCTCAGAGTGGATCCAGTTTGTGCTTGTTAGATGCACACGCTTGTATCTGCTATTTGATTCAATCAATCGTCATCCAATTATCATAACTTGGCTTTCCTTCTTGCCGTCTAAGTCTCCGGTGATCGCGAATAAAATGGTGTTAGTGCAGGGTAACCTAGAACCGGGCCCACGCGGGCAGCTGGAGCAGCTCCGAGATGTGTCAACGCAATGCTAATCATTATTTACTTTTGCGTGATTAAGTGCCTGTCTCGATGCTTGACCTAATTAACCGAAAAAATAAAAACTATCAAAAGTGCATTTACCTAAACTGCATGTTAAAGCATTGTGGCGCCTCATTGCAGTCGATGATCTCGAAAGTAGACTGTTATCTGCATTTAAAACCTATATTGAACGATTTTGTGTTAACGCAATTTACAATCAGGCCAGATATTTAAACTGTTCGTATTATAATCAACAGATATAAACAAACTTGCCTCGATGGAGCCCCTTCCGCAGTGCAGTGCTCTTTCGAAAGGGGTCTTACATGTATTATTTATTATTTTCATTGCTCCCACCACATCGCCGTCGCCCGCTTAGCGTACGCCTCGCTTGGATGCAAGCAGCTGCGACTGTTTTGTGTGTGCTTGGACCCGACCTGCCATCCAGTTCCAGCAAAGATCCAGTTCTGCCTCCTCCCCACGTTCAACCCGGTGCGGTGCGGGCGGTGGTGGTGTTATGTTTGAGCTTGAATGTTGACTGGATCATTCCCCTTCCGTCCGTACCCGCCGTGCCGTATGTTCGAACAAATGTGCTTTATTGAAGATTTTTCCGTCGTTTCCAACCGATTGCAACTCAGTGTGCAGTTGATTGGCGTCTGTCGACCGCGATATAGGTAGCGAGCGTAACTTCTACCGCCACCGCCTAGGAAGAGATCAGGGATTGGAGAAACGACAGCTATAGCAGTAGCAGCAAGTAGGGTCAGTCTAATGCGATATGCTTAACGATAATTAGGATCTTACAAACATTACATATGTGCTACTAAACGTTTGCTAGTTGCGATTTGAAATAAAATAATCATTTCTTGAATTTTTCTATTCATGTCCTGGTTAGTTTTGCTTTGCTTCCCCGCGGTCTTCAAAAAGAACATACATTTTGATAAAATTACCTAATGGTTTGCCTAATGGTGAAAAAGTTAAACACTTAAATTTTAATGCACCGTATCCCGAACAGTGCCAAAACAAAAGGCAAAGCAGTGACATTTTCTGTTCATATCTGTTTTATCATCTTTCGGTTGGCCTAATAAACTAGTCAAGGTATGCTCGAGTCTCGATTGGAAAATACTCAATTAGCTGCAGTTAGTCTGACCATAAACCTTGGGCTTAAACGTATTTCTAAGACTTGACCCTTCTTTAACCGTTATGTGTGCGACAAAAAAAAAACACCTTTAGCAGGGCGACAAGGGTACCCGGGTACCCAAAATTGATATTGTTATAACATCAACAATTTTAAACCGATTTCGACGAAATAGGTGTCATTTGATTCGTTTATTTATCTAGTTTTGAATCATTTGGCCATTTGGCCACTAAAAGACATACGGGGCCCGAAAATCCGGAATTCCGAGTGTTCGCTGTGAGGAAGAGAAATGATTGTATTGCAGGAAAATCAGTCATGCGGATATAACAACTCTAAAAATTCATACAATGTACTATTTCATATAATGAGATGAATCAGGTTGGCCATTCCGGAGTAGGTTCCTGTGGGGTCATGGGTGGCCAGTCCAGGATTGGAGGTAAAACCTAGCAATATGGGTATCAAAGTTCTTGGAATTAGTTCGGTAGGTGATATTTTTTACATTTCGATGTATTTTGATTGGTTATTACGAAAATGGTTTCTACGGGGTCACAGATGATACCGCAGGATTCAAGATAATGCTTAGCATTATCAGAACCGTTCAAAACGTAGAACCATCCGTTATACATTTGGAACCAGTTCCGAAATTATCAATCTTAGTACTGATTGATTTCAACCATTTCAGTGCAAAACATCTAAAAGATCCGCTAAACTAATTCTAATATTGGATTAGGCACCCAATTCGCCATCTGTATCCCTACAGGAACCAAATTCTGGAGTGGCCAATGCGATCTAAAGTCACCAATTTATATAATTAGATGAAAAAAGGGTCCACAGTGTCAAGTTCAAAGCTAATAGGTTTACTGAGAGCTGATATTCTTTCAAAACATGCGGCTTCTCACGTTTTACCGGATGTTGCTCCGGAATTACCGATTCCCGGGAACTACTTGTCATTTGATGGCCAAATGCTTTATCTAATCAAAACTAGATAAATGTACGAATCAAATGCCACTGGTTTCATCCAAATCGGTTAAACATAACTAAAGTTATGAATATAGCAAATCATGGGTACCCGGGTACCCTTGTCGCCCTCCTACGTAATAAAAAAATTCAAGTGACTCTCATTGTTAAACCCCTTTATGGATATGCACCAAAAAAACCTCAATTACTTAAGATCAACGAGTTTTACGATGTCGCAAAATTTCAATGACGTATGTTTTAAATTGAATGAGTTATAACTATTTTAAAACTGAAAAGGTACCCGGGTACCCTGTCGCACACATAACGGTTAACGACAGACTTCGCGGTCGGCTGTAAGAGTACGGGACAGTTACGGGGCTACTGCAACAATCCTATTGACTCTATCTAGCAGCACCGCCTATCCGAGATTCGATTAGTCTGACAATAAATATGAGTTGAAGTTCCGAAAGCAGATAGTGGTATCAAAATTTTGTATTTGTCTTATCGCTTTGAGTTAGCTTCCCATTCACGAATAAATTTAGCGTACCGTAAGGTAGTAACTTGGGACCGCTGTTGTTCGTTTTATACTCTAACGAAATGGATACCGTAAAGCGTGTCCCACATCAAATTGCATCACGGAAGAAACGCCGATGCCGATCTTCCCGCCGAAAGTTGACCGATCCTTTTCAAGCTCAGACTATAAAATATAACCCATTAGTAACCTTTTGGCATATTTATTTCATTTAACTTCAATACCATAACCGTATGCTCACATCTGATGCTTAACTTCACTTAAAAAGTTTTGTACAACATATGGCTGCAGCTTCTTCTGTACGGAGACCCCCTTTTTCTTCATGTCTTCCTGAGATTTGACCTCCTTGGGAAGCTGCCGTAGTGCCTGCTTCATAATAGTTGAGTATTCTTCGATGGACCTTAGTTCCTCCGGTGCGTTACGTTGGGGGAGCGGGGGGAGTTCATGTCCTTGGGTACGAAAGTAACCCCGTTGGCTTCGTTCTACTCCAGGACATCCTTTGAATAGTAGCTCGAAGCTAGATCCGACCAGCAGTCCGTAGGGCCCTCGTGTTGCTTCAATAGAGGAAACAGGCGCTTCTGTGGACACTCCTTGAGGTAGATCTGCCCGTTTACAGTCCCGGTAGTCACGAACGACGCACTCCGTTTGCCACATGAGCAGATCGCTTGCCAAATCATGTATTTTTTGACAAATTTTGAAAGTTTCTGCTTCCTTATTTCCTCCGGAACATCAAACTTGTGCTGGAAGCTGCCGACTCACAGTTGAGTGCACGATACCGAGTTTTTTTTTCCAATCTCCCGATAAGATGGTTGAGGATTTTCTAATTGCGCAAAATCAATTCACGACGTTGCTTTTCGGGTGAAGCCATTTTTTTTCAATTTTCGAAAAACTGACAGCGCTGTAAACAATACACTCTAAACTATTTCTACTCAAATTTTCAAAAGAAAATACCTATTGGACAATTTTCTCGAGCGTTTTTTTCGTGATGCAATTTGATAAGGGACAACCTTTACTATTTCGCGGAAAACCGTGGGGCCACTGCGGGGGGCAGCCCTAACCTACTAATACTGAAATAGTTTTGTCGGGTGTCCTCGATACTGCTATTGATCGGGATATTTTTCACTTAATCCCAGATATGGCCGTTGCTGGTAGTTAAAAATCGAAGTGCTCTTATGCACTTGGTCTAGATGGTGTTCCGGTTATTATTTTTGTCGCTGCGCTATAGCTCTTGCCGTGTCTCTAAATCAGATTTTAACCAAATCCTACATGGTTCCTGTTCCAAAATGGAGAAAAGCTAGAGGAAAGAAACCACAAAAGAATTAACAGTCTTAGTGTTGAATTCATCGTCAGTAGGGTAATTCTAAATAGCACCAAAACGGGATTTTTTTTAAACGGTGGTTCTACAATTGAAGGAACGGTAGGGGAAGGTAATGATTTCTTTTTTGGAATGGAGGGGAAAGAGCGGAAAGGTGAGGTGGAGAGGGGTTTTGGTAGCTACGTTTAACAAGTAGTCGTTGTGATTCCTACCTTTTGTTTAATGCTGGAAGGTGCATGGGTCGAACCAAGCTATAATCTAAGATTATAACCGGATTCGAACCCACAACACTCGTCACGGCATGTGGCTCGCTGGTACTAATGTACCTTTGAACCACAGAGGCGCTGGACAAAAGGAGACTGCACAACCCTCTTATTAAACTAGCGACGTATCTGGTTGGGTTATTTTTAGACACAAATTGCGCCTCTTCCTCCGTCTACTGTAGAAACCATCGACCGAGAAGTTTTAATCTAACTTGTTTTTACTGGCAGGATGACGACACTATGCAGGCCTTGTCACTTACAAGGTGCTGTAACTGTAACGGAGGAAGAGGCACAATTTGTGTCTAAAAATAACCCAACCAGATACGTCGCTACTTTAATAAGGAGGTTGTGCAGTCTCCTCGTGTCCAGCGCCTCTGTGGTTCAAAGGTACATGAGTACCAGTGAGCCACATGCCATGACGGGTGTTGTGGTTCGAATCCGGTTATAATCTCAGATTATAATTTGGTTCGACCCATGCACCTTCCAGCATTGGACGAAAGGTAGGAGTCACAACGACTGCTTATTAAGCGTAGCAACCAAAACCCCTCCCCTTCACCCTTCCGCTCTTTCCCCTCCATTCCAAAAAAAAATCATTACTTTCCCCTACCGTCCCTTCATCAATTGTAGAACCACCGTTTTAAAAAAAAATTACTATATATGCTTGACCGTATTTCAAGGTCAAGACTAAAAATATAAGGTTGGATCAAAAACGGGTTTGTGTGTGTCTGATTTGATTGAATTCACTAGCATTTGCTTCTTACAAATGGATGATGGACTTAAAATCGGTACTGTGTATAGTTGAAAAGCTCCTCAAACTCGGTAGATCTGATAAATTGAATTTATCGTTGTGTTGAATTCCACAATTTCAAATGCGTGTGAATACCGCCGGAGTCCCACGAGGAAGTTACTTGAGTCTTTTGCTGTTTGCCTGGTACTTAACCACATTTTTATTATACTGGGTCCCGGATGTGAACTGATTATTTATGCTGGCGATCTAAAGATCTATCTCGCTGTGAAATCTATTAAGGATTGCTATCGATTGAAAGCACTATTGTCACTTTTGCTGAAATATTTTATAATGTGATCAACGATCTTGAAGATTTGTTGGATAATAAGCTAATATTTATACTACTGTCATTTCTAGAGCTTCATAACAACTTGGATTCATAACAAAAATCGCACGAGACTTTACCGATCCACATTGCTTGAAAGCATTGTGCTGCACACTTAAAATTAGCACCGAAGTCGGCAAAATTTTGCCGAGATTTGGACAGGCGAGAGTTCGGTAAAATTTTTTATGATGCCAAACGTTAGTAAAGATCCGTAAACGTCGATTTGCAAAACTGCGATTTTTTCCGAACGCTCGCCTGTCCAAATCTCCGCAAATTTTCCCGAACTTTTTCAGTGTGTGGGTTATGATTGTATTTAGTTATATGCATAACGCTCTGAAATATCTACCCTAGCATCTACATATCTACCCGAATAAAAATGTATAGCGAAAAAACATTAAATTTCACTGTTACAAACATTGAAAAACTTCGAAAAACCACATTGAAACAGTGAAAATCTTTGTAAAAGTTACACTGAAGTTACCATGAAAATCGCTGTTTTCACAGTAAATTTTAATGGAAACCGCCAATTTTACAGCGAATAAGGGGGTGATTAAGTGATGTAACACTAAATTTTTCGGCTTTTCCCCATACAAATAAAAACCAAAAACAGTAAAATTTGTGGTACATTCACTATAAGTTTTACACTGTTGTACAACGAAGTTACAATGAAATTTAAGGTGAGTTCTGCAAAAAAATTGTAGGCTTTCGGATTATTAGGACAAAATAAAACCGGCTGATTGATTGCGGTATTTCAAGTTTTTAAAAAAATATGATGACAATGAATTTGATAGGCTTCGAACTATTATGATTTTCGAGCCGCATTCATCGCTCATATTAGGAAAGTATTAGAGGTCACTACACCTACTTAAACAAATTCCGCCTTTTCCCATTTACGCCTTATCTCTATCTGTTAGATCCTATCGACTCTTTATTTCGTTACTGTCTTCTATCGTTCCCTCTGTCAATTGTAAACACCCTTATTCTTGTTTTCGTTCGAATGACATTCATTCGAAAGTTAAACCGATTCGTATTCTTGTTTTCGTTCGAATCAATTCGAACGTTCGAACACCCCTTCCTTTTGCTCATACGAATATGAGAATAGTGCTTCCCGATTCGTTCGAAGCAAACTATTCGTACGAACGCAGGATCCGGCCGTAAACAAGAATAAAGGTGAACATCTACCGTTATAAAAACTTAATTATATGCCTGACACCTCATTCGATGTCAAGACGTACACAACGAGGTTGGTCTATTCCATAGGAATGGAGTCTTTCCCCGAACACCCGCGTTAAGAATCGCGGCTAATATGTTGACAGACGAATAAGCATGTCGCAATCGCAAGCGCCTGCATAGTGTCGTCGTCCCGTCAGTAAAACGAATTAGATTAAACTTCTGGCTCGTCGGTTTCTACAGTAGACGGAGGAAGAGACACAATTTGTGTCTACAAATAACTCAACCTGCCAAGGATTGGACCTTAGATAGATTATTTCCTGCTTCGAAACAATTTGCATTGTTGCCGAATTATATGAAAAATTTTCCAAGAACGGTACAGTGAAGTTACAGCATAAAGTGTTGGAAACAGGAAAATTCATTGTAATCGTAAAGTTTTTACATTAATATGAAAATTTTTCTAAGAACGGTACAGTGAAGTTACAGCATAATGTGTTGTAAACAGTAAAATTCATAGTAACCGTAATGTTTTTACATTAATATTCGTTATGCATTTCTACCCGGGTAATTTTTCTCGCTACGAAGACTGTTGCCAGCTTTCGGATTTGGACAAACTCTAGAGAGCCGTTGAAAGATTCACTAAGCAACTTTTTGAACCAAACTTATCAGTGCATTGATTGCATTGATTTTCGAGCCTTGCGTTAGATAGTTTCGTTCACCAAATTTGCTGATAGCTAGATTATATTGAACCAAGTACGGTGTTTATGAGCTACTAAGATCATGCATCCGTACTTTCACTTGACCAATGTGGCTTTCTTGACTATAAATATGATAACTTTACTAACTTGACTTCGAAAATGTTTCCTCACGCGTTTTCGGTAGAAGAATGACAAAGTCAAGAATGCTGCAATTGATTTAGTTTCAGATTCATATTTATGTAGATCATATTCATGTAGATCGCGCCTCCCAGTTGGTCTCGAGGTAAGACGCTGGTCTAATAAGCCAGTCGTCGTATGTTCGAATCTCAGCTGGGAGAGGCTGTTAGAGTCAATAGGATCGTAGCACTGACCCCGCACTGTCCTGTATTCTAACAGCTGGCTGCGAAGTCTGTCGTATAAAAACAGAAGGTCAAATTTCGATAACGGAATTAGCACCTAGGCTTTGCTTATTTATGTGGAGCATATTTATGTAGATCATATTTATGTAGATAATTTCAAAGTTGTCAGATAAATTGATTGAAAAATCCAAACAGAAATACGTGATTACTCAAGTGATGTTTAGCTCGGCGATATCGTCGCCGATCATGAATAAAGTTGTACCGCAAGGCAGTAAGTTGGGACCACTTTTGTTCATTTTATTTTTTAACGTTGGGGCCTTTATTCTTCTTGTAGCTGACTACAGATTGATATTTGCTGATGATTTTGAAATCTACTTGCCGATTGATTACATCCAGGAATGAAATCGTCTTCAGTTTTTTTTGGGTGCGTTTGTCTACCCGGACGAACCAAAAAGATTCGTACAGAATTTCTGGGATTCATCGCATTGGATTCGTGTAGAGGAATGTCTGCATACGATTCGTACAGAATGCTTTGCTTATAGAACCAGGATCCTTGTATGAGAATCCAAAAGACAAATCTCCAGGATGCCTATTTATAACTCAGTTAAGGAATCCCCTTTGCTATGAAACAGGAATCCTCGGGATTCTGAAAGCAGCTGACACTAAATAAAAAGTCAGTTTCCCTAATGGAAGGTAAATACATTCCGTCGTATCGAAACACCAAAGAATTGTTTTCGACTACAGAACTAAAGAGTCTACAGAGTTAAAGCTTGAGCATAGTTTTGCAAGCGACTTGTCGGTTGTGATTTACTGTGACAATTGATATTATTATTTTTGAATTAATATTTTTAATGTTTCTATTCTTTTTTCTGTTACGTTTTACTCTACTTTTTTGGAAAGGGAGGAAGTGCGAAGAATGATTACATTATTGGATGAACCAGGAAATTTCCATATAGACCAAAAAATATATTGGGTTGTGCAATGGTAGGTAGGACTCGCACCTACGGTGTTTCGGTGTTTTTTTTTCTTGTATGGACTCATCACTGCGACCAGTATGGTTGATCTATTATGATATCGCCCGGGTGTTTCCTGTATGATCCGCACTGCATTTCTTTGTTATAATCGCTATTGAGTGAGCGATTTGCTTATTTAATTTTATGCGTGCTTGTGTGTAATTGGGTTTTACCCTTCCTTCAATGCTTTCTCTACTTTACCCACCTCGTTCCACATAACAGCACTGTCCCCAATTATAGCCATCCCTGGCACAGCTAGCCTGTGCATTTAACTATCATTTGCATTTGGGTCATTTTTGCTCTGTCAATAGGCCTTATTGGGATAATATAGAATTCAGCATGAAGGAAGGGTGATGAGGGGCCTCACAATAAACCTCGCTAAAGTCACTTTGACATCGAATGGCTTGATTCTACTAAGGTTCGAACCCACGACCATTCGCTTGTCGAAGCAGACTCGGTAACCTTGCGGCTACAGAACCCTCCACGGTGTTTCGGTTGGTATCCGAATGTTTTACTCACTAAACTACTGCCGCCCGTTGTAATAGGTAGTATAATACCTAGTTTTTTTCTCCCAATTCTACTATTTTCGTATACGTACTACACGCTCCTATGCGACGATATTATTTTTGTATGACAAGACTGTTATCTACTCGGTCAGTGCGATAGAAACAAGCAGTACGTTGCCGACAGTCGCTCCGGCAAGTCTCGTAATTACTCTATAGAGTTTAACAGCAAACTTCTATCAACATTTAATATATTCATTTTTCTTCAGTTATTTTCTGCGTATGTTGTGAGTTATCGTAATAATATATGTTCCGCTAAGACAAATTTTACGTCTACCAACATAATTGGTAGGAATGCAAGAATTTGCGACTTGAAGATCGAATGTTATTTTGCCAATTTTTTGGGCCTAATTATTCTGATTATGCTGGATGATTATCATCGCTCATTTATTTATTTACCCCTCAGATCGTGCTTCATATAGAGTCAATAATTGCGCCTACTTAAGGGTTTTTTTTAATGATATTGCTCATTTAAGCCAATTCCACTAGAGTTGATTTACATCCAATAAACCTGAAATAGGTTTTATGAACCAGTTATTTGATGGTTTTCGGCCCACAGCAACTTACAAGTAATTTATTTAAAAGTACTAATCGTCGAAATTAAAACGAAACTACCTCCGGGGATTCGTTGAGTGACTTTCATTTCGACGGTTAACTTCATGCGGCAACACGTTCGAAGTGCATAAAAGTGCAGATATGATGTGGCCTACAAGTTCCATAAGTATTGGCACTTTCCAATCACAGCTCAACACTGAACATTGAATGCGCTCGTCCATATCTCCAGTCAATTGATTCGTAATTTAATAATTGACCATTTGTCACAGTGTTCGACTGCAGAAGTAACGATCATTTCACCGCCCTTCGTAACTAGTAGTACATTGATTGGTTATAATGCTATTTCCATGGAACCCGGTGTGTACCTTCGCGTGCAGATCTGAGAAGGATTCCCGCACGTCCGGCACCGGTCGGTCGGTCAGGACTGGCATGAGGGAGCCTAATAGCGTACGCGGAATTTCTACGAAGCGCGAAACATGTTATTATGCTGGCAGTGAAACGCATCAGCCGCGCAGTCCTTTTCTGCAGTTGCTTGAACTAAAGGTACAAACAGAATAGATGAAATGGAGGGAAAACATTTGCTCACAATGTTCGTCAACAACCAGATTGTGCCGGGCTTCCCCTTATAGGGCGGGCGGAGATGGCCTTTCTCGCGTGTCCGGCTCATAAACAACCGTAACGGATGATACCGGGGCTTGCGAAGACCAGTTTTGCGAGCATTTATTTTGGTTAAGGTGCCCGTTGTAAAGCGCGAGATCCGTGGCGCCATACGGCGGAGTTGCCGCACAGTCCACCATGTCGGGTATCACCTATGCAGTGTAATCGAATCACTTATCGTTGCGGATGGGCTTTTCAGTACAGCTCCACCTTTCCCGGTTGAAAGCAATCATAAGATCGTTGGAATCCGATTAGAATAGAAATCGTAAGCGACCCACTTATATGCAAGATGCATCTGCACCGATGCCGCTAGCTTTCTTCTGCTGAAACTAGGAAGCATTTTTCTCGCTTACACATGATTTATCTTTGGGAAAATGGCAACCGGCGGTCATCGATCAACGATCGCAACGATGTGCGCACGCGGTCGCGTTTAATGCAGTTTAATATAGTGTCGAAGAGCTTCCTGTTGCTTCCCCGTCCCTGGTCTCTCCCGAGTATGACTAACTGGATTCTGACGTTGGTTGTTGGCCTGGTCGGCGCTACATGCATGGTCGGACGGGTAATGCTATACATGAAGTGTTCGAATACCTTTCGGAACGTGTGTCATCGTTGTTTTCCTCGTCGACCCACCTTCTTCAGTGCTTCAGCTTCAGCGATTCTTCGACTCTCCAAAAGGCAGCGTAGCATTGCTGGCCATATTTGCGCACTTTGCTAAGCGCCAGTTCGCATTTCACTTTGTTCGGTAAATGCGGCAGCATAGGCTGATTTCTTGTTTTGTGCATTTAGGGTGGCACTAATAAGTTGGTACAAGAGATATTATTTTACACCGAAATGCATTGGGTGAGGAACGTATGTGCTTCGAACTGAAACCACCTACGACTGCTGCATTGCAGCACTTTGCGGTCAGTTTGTGCTTACTTAAGTGCACTTACCTACATAAAACTAGTCGTAAGCTCCCCGGGCTCATGAAATGTCCCGGCCTCTCGGCAATCGGAGCGCAAAGCCCGCTTGAAGTCAACAGCATAAATGCGAAGGTACATCCTACTCTCCTCCCAGACTGTCGCAGTTGATTGGCCGGGTACGATGACTGCGGATTGTGATTTATGCGAGTTCGTACCACCAACCGGCAAACTGAAGCGAATTGCAGCAAGAGCCGATGACGGTTTGCTCTCCTCAAAGTGCAGAACTAAACGGTAAACGGTGCCGAGTGTATCTTTGCGTCTTTGTTTTTGTTTGGCTAACTATTACGTTTGAAATGTAAATACATCTGCTAAACTCGATGTCAACCGGGTGCACATTATAATGATTTCAACCTGTTTGACAGGCCAATGTTGGCCATTTATTGTGTGCTCATTAATAGTCATTAATTCGTAATTGGTATTTTATTATGCATTACTACTTATTTGGACGTTGTTGTGAGCAAACTCCTTCCAGTGTCAATCATAAAGTCTGGAAAAACTGCACACATGGTAACGTTTGTTAACGAGTTTAGCTTATTGCAGATTCGATAATAATGAAACTGGTTCCCATCGCACTGATGCAGTCCGAGCTTTGGTTTGACAGCTGGAAAGTGTTTATATGTAGGCAAAAAAGTTGCATTCAAGGAAATTCGTGGATTCATGGAAGTGAAATTGCATCATTTGTTTGGGGACCATTATCAGCTAGAAGTTACGAATTGCACGTATCTTCTTATCTTTCTTCTGATAGAAGTGATTCAAACAACTTCGTCATCGCAGCAAAAATGTATAAATTCGTACATACTAAGACGTGAATGCTCATCTATGCACCTTTGACTGACTTTTTCGATGCAAGGAGTATATTTTGCAGAGCAAAATTTTCATGATAGTCGACCTCGACCTTCTAGAGACCATTCGTGCGATATTTTCTATAAGTTTAAGTATGAGATACTCATTGTTTAACAGATTCCATAGTGTTAACAACTGAGAACAGCCTATAGCAATACAACAATTACTAACTCGATCGACTTCGAAAACTTCCTCATGGTGTCTCATGGTGGTCAGATGCCCAGAGACTCGCTTGTTCACGCGGAATCGTATTATTTGGCTCAAGTGATGAACGGATATATAAATAAAAAGTTTTGTTCAAGAATTATTGGCTATGAAGTGGGAAAGGCGGCTGGGAATTCCACCTAGCGCCAACACGGGGTTTTCATCATTGAAATTGAATGTTCAAGCTAGAAGGTGTTGCGATTACCTGTGGTTTCCGGTTGCCTGATAATACAATTGTGGTTTTATGCAGACAACTTAGGCCCGCGACTTTTTGTATGGGGTGACTCATTTGATGAACGAGATAAGATGGCTAGGTTACAAAGCTTTTTTACCCTTCCTTAAGAGAAAGAAAACTGTGCCGAGTAACAAGGGGAGCTGCGACAGGGTGTCATATGAGCGAAGGAGTGGATTGCCAACTAGTTTTCTAAAGGTGTAACGTAAATGCGACTTGCCATTCTATCGAACAATACAAACCATCATGTTGGTTAAAGTTGCTGCAGTGAAATTGATTATTATATTAATGGATCTTATTTCTTATTTTTATTTATTTATTACATCAACAGACTTGCATGGTCCTAATGAGTTTATTAAAACTAGTGGTCAAGTGTATAAATAATAATAAATTCTCATAAATATAACTAAACGGATAGACAAGTTAATTGGACCGGCTGAAGAAACGGTTGCATCGTTCACGAAGAGTTTGGCGCGATAGATGAAAATCGAATATGAATGCTACTTTGTCAAACGTCCTCTGGGGACCGCTGAGGGCCCCATATTTGTTGCAGTTCGTATGATGGTGTGACGCCCTCAGGCTCAGGATCTAGGCTGCACATTAGGGTTGATTCGCTCTAGAAGTTGAGGGCAATCTATTTTACCTCACAGAGTATCAGCGACTAACAGGGCTTTAGATGTGTCTCTCCGTGTAGAGAGAGTATCTAAGTGGATCATCATACATCGATTTTCGTAGCTCGCTAAGTAATACGGATTACGCCAGGACAGCCGAGGAATGGCAAAACGCAGAAAGCGGCAGAAAGAACGGTTGTGGTAGTTCGGGTTCCAAACCGCAGAACAGTACTCCAGAGTCGATCTGACCAGGGAGCAGTATAATGCTTTTAAGCAGTAGACGTCGGCGAAACTTTTGACGATTCTAAAAATGAATCCCATGGTCCTAGAGGATTTGTTGACGATGTAAGATACATGCTGTCTGAATGTTAGCTTTGTATCGAAGATTACACCTAGGTCTTTGATATGATCGACCCGCTAAATTGTGCTCGATAGCAGCGTTTAGTTGAAAATAACAGCATCTTTTTTACGTGAGAAAGATATTAGACCATTTTGAGGGATTTACAACCATTCTGTTTAAGGTACACCAATTAGCGAAGACATCCAGCTGGCGTTGGAGTGCGATGCAGTCTTCAGTTGAGCGGATACGGAAAAATATTTTCATATCATCTGCATATGATAACCTTGGTCCTTCAAGCCTGAGGCTCACGTCGTTGAAATAGAGCAGGAATATGAGCGGTCCGAGATGACTACCCTGCGGAATACCTGAGGTGGCGCAGAATGTACTGGATCTACCGTCACCGATGGCAACCATCAGCTGACGATCTGTTAGATAAGAACGGAACCATCGCAGGAAAGTTCCGCCTATACCAAGCCTTTCGAGTTTAGCGATTGCGATTACGTGATTGAGCTTATCAAAGCTGGCTGACAGGTCGGTTTGCGTCAGTGCAGACATGTTGTCGACGATGTGCGTAGAGCTTAACCGTACGATGGGACGTTCCTTGCAGCGCAGTCGACATCGTCGCTGGTGAAACTTTCATGACTAAACACGCTAGCACACTTTTTTAGCGAATAAGCTGCATATGTCTGTAAAATTTGAGGCAGTGTCATCGCGATAGATCATAGAGGAGGGCAGCCCACATTCCTTGCGTTGCTCGTTCACAAACTTCCAGAAAGCTTTGGGGTGCGACCTGAGTTGCCTCTGAATCCTACTTTGATGATGGTGCGGCATCTTGTGTTGAAATGAAACAGAGTTCCAGGTAGCGGTTATACTCGTTAATGACGTGATTGATTTGTGACAGGGTGGCGGCACTGTAACTGTCGAGAATACTGGTAGCACCAGTGTGGAGTACAGAAAGAGTTGGGTTGGGATACAGGAAATCGCCTTGCGATTGCTTCCACGTTATGTCAGGCAGATTGTAGTCCCTCAGTATCATAATCTTGTCGACTAGAGCAGCCCTCTCGCAGTACGTATTGATAAGAGCGATGTCACGAGTCTGGTCAGGCGCGATATACACAACGCATAAAAACAAGTTCCGATCATGTAGCGCAACTAAAATCCAGGTCTGTTCCAAACAGTCCAATCCTTGTTGTCTATAGCAGTCGCTTTTAATTCCTGACAAATTGCTATCAGAACGCCCCCTCCAGTTGATTTCCGGTTGTTTTGCGGATTTCTGTCACAGCGAAAAACTTCATAGTCAGAGTCGAACACTTGACTAGAAAGCGTACGTGAATTGAGCCAGGTCTCGGTTAAGACGATGATATCATAGCTCAGATCGGAAACAGCTATACGATACTCAGTAACACGAGAATTCATGCCGCCTACATTTTGGTAGATCACATGCTTAACACCGGAATGCGTCACCGGAGTGACGAGTGCTTGTGGGTCCGCCCAACCTTTGTTGACCCTTCTGAAACAACATTAGTGTGAAATTCGTCTGACAATTAAATTTGGAAGATTCCCATGGTTCATACACCTAGATTCCCATACACTTGGCGAAAGTTGGGAGACTACGGGTGGGCCGGCCACGTCGCAAGGATGCCGAACCACCCTGCCATGAAATCCGTTCTCTTCAAGAACCCCATCAAACCAGGAATAGAGGGGCCCAATTTGCCAGATGGATGGCTCGACAAGGTTGAAACCGATTTGCGTGTGTCGAGACGCGCAACAAATTGGCGACGAATAGCCCAGGACCTAGTACAGTGGAAAGAAATTCTTGTTACGGCAAGAGCCACCCCGGCTCTCTGCTGGTAGAAGGAAAATAGAAAGCAAATTTGGATCTACTGTCCACGAGAGAGTGTTTAAAAATGTGGGGACCGTCAGTGAAGTTCAGCAGGAGTGTTAACGGTCCCAAATGATTTCCCGGTGGGATTCCAGGCAAGACCAGAAACGCATTTGATTAAAAACCTTCAACTGTCGCAGTCAGTTCACGACCCTCGTACGACCAACGTAAGCACATACCTTGTCTTTTCAATTTAGCAATCGAAATAGCATAAATGATTTTGTTAACCGCCGCAGACAAATCTTTATAAATGGTGTCCGTTTGTGATTTTGATGCATGATTTGAGTTACAGAAGATTGGCAGTGGTTGGTCTACCTGTGATGGATCCATGTTGATCATTACTTAGCTTGTGTTTGCAGTGTGACAGCAACGACCCAGCAAACACCAACTCGTATAACAATGTACGAAAATTATCGTTATTGACTTTTAATAAATTCAGTATCGTAAATATAGACTAATGAAACGCACATAAGTTTATATTCTATCGTATTTGACGGTAGCAAGTGATTGACCTACGACTTTCAGTACAGAATTGTATAGCATAATAAAACTAATCGCTTTGACTCGGATCTTATCGCATACAAAGACTTATAAAGTTGAATTGTTAACGTATATTTTGTAGTACGTATATGACCTCCAAATTAGTACGCATATGCTTGTTTTGTGCATCAGATACGATTTTTCAGGGTATATATAGGTACATATAACTTATTTATTGCTCTGATAAGCATATGAAAATGTTTACTGGGGAAGTCATGACCAGGGCTTGAAAAGGAATCGCAAGTTGAATGTGACTGCGTGAATGCGTACACTTTTGCATTCAAGTTGCTCTTTTTGAACGATCATTTGACTGTTTTATGAATCCAGTCAATCTGCCGCTTGCGCTGCTGCCGTTCTATAATTCATGCGGCCTCTCATGAAAAGCCAACAGTCGTTCTCCCGCTTTACGCGTTCATATCGAAGAATCTAAACTGCAAACTGACTGGAAGATTAAGGTGACGTATTTTTTCATTTCTTTTTTTGTCTCCAAATCGGCTGCTCACAGTAATAGTTTGTCACTCGGAGTCGGCCGACGCAAGCAAAATATTCGTTTGTATTGGACGGAGTCCGACTGACTTCTTCCATGCCATGACCGATTTTCATTTGACTGTTTTACAGTCATTCGCTGCTCCAAACGGTAAAGGCTTGATCGAAAACGTTAAAATGGTTTAGAATGCATTCGTTCTACCGTTCAAAACGGAGGCATGACCGAGCAAGCTGCTAGTGGGGCTATGCATAGCGTTCGTATTCCACCACTAAAAGCTGACGGTGTGAATTTGAATGCGCGGTGGTGTGACTGCGGTAGAAAAAAAGGATCGGTTGAAGCCCTGGTAATGACTACAAATTCAGTTGACTTGGAAGTGGCGCACAATGACGAGATTCCTCTGCAGTTGTTGCCATCTTTCCGATCATCTCCTTTTTGCGAACAGGATACATCTGGACAGTTTTCCAGATGTAAATACCCTGTTTGGGATGTACAGATCATACACGAGCCGAAGGAGGATTAGCAGGCCTTCAATCTGTTTGTTTTAAACACAGATGGATTAACATCTAGGCTCTAGAAATCATTGCTTCATTGATGTTGAGTGTGCCCAGAGTATTCCCAGTCATTAGCGGAAGATTACTAATAACCTGAAACCGACCAGTCGAAGCTGACTAACTGACGATGCTGGTCTAACAAACCAGTCATCGTATGCTCGAATCTCGGTTAGGTGGTGCAGCTAAATAGAGTCAGTAGGATTTTTGCACTAACCCCGTAACTGTCCTGTACTCTAACAGCCGGCCGCGAAGTCTGTCGATAAACACACACAGAATCTAAAGTATACATGGTGGCGAACAAGGTCTGTCAGTAAAGAAGGGTCAAATCCTAGAAAGACGTTTAAGCCCAAGGCTTTTACTGATAACCTGGATAATTTAGTCGTCCGGAATCACTTCATCGCAGAAGGTTCGCACAAATTTATCGACATAGAGTTGGTAGATCTGAAACAACCTTGCCATTGAGGGTCATGGTTGAAAATTTTTGGATTCTTCGTCAGATTGTGCTGAATTCTCTGCAGGTGTCGTCTGAAGTATTCCCGACAACCTTTGTTGTCAGCGTTCCAATTTATGCAATGCTCACGCAGCAAAGGAAACGAAACATGAATTATGTCTTAAGCGCAGCCCTTTTCTCAAGTCTTCAGCATGCGAAGCTCGAGGTTCAACGAAGCGTTGCTGTTTAACAAATGTACTACCTTAGCTATCACTTCACAGTGATCACTCGAATGGTGGTAAAAGGATGCCGAGTCAGTCATAAAGAAAATAATGGCATGTAATTACCCTTTACTAACCCTCAAATTACTCCGCGGGTCCAACAGACCACGTTGAAGAACCGCGTGTAGCTCGGATATTGCCATTTCGTCACCATTGGATTATACACATCCAGCAGCAATCGTAACAGAATGATTAGTGCACGCGACGCAGCACGTCCGTCGCAGACGAATACTCGGTACGGAATGATAAGATCGTCTTTTGTGATTAATCACGGTAGAATTCTTTTGGATTTTTTTTGCGCTATTCACATTAAATATTCTTATCCAACCTTCATATTTTTTAATTTTTGGGACGCATCATACTCTCTTATTTGCAAAACACAAACAAATTGTGACCCAAAATATTCGATACCTTACCAGAATGTGTTTGTCATAGCTGCTAACTAGCAAAGCACACGCAGAATTAGAATGTAGGTTATAAGCACATGCTCGTAAAAATTGCGAATAAAGACGGGCAACATAATAACTATACGATCCCAGTAAAAATTTCGGTGCGAATTTAAGAGTGCAGTAAATCAACTTAATGTTCGTATTATCGTCATTATCTACTATGTCAGTTTTTTTGGCCAACGACGATGTAGAAATTAAAAAATATTCTATTTGCTTAGTACCGTGATTGTTGATTGTCGAAAACTGTTTTCAATTCCGTTTGCCTGTTTGCCTACTTGCGTTGCCTGCTGCTGGCTTGCTGATTGTAGCACGATTTATGTATCTGACCTTCTGCATCCGGTCAACAGGGAATGTACTAATCGAAATGGCTTTGTAATGTTCGTGTTGGCTCTACATATCAATAACACTTACCGCTGTTAAGCTGCAGCAGCTCGTTGCTGCTGCTGCTGACCCGATCGGGCATCCCATAGTTTTTTTCATTTTTTTTCTTGAATATTATACCTACTTAAGATTAGAGTTATTTTAGGTGTTTTGGATTTGTGTCGCTACTATGCTCCAGACGGGTTAGATTATTTTTAAACCATGTCCGGAAGCAGACGAATTTCGTCAGACAATTTAGATTACGTCTACCGTTACAGAGAGATAGAGAGAGGTAAATAATTTAATTATGTTTAATGATATTCTTTTAGTATCTTGAAATTACCACTTTGACTTATGGCTTCGCAAGTCTACAGAGCATTGTTTTTGCAAAACCTAGCAGCGGCTGATGGAAAACAGCTGTCAGCTACGTATCACTGATAAGTAGTTTACTGCTATATGATGACTAGGAAATTACCAGCAATTGTAGATCAAAATCAGGCTGAAGCATGTGCAAATTTAGACTGTGCGTGATAGTACAGGAAATTAAACTCGTTAGTAATATTAACTTTTTATAACAAAATTGTTACTCAACTTTACTTTATTACATTGTTGACCTTTTCAAATTCATAATTTATGTAAAATCCTAGAGTGCTTTTAGTTTGATTCAAACCATTTTTTGTGTCGAAGAAAATATCATGTTAATGTTTATTTGAAACACAAAAAAAACTGCAGAACGATTTTCTCGCCACTCTCTGGATAGTGAGTGTAATCTGCTGGAAACCCACACACGCACCGTAGGGACCCAGTCATACGCATGTTTCTCGCCGTGTATTCCCTTTTCTCGCCATCTAATCCCGGTACACCCAACATAACGCCGCAATCGCAGTGCATCAGAACGGGTACGAGGGTACTACGTACGACGGCTGAAGCAACAAAAAAGTATGCTTCGTCGATGTCAGCTGTGAATCGGTGACGCCAACGACGTCGATGGACTGCTGCAGCTCCGTTCGCGGGCGTTCGTTCCCGCCTCCTGATTCCACCACTGAGTAGGAGCACTGACTGGTGCTGGCACTGGTGGAGGATGCTGGATGCGAGGAGTTTCGCCAATATCATTCTCTGCCTGCTGCAGCTCGCTAGCAAAGCACAGCACAGCATCGGGAGATTCGCGCGCGCCAACGTTCAAAGCGCGCGCGGGTCGGATCGGCACGAAGCTGTGCTGTGGTAAAACAGGCGCACGGTTCACGCCGCAGTTTGCTCCTGGCCGCGACGGTAATCGGTTCGATTGGGCCGCGCGCGCATGTGTATATGATTAAGGCAGGCACTGATTTGGAGTGCGATTTTTTATTGGATTCGTGTCGGTACTAATCCCTTCACCGAATCGTGGTGGTAAAGAAAAAAAAAGAAAAACAGTAAAACATTTATTTTGTGGTGCTAAACTGATAACAAGTCACAACACTTTAGGGCAAATCAAAGTGCAACCTCGGAAGAAACGCGGTGCTAAAAGTGGGTGGAATACGGCACAAGTTCTGATGTGTAAACACAACAGTAGTGGCAGGACTGACACTGGAAAGGACGCGGACGGCAAGCGTGTTGTGTATCGGTGCGCGGCGTTTAAGAGCATAAAAGATTTCAATAATGTTTGTTGTGTATCGTTGCGCGCGCTATGTTGCTGTTGTTGTTATTGTTGCTGATGCTGATGCTGCTGCTGCTGCTGCTGGTTGCTTCGGCTGATTGTTTGTTTTTGTGTGGCCCACGCTCGTGATTTTTCGTTCAGTTTGTTCTCTCGGTTTCATTTTACCCAAACTTGGAGATCCATATCGGTTGTTTTGCATTCTGTTTAGGAATAAATGGAACATTGTATATTTTCATTTTGAACAGCCACGCATAAAAATGACCGGCGGTGACGTGTTTTTTTCCTTCGGGAAAGAAAATGTTGCAGATTTATTTCATTTAACTTTGTGTTTTGTAATCTGTATTTAAAGTGAAACTGTTCTGTCTCAAACATTCTACTGTTGGCATCAGTTTATACATGCGTAAATCACTTTGTTTTAGAGCCTGAGCTCAATCTCGTTGGACTCTCAGTGTCAGCACTATCGTAGCATTAACTAAGTATTTATCCTATATTTGAAGAAACGGTTTTAAAGCCTTTTATCTAGCTTCAATGCTGATTCTGATTAAGCTGTTGCTGCACTGTGCTTTTCGGAGTGTTCAACAAAAGATCGTGTTTTCTAATATTTTTTATAAGCTAAATAAGCGAATTTGGTAAAAAATTCGAAACAATTATGCATTTTTCAAAATTCAGATTGGGGCCGAAGGGTGCTTGAATTTTACAAAATTTCATATACGGGTATAGCCTATGGTCTTATGGATAAAAACAATATTTAAAAAAAGTCGAGGTCTGCTACTTTCACAGAAATTCTTAGGCAAATTTTACGATCACTTCTTATTTTATAAATTCACTAGCTAACCCGGCAAAGTTTGTATTGCCACAAATTAAACTGTGCTGTACATAAATTGTAAATCTCGGATGATGTCACGATCGTGAGTTTTGCAAGTTTCTTGGGAGTTCAACTTTAAATGATTCGTTTTGGCAGTTATGTAACTATGAAACTATGGGTAGTTTAATATGCAAGTTTTCATTTTTTCCCCAAATTAAAGTAGAAAATGAGGTCCTACGCCAGATAAAATAAAACTGATAGCATTAAAGTATTCGCCGTATAACATTTGTTTAATATTTTACCGAATACCATTTACCGAATACCACGCGAAAAAGCAATTCTCGGTTGACCATAACGCGGAATATAGTGTTTCGCGGAAAGTATCATTTCATGGAAAACCTTTTCACAGAAAGTACCATTTCGCGGGTCTCATCCCCTCCTTATTCGCTGTCGTTCGTTCGGACCCAACAGAAGGAAAGTAATAAGGATCAGTAGACCTAGAAAAACAAACAAACCTAGATAGAATCGGCTGCCCTCCGCCCTGAATCATCTAGTACTAATAAAGTTAGTTTTTGGTGGTATTGCTTTTGACTAATGTTTTATGAAAGAGTCTAAAATTTCTCGAGTTCGATTACTTCTTGAGTTATACAAAAATTTGTTTTATTTGATGAGAACTCGTCCTCTCAGAGGGGAGAGGGATCTCAATCTGTCATAGAAAAAAAACCTGCCTCTCAAAACCCTCACATGTCAAATTTGATTCCATTTGCTTGATTAGTTTTCGAGTTATGAGGAAATTTGTATTTCATCTGTATAGGAGCCCCCTCTCCTAAAGTGGGGAGGGGTCTCAATTCACCAGAGAAAAAATTCTTGTCTCCAAAAACACCCACATGTAAAATTTTGTTCCATTTGCTTGATTAGTTCTCGAGTTATGCAGAAATTTGTTTTTCATTTGTATGGGAGCCCCCCTCTTAGTGTGGCGAGGGGTCTTTAACCATCATAAGAACCTTCCCTGGCCTCAAAAACCCCTACATGTAAATTTTCACGCCGATCGGTTCAGTAGTTTTCGATTCTATAAGGAACATTCGGGCAGACAGACAGAAATCCATTTATATAGGTATAGATTTGTATGGGAGCCCCCCTCTTAGTGGGGGGAGGGACCTCTAACCATCATAAGAACCACCTTTCCTGGCACCAAAAACCCCTACATGCAAATTTTCACTCCGATCGGTTCAGTAGTTTTAGATTCTATGAGGAACATAGGGACAGACAGACAGACAGCAATCCATTTTTATAGGTATAGACGTAAACTAGCTGACCCGACAAACTTCGTATTGCCACAAATTAAACTGTGTGGTACATAAATCGTGAATCTCGGATGACCTTTGTCACAATCTCGAGTTTTGCAAGGTTCTGAGGAGCTCAACCTTAGATGACTCATTTTGGCAGTTGCGTAACTATGAAAGCATATACTAATTTGGAATTTTTCCGCACAGTAAAGTAGAAAACAACCCCCCCTCCACCCAATTCCAGCGGATAGCACTTAAATATTCGCTGTAATTATATAACATTTAGCCGAATACCATTTCGCGAAAAACCTTACGCGAAATGTACCATTTCACGGAAAACCTTTTCATGGAAAGTACCATTTCGCAGGGAGGGGGGAATTTCTCCTTACTTGCTGTCGGTCGTTCGGAAGGAAAGTTAGACCATTGCAAATTATTTTCAAAGTTTTTGTCACCCCCCCCCCCCCCTTGGAAACTGGCTTGAAAAATCGGGGGGGAAAAAATAATTTGTAGGATATAACTTAAATTATTTGTAGGATATAAAAACTCGAAAAATGAGTGTACTAGTTGTGTTAACGCTTCTAGCACGAAATAGTTCAAACAGTGGAATTTCCGAAACTCGGCCAAAAAATTTTCTTTCGTTTTAGTCTTTTTGTACGTAGATTTTTGCATGAAAAATAACAACGTATTTATTAAAAGCAAGAATAGATTTGGCTTTCACGTTTAAACTTTAAGTAAAAATTCCTAAAATCCATTTTTTTGCTCGATTAAAAAATTCTCTTTGTTTTTTTGCCCCCCCCCCTTCATTGGCCCAACACCGGAGGGACAAAAACTTTTTTAAATATTTGTAATGGCCTTATAGGAAACCAAATAAACCTAGACAGAGGTGCTTTCTGCGAAGGGCTCCAGAATGTTTTTGGTGGTCTTGTCATTGACTGTTATGTTTTATTCATCCCCTCCTTATTCGCTGTCGTTCGTTCGGACCCAACAGAAGGAAAGTAATAAGGATCAGTAGACCTAGAAAAACAAACAAACCTAGATAGAATCGGCTGCCCTCCGCCCTGAATCATCTAGTACTAATAAAGTTAGTTTTTGGTGGTATTGCTTTTGACTAATGTTTTATGAAAGAGTCTAAAATTTCTCGAGTTCGATTACTTCTTGAGTTATACAAAAATTTGTTTTATTTGATGAGAACTCGTCCTCTCAGAGGGGAGAGGGATCTCAATCTGTCATAGAAAAAAAACCTGCCTCTCAAAACCCTCACATGTCAAATTTGATTCCATTTGCTTGATTAGTTTTCGAGTTATGAGGAAATTTGTATTTCATCTGTATAGGAGCCCCCTCTCCTAAAGTGGGGAGGGGTCTCAATTCACCAGAGAAAAAATTCTTGTCTCCAAAAACACCCACATGTAAAATTTTGTTCCATTTGCTTGATTAGTTCTCGAGTTATGCAGAAATTTGTTTTTCATTTGTATGGGAGCCCCCCTCTTAGTGTGGCGAGGGGTCTTTAACCATCATAAGAACCTTCCCTGGCCTCAAAAACCCCTACATGTAAATTTTCACGCCGATCGGTTCAGTAGTTTTCGATTCTATAAGGAACATTCGGGCAGACAGACAGAAATCCATTTATATAGGTATAGATTTGTATGGGAGCCCCCCTCTTAGTGGGGGGAGGGACCTCTAACCATCATAAGAACCACCTTTCCTGGCACCAAAAACCCCTACATGCAAATTTTCACTCCGATCGGTTCAGTAGTTTTAGATTCTATGAGGAACATAGGGACAGACAGACAGACAGCAATCCATTTTTATAGGTATAGACGTAAACTAGCTGACCCGACAAACTTCGTATTGCCACAAATTAAACTGTGTGGTACATAAATCGTGAATCTCGGATGACCTTTGTCACAATCTCGAGTTTTGCAAGGTTCTGAGGAGCTCAACCTTAGATGACTCATTTTGGCAGTTGCGTAACTATGAAAGCATATACTAATTTGGAATTTTTCCGCACAGTAAAGTAGAAAACAACCCCCCCTCCACCCAATTCCAGCGGATAGCACTTAAATATTCGCTGTAATTATATAACATTTAGCCGAATACCATTTCGCGAAAAACCTTACGCGAAATGTACCATTTCACGGAAAACCTTTTCATGGAAAGTACCATTTCGCAGGGAGGGGGGAATTTCTCCTTACTTGCTGTCGGTCGTTCGGAAGGAAAGTTAGACCATTGCAAATTATTTTCAAAGTTTTTGTCACCCCCCCCCCCCCCTTGGAAACTGGCTTGAAAAATCGGGGGGGAAAAAATAATTTGTAGGATATAACTTAAATTATTTGTAGGATATAAAAACTCGAAAAATGAGTGTACTAGTTGTGTTAACGCTTCTAGCACGAAATAGTTCAAACAGTGGAATTTCCGAAACTCGGCCAAAAAATTTTCTTTCGTTTTAGTCTTTTTGTACGTAGATTTTTGCATGAAAAATAACAACGTATTTATTAAAAGCAAGAATAGATTTGGCTTTCACGTTTAAACTTTAAGTAAAAATTCCTAAAATCCATTTTTTTGCTCGATTAAAAAATTCTCTTTGTTTTTTTGCCCCCCCCCCTTCATTGGCCCAACACCGGAGGGACAAAAACTTTTTTAAATATTTGTAATGGCCTTATAGGAAACCAAATAAACCTAGACAGAGGTGCTTTCTGCGAAGGGCTCCAGAATGTTTTTGGTGGTCTTGTCATTGACTGTTATGTTTTATGGAGTCCAAAATTTCTCGAGCTTGATTAGTTTTTGAGTTACGCAAAAATTTCTTTTTTATTTGTATGAGTCTTTATCCCCCTACCACAGGGGTGAGGGGTCTCAAACCATCATAAAATAAATTCTTGCCTCCATAATCCCCCAAATGCCAAATTTGGTTCCATTTGCTTGATTAGTTCTCGAGTTATGCAGAAATTTGTATTTCATTTGTATAGGAGCCCCCCCCCTTCTAAAGTGGGGAGGAGTCCTGATTCACAATACAAAAAATTCTTGCCTCAAAAATCCGCCACATGCCAAATTTGATTCCATTTGCTTGATTAGTTGTCGAGTTATGATGAAAATTTGTTTATCACTTGTATGGGAGCCCCCCCTTAAAGGGGGGAGATGTCATGATTCGCCATAGATAAAATTGCTGCCATCTAAAACCCCCATATGCCAAATTCGGTTCCATTTTCTTGATTAGTTCTTGAGATTTGAGCAAATTTGGCTTTCATTTATAAGGGAGCCCCCTGTCTTAAAGAGAGAAGGGGTTATAATTCATCATAGAAAAAATTGCTGCCTCCTAAAACCTCCACATTACAAATATGGTTCCATTAGCTTGATTAGTTCTCAAGTTATTTGTGTTTCATTTGTATGGGAGCCCCCCTCATAAAGAGGGGGAGGGGTCCTAATTCATCATAGAATAAATTCTTGCATCCAAAAACTTCCTCATGCCAAATTTGGTTTCAGTTGCTTGATTACTTCTCGAGTTATTCAGAAATTTGGGTTTCATTTGTATGCCCCCCCCCCCCCCTCATTTGTATTTTGTCTACCCCCGGTTTTATTAACTTTTTATTCCGATTTTGTCAGCCTTTAAATTTTGCTTTACTTTTGTGCTTTTAAACATGATTTACAATATTTTTCAGCCTGCTTGAAACTTTTCTGATTCTCTAGGGAGAGTTTTTGAATAATATGATGCCTACTTGCGAGTTATTCGGGGTCAAAATTGGGGTATTTTTATAGTAAAAGTTCTATAGTTCGTAAACAAACAAAGCTAGAGGTGTATTTTCACTATTTGTACAACTTTGAAAACAGGAAAAAGTCATACAACAACTACAAAAACAGCTGAAATAGAAAAATTGATTTTGACGATTTTTCTTTTGTGAGAAAAAGTATTTTTCTATCTCTGCTGAAGAGATAGAAGGTTACAGTCTTTAGCTAAATTTCTTGTAATAATATGTTGTAAAACTTTGCAGAACACATCAATGCTTTATGTTAAAACTGAAGAAAAATATTTTTTTATTTGGGAAGATTAATCAAAATTTGAAATTCCGCTGGACGACAGAACTTTTAATTTTATGAAACTCTTCCAAAGGTTCCAACCTAAAACCAAGCTTTCCCGTTCAAAGCTAATGCGCACCAAAAAAGGTTCTGCACCAGTCACTGGTGACCAGTGTGCTGTGCCCGGTTCATTGAGCTTTCGGTTGACCAATTAAGGGTTAAAATTTAATTTTTAGTAGCAGCCTTCGATATTGCAAGACTTAAGTCTTGAATTTTGAAAAAAAAAATCGAAAATTTTTTTTCATCGATTTTGTCAGTTTCCCCATTTTGGCAGCCTAAAATTCAACACTGGGCTGACAAAATCGGAACATTACTGTATCTTTATTTGCTGTGTTATTTATGGAATATCTTGAAATGTTGACAATCAACTTTCAACACAATGTGTTACAATTAAGATAAAACCATTAAAGGGTTTGTTATAAATCAGGTATTGCTTAGAGACAGTTTAGTTATAATCTTTGTTATTTTACCCACTTCTGGAGGCTAATTTATAACAACGGTTGTTATAATATGTCTAATTAATAACAACCGTTGTTGTAAAATTTGATAACAAAATAACATGATCTGTTATAATTTTGTTAGGTCCTCCTGAACAGGGAGTGTATGGCACGTGTGTGGAATGATAGAATTAGGAGAATAAAACATAATTAGACATTAGCAAAGATCCCATTAATATCAAGACTGGTCTCACTGTTATTTTTCCTTATAAACGCCATGCGTCAGCATCAGCGAAGGTGGCAAAATTTGCGTGAGTGTTAGTAAGCGCTCCAAAATTCTGTATTGGTGTTTGTTCGACTATGTTGGCATGACGGTATGAATCCAGGGACCATTCTAGCCGGCAGAACGAGCTACACCATCAGTGTCTCCCGAATATTGGCAGCGCCGCCAGTCTTCTTGTTATGGGATCTTCGATATTAGACTACCTAATATAAGCGTGCGGCAGTAGTTTAGTCAGTAAAACATTCGGCTGGCAATCGAAAGAGCGTGGGTACTAGTCCCACCTGCCATTGCACAACCCAATATATATTTGGTTTATTTATATATCGAAATTTTTCAGTTCACCCAATTAATCATTCTTCGCGTCAGACACATTCTTCCTTTCCAAAAAAGACCACATGAATTTCGAAATTCGCGTAAAAGTAGCGGTATAAAACACTTCAGTGTAGTCACACACATAATGTGCGATATACCTTCACGTACAATTTTTTGAACTCTTGCTATACTCTTGAGCTTTCGATTAATACTTAGTGTCAATATTGATATCTTAATCGAAGTGGGTTACTTCGCTCACTTTCCCAACGTGCTTGGTCTCCAGAACATCAACTTTTTATTGGTTAAAATAAGTAAACATCTCACGATCTTTGAAACGAGGCGGGAAGGTTATGTTATTCGTGATTTAGAAATAAATCAATTCCAGTAATGACACTATTTCGTCAGGCCCATGTCGAATTTAGCGGTTAATGACAAAATTGGAAAAATTCTAAAAAATGAATAACAATTTAAGATTATAATTCCTGAATCTGGAACCTTGATAATATCGATGACGATGATATCGGTGTTAAAAATTTAATTTTTAAGCAATCGTAAGACTATAAAATCATATTTCAGTTGAAAAGCAGTAATAAATCATCATGTTTTTAAAAACTCTACGGGCTATCGAAATAATATCATCTAGAGCGAAAAGCTTAAATCAGAAAAGTTCAACAACATTTATAGACTGACGAAATCGGGGGTAGACAAACCGGAAGCAGACAAAATCGAAATATTGTTTTAATAAGTGGTCAAAACGCAATCGCCGTATGTTTGGATCTCAATCGGGAAAGTAAGGTCGCTTTTTGTCGCAACATACTCCCCCTCAAAATCGTAGATTTCTGACTGCGATGCACAAATCAAAAGAACGATGCTCGAATTTAACAAGAAAGCAAAATTTGGCGCAAGCGCCTTTCAAATAGGTATGTTAACTGAATTTTGTTTTTGCTGTTTTTACGAAAATTTTGGAATTTACGTAATTCTTATGTGGTTTTCTTATTATACGTTCAAATAGTGAGTCTACTCTGAGTAAATATACTAACAGGATTGAGGTCACTAGTCAAATCGATCGTGAGTCCATTTCGAAGGGGCACATGGTTCAGCTGCGATAATCCAGTGCCAGTCACTTTGCGCTATATTTTGCTTTCCGGTTTAAAACCGAGAATTGGTCTTTTGATCTGTACATTACAGTAAGAAATATTCGATTTTACGTGGGAGGGAGTATGTTGCGCATTTTGATAGTCCCTCTTATCCAATAAACAATTCTATTGTACGAACGTATGGACACACGAAATTCTGATCGAATATTGTAAAAATCTTTTGAGTTTGTCAATAAATACCTAAGCTGTAGGCAGTTATAAACTGATATACTTTTCGAGCCGGTCGAAGTTCTAGATTTTTATTTTACATTCTCAAATTCCCATAGGTGTAGAACTGTCCTGACTTCTGTATTCCGATTTTACTTCAGAGTAAAACGTGTTTTTGGAAGAATTTTCCGAAACAATCTATGAAGCATTACCTACCATTTGTTTTGTTTTACGGGTCTTCTAAGTATCTACATCAAGCATAAACATTCGCCACGACATACGAGTTCAAAATCATTTTTCATATCAGTTGTTGTTGTTGTTATTCCGCTTACCGTTAGCGTCCGCGCCATCGGTCGTCCTGCAGCAAAAACATACACTCAGCTCTCGCGCAACAACCGGGGAGATATGGAACACCCCCTGTTGCAACACAGTGATGCGATTGTGCTCTTAATCGACGGTGCCATTATATTCAAGTGTATAGCTTCATTTCCTTTGACCAGACCACTACTGCACTGCTGCTTCGTATACTAACTAGTTGCTGCAGCGAATATATTGAACATCAGATCCCGCAATGGGCAGCGAATAGAAAAACAACAACGTCTTTTTATTAGCTGGGAAAAGCGGTGAAAAACTAGTGAACGACTGCAGTGTGTACAGCCGTGATAGAGCAAGTGAGACACGAACGGTGAAAAAAAAACTAGTTACAGCTTGATCAAAGAAGACTGGACTGGGCAGCAGCGGCGGTCGAACTGGTGTTTTGCGGCTACCGAGGGGAATTCTTGCAATGAAAAATGGCAAATTACACGAATGGTTAGTTTGAAGTATTATATGTGCATACGCGATAGGAAACCGTATTTCAAAGAACGCGAACAAATGGCTCCGTCAGTTTTTCGAATATGGTAGCACCGTCAGCGGGTAGCGAGTAAATGGCGAAAAAGTACGCAAACATCTCGCGTGCTTGTTGACTGTGAAGACGAAAACCTGATGTTATGTTTGCTTACTATTCGCCGAAAGCTTTCGAAATTATAGTAAGAAAAACTACGAAGAAGAACTCATTTATGCCGTTCCTTATCCAGTCGGTTCTGCTATCGTTTTTTTTTAATTTATCTAATTTAATGCTAAAACCACTTAATGATTACAACATCAGTATTTGTTTATCTGTGCTGCTCAGCTAAAATGAAATATTTTCCAGAGTTGGTAAACCGAAACAGCGAGAAGAGTGCTGATAAATTATGTTTGCACATTCACCGTTCATATTTCCGATATCTCAATCTAAGATTTGCTTCCCCGCGTCGTGATATTTTCAAACAAATTGAGTGCCATATCTTCTGCGATCTTTTACCGGTCGTCCTAACCCGGATTTGAAGTGTAAACACGCGACCGACGACGACAACGACGACGACGACCGAAAGCGCGATAGACAAGAAAATAAAAATTCGTTTTCTCTATGTTTTATGATTATCATTTTCGGCCACTCATCTTCCGAACATAAAAGGAGTCTCCAGAGAGTAAACAAAACTATGATACGTTCGCGTTCGGTGCGTGTGTTTGGTTCGAAACCGGCATTTTTCTATTTGTCTGTCTGTCAAGGTCGCTTGTTTCCGACTGTAAGTGTAGTTGATGATACTACTTGACCACAATATTTTTATCTGTTGGTTCCTGAAAACTGCTAAATGCTAATGTAGTCGTCTAGTCGTTTTTGATTACAAACAACACACTGGAGCACTGGAGTCTTTCGATTGGCTACGCAATTAAGTCTAGTTCAAGTATAATTAATTAATTTGTTTTGCCATTGAGGTTACACTGGGGTAACCCGGAAAAGACTTCGAAAGTTAAACTTTGAACTTCCCTGAAGAAAATCAAGTGAAATTTTGCTTAATCATTTAACAAGATGTGATTTTTTCATAGCAATTGTTCTAATCAGTTTGCTTCATGGTACTATTAGTTTTGAATTAAAAGATTGAATATCTTCATTGTTACATTCATTGAATCACTGAAATCGTGACCGACGTTGCGTAAATCTAACACATTTTAGTTGGGCTGGTTTGTTTTACGGTGAATCACATTCATTGCAATAAATATCCAAAGCGCCTTCAATATTAGCACAAAGCATAAGCACAAAGTGCCGCCTCTTGATGTTTGAGCTAATTTTCAATTACTGTTACTAAGTTTATGTAGTTTTATCATTATGGTATGCTTCTTGACTATCGTGCAAAAGACGGTTTGTGAATTCATCACGGTCGAAATCGACAACATTCAACTCTCCTGATGTTTTTCAAATAAATTGATGCTATTCGAGTTTATTCCCCGGGCCTTCGAGTAAGTTTTGATCGCTTTAATTATATTTTACTATGTATCTAGGGGTGAATTGAGTCAAATGGACTATTCTTGCATTTCGTACAGTATGGAATGGATGGAATTTGATTCTTCAGATGTTTTGACAACATTTGTCAGCTATTCGAGTTCATTTCACGAGCTTATTTGCCTCATTTGCCGTTTTTATATTGTTTATCCCCTTTAAAGTTCACTTTATTTTTAGCACCGCAAAGAAAGCACCGGAATAGAAAAGGTTTTTGGGAAATCCCCCAAATTTGGTGAACAAATATTAAAAGATAAAAAAGTTACGACCATTTTAGTGAATTTTGTGGTGCTAAAAATGATGTAGACCTTAGAGGGGCTAATTAACTTTTGCCATGATTTTTGAGGATAGGGCAATATAGACATCTTCCCAAGGTCTGCACAAGATGGGGCTATCATCAGTCGATTCCTTGCATTTTTTACATAGAAATAGGTAAGATTCCAAACTAGCGGCTTCAATTAATTGGGATTACGAGCTCGTGTTTGCCCAATGTGCGCTGGGTGGGGGCCCGTTGCCACAAGGTTACCGAGTCTGCTTTGACATGCGAGTGGCCATGGATACGAATCTTAGTAGAATCAGGCCATTTGATTTTAAGTGACGTTAGCATGGATTTATTCTCAGACTCCTCCATTGTTGTTGATGCGACCTCTTGCCAGGGTAAGTTATATAAGAGCTAGTAGTTAGTCGAGGTGCGTAATGAAGCCTCTTGCCCATGGGTAAATTATAACTTGCTCCGCTACCTGGTTAAGCCTCCCAGTTGGTTTCGAGGTATGACGCTGGCCTACTTAGCCAGTCATCGTATGTTCGAATATTGACTGGGAGAGCCTGTTAGAGTCATAGATCGTAGCAATTGGCCCTGCAATTGTCCTGCACTCTAACTTCACTCTTGTGAAGTCTGTCGTATAAAAAAACAGAAGGTCAAGTTTTGATAACGGAACGCAGCACCTAGGCTTTGCTTTACTTTGCTTTGCTGTTTTGCAATACCTGGTACTAGGAACAAGATTGTTGATGCAAAGTAATAAAGTAAAATAAATATACACATACACTCCCTCCATTAGTGCTGAACCCTGCTTTACCGACCATAATACCTCTAGCGGGGGATAGTTATAAAAATGGTACTACCTCGAAGTGCGCATGAAGGGTCTAATCCAAGAGGAAATTATAAGTAGTCTCCACACTTCCTGGCTCTAGACATTTGTTTAAAAGTACTTTACTTACTTTACCAGCCGAGAGCCGGGGTGGCTCTTGCCGCATCAAGAATTCCTCTCCATTGTACTCGGTCCTGGGTTACTCGTCGCCAATTCGTTGCGCGTCTTGACATACACAAGTCGGCTTCAACCTGGTCGAGCCATCTAGCACGTTGGGCCCTGGTGCCGGTGGGGTTCTTGAAGAGAATGGATTTCACTGCGAAGTCGTCCGGCATCCTTGCGACGTGGCCGGCCCACCGTAGTCTCCCAACTTTCGCCAGGTGTACGATGGTAATCTCCAAGGAGTGCATGTGGCTCGTGATTCATACGCCTCCGCCACTCTCCGCTTTCCGTTTGTACTCCGCCAAAAATAGTCCGCAACATCTTCCGTTCAAATACGGCTAGTGCACGTAAGACCTTCGTAAGCAAAGTTACTGTCTCAAGTCCGTAGAGGACTACCGGACTACCGGTCGTTTTGTACATCGTCAGCTTTGTGCGGTGGCGCATGGTCCCAGATCGAAGCATCTTGCGGAGGAAAAAGTAGGCTCGATTTCCAGCTCGAATGCGTCGTTGGATCTCGTTACTCGTATTATTGTCGGCGGTGACCAGAGATCCCAAATACACGAACTCATTAACCACTTCCAGTTCATCACCATCAATAGTCACTGTCAGTGGGAGGCAAACGTTGCTTTCTCGGGAGCCTCTTCCTACCATATATTTGGTTTTCGATGCATTGATTTGTAACCCTATCCTCCTAGCATCCGTTTTTAGTCTGGCGTAGATTGCCTCTGCCGTCCCAAGGTTTCTAGTGATGATGTCGAGGTCGTCTGCGCAGGCTAGGAGTTGGCTACTCTTGCTGAAGATCGTTCTTTTCGTTTCGATGCCCGCTCGCTGGATCACACCTTCAATAGCAATGTTGAATAACATACAGGACAGTTCATCTCCTTGCCGCAACCCTCTGCGTGATTCGAAAGGACACGAGAGTGTCCCCGAAACGCGCACGTAGCACGCCACTCGCTCTAGAGTAGCTTTGATCAGCCGTGTCAGTTTGTCCGGAAAATCGTACTCGTTCATTATCTGCCAGGGCGGTTCTCGTTCAACCGTATTGTATGCTGCCCTGAAATCCACGAAAATATGATGCGAATACGAATTCTCTTGCTATTGGGGATAGACTACACCTTCCATCCACTCCTTCTGTAGTTTCTCTCCTCCCAAATCCTAGAAATTATCCAATGCAGTGCCGTTGCTAGCGGTTCTTGGCCATTTTTGTAGAGCTCTGCTGGAGGTCGGTCCTTTCCGACGGCTCAATTATTCTTCAGTTGACGAATTTCTCGCCGGATCTCTTCGAGAACCGGAGCCGGCACGCTGTAGTAGTTTGTAGGCACTCCGAGGTTAACTTCCATTGCGTCTCCTTCTGTTATATCGCCGTTGAGGTGCTCATCAAAATACCGCTTCCACCTGTCGACTACCTTGCGCTTGTTTGTGATTAAATCCCCTCCCTCGTCCCTACACATGTCAGCTTTAGGTTTAGGCTAAAGCCCTCACGAGTTTGGTTCACCTTCTCGTAAAACTTGCGCATGTCATTAGCCCGGAATAGCTATTCCAGTTCCTCACGATCTTTGTCCTCCTTTTGGCGCTTTTTCCTCCTCAGGATCGTGGTCAACTTCCGCGCTCATCGATACTTGGCCAAATTCTCTCTCGTGGATATGCTTAGATAATTTTTCCAAGCTCTTTTTTTTCCTCTCTATCGCTTGCTGGCATTCCCCGTCAAACTAATTATTTCGTGCACTCGAGGTTTCCACTTCTAGCACCGCGGTTGCGGCTTCGTTGACGGTCGAGCGTATCATACTCCATCCGTTTTCGAGGGTCGAAACATCTAGCGCCACAGATGAAGGCAGAGCCTCAGAGTGCATGTAGCGCCTGAACTTTTGGCGGAAGTCAGGAGAGGTCTAACGTACGGGATGGTTCGACTAGATAGCTCTAAGCTAAATTCCATACAGAGGTCTTACCTTGCCTTTTCCTGTTGGAATTTGTCTGACGATGTCGGTCGGATTCTAGCAAAAGCTTCGTTTGTGTCGGACGACGTCAGACCGACAATTCTTTCCTGGTTGTTTGGACGCTGCAGCTGCCATTCGCATTCTTTCGCCGTCGGCGGATGCTCCTTTTGCTCGTTTTTTGCTAAATTGTCCCAATCGATAGTCAGTTCTCATGATAATGGTTTTTAAGTCGTGAATGGTTCCGTACAGACGCTATGCAGGGACTTGGCATGGCTATATAATAGCTATGTTCAGCGCTTCTTCCTAGTTATTCTCATCCGTTTCATATTTGAGCATGTTAAGCAAGTCTACAATCAACCTTTTTCGTAATATTTCACTCTAATCTAACCAATCCATATTTGAATACTTCATCTTGTATCTTGAAGGAAATATTCAATTAAATTATCTAATTACCATAAAACATATTTAATTAGGTGCTATAGAGATATCATTTAGTCAAGGCACATAACCTAGGCAATTAATCCTTAATTTTTTTGTGCTCTCATTAAACTGGTGGTCAACTACTGCTACTGCTGCTGTTGCCGCTCCAATCAAGAGCTCAATGCTGGCTCATTCAGCGAGTCAGTCAGCCAGCAGCGACACACTGTCTACCAGAGTTCAGCATCGCCCTGAAAATGTGGTTAAGTGGCAAATTAATTAATTACAGGTGTGCCCGTCGCACACATGTGCGGGTTTCTCCCGGGCGGCAGCGTTTATTGCAGTGCCCATATATAATCAACCATACACCTGTTGAACGGATTTCGAACTGTGTTTTGAACATTCAAGGACTCTTCTCGTTCGGGAGGTTATCTACTTAGCGTGCTGATTTATGCAAAATTATTCGAAAATTTGAATCAAGAGGGCAATTTGTCATTCGCGCTAACACTTGTTGTAAGCTTTCGTTTGGCTGTGAAGCCGGTCGTCGGCGTAGATCATATCTTTCCAAACGCCAACCTACTCTAGTCCGAGGTACCGGCGGGCGGCGGCTGACCAATCAATCCAAATCGAGTTACACACTTTTTTTTAAATACAGCTGTTGATAAAGGTAAAGGTGCCATTGCCTGCCGTCCGCGGTCGTCGTCTGCAATTTGCTAGGTTTTATTGCAGCGTAATTGCGGAAGCTTATCAGCACAGCACACCGCGCTAATTTGTGTGTCGTTTGCACGAAGCTTGCATCAGCCGTTCTTGGGTTGGTTGGTATCGCACGAAACAAGGTGGGCATTGATCATGCGTCAAGTGACGCAGATTTCGGACGAATCTGCTTAAATCAAATGCGCGAACTTCTGCTTCGTGATGATAAGATTGCATTTAATGTGGCGAAAGATAGTGGCGATTTTACGTGTTCTAATAAAAGCGAGCCCCAAAGATGGGGCTGTGCTAGGCTGATAAAGAACTGAAATTAAATAAAATGAAACAAACGTCATTGTGATGGATTGATGTTGTTGTTTACAGTTTAAGTCATAGAAATCGTTAGCAATTATGAAACAATAAACATTAACAATTTTACTGCTGTACGAATCAATTAAAAAATTTGTTTACTGTATGCAATCAAGCAAAACTGTAACAGAATGTATTCTGTTTTTTTTTTTTTTTGTATTCCGATTAGCGCTAATATACACCTTGTTATGATAGTTTTTCTAACCATTCCTTTCGTTCGTTTTTATTGTCTGATTTCAGATTTTTTCTTCAACATGGACACTGACGATGTGGAGTCCTCGAGCAGCAGTACGATGTCCAGCCTGAATAGTCTGTTTTCGTTCACCAGTCCAGCGGTGAAAAAGTTACTGGGCTGGAAACAAGGCGATGAGGAAGAAAAATGGGCCGAAAAAGCCGTCGATAGTTTGGTAAAGAAACTCAAGAAACGGAAAGGCGCCATCGAGGAGTTAGAGCGAGCCCTTTCCTGTCCCGGACAACCATCGAAGTGCGTCACGATTCCACGATCTCTGGACGGTCGATTACAGGTGAGTTGTCAGCTTTTTTTTTATTCGAAAGTTATTAACCTCTTGATAACGATAAATAATGTTTGAAGGTATCCCACCGCAAAGGACTGCCGCATGTTATCTATTGCCGTGTGTGGCGTTGGCCGGATCTGCAGAGTCACCATGAGCTGAAACCGATCGAAACATGTCAATATCCGTTCAGCGCCAAACAGAAAGAGGTTTGCATTAATCCATACCATTACAAGAGGGTCGAAAGCCCGGTTCTGCCTCCGGTGCTAGTTCCGCGTCATTCTGAGTTCGCTCCGGGCCACTCGTTGTTGCCATTCCACCAGATGAGCGAACCCAACATGCCGCACAATGTCAGCTACACCAATTCGGGCTTCAATAACTCACACATCGGAGGTGGTGGACCCAACTCGCCGATTTCATCTCATATGGGCCCGAACAGTCCGATCTCCTCGGTATCCAGTCCCGGACCGATAAACTCAAATCCTCAAAGCCCGTACGGTTCGCTGCCGGAAACGCCTCCCCCTGCGTACAGCCCGCCGGAAGATGGCAATAATGTCACCGGCTCGGACAACAATCAGATGGACACAAACCAGATGCACGGTGAAGTGGCTCCGGTCAGCTATCAGGAACCACCGTACTGGGCTAGTATAGCTTATTATGAGCTGAACTGCCGAGTCGGCGAAGTATTTCATTGCAATGCGACCTCGATTATCGTGGACGGTTTCACAAACCCATCCAATAATTCGGACCGTTTCTGTCTCGGTCAGCTGAGCAACGTAAACAGGAACAGTACAATCGAGAACACACGTCGTCATATCGGAAAGGGCGTTCACCTGTACTACGTCGGTGGCGAAGTGTACGCCGAATGTCTCTCGGATTCGGCTATTTTCGTGCAGAGCCGCAACTGCAATCACCACCATGGATTCCACCCGAGCACGGTGTGCAAAATTCCGCCCGGTTGTTCGCTGAAAATTTTCAACAACCAGGAATTCGCCCAGCTTCTGTCGCACTCGGTTAACCATGGGTTCGAGGCGGTCTACGAGCTGACCAAGATGTGCACGATACGAATGAGCTTCGTCAAGGGCTGGGGTGCCGAATATCATCGGCAGGATGTCACCTCGACTCCGTGCTGGATCGAGATCCACCTGCATGGGCCACTGCAGTGGCTGGACAAGGTTCTCATCCAGATGGGATCGCCGCACAATGCCATCAGCTCAGTGTCGTAAGGCTGCTGCTGTTGTCGTGCGCGAGGGCGAACATTTGAGGCCTGGCATGGAAGAAGAGAACGTGTGAGTGAGCGATGGTGTGAATGAGAGTGTGAGCAAATGTAGAGCAATTTCATTTCATTTTCAAACCCGCTGGCAGCAAGAAACGCTTGGCTTTTGATGAAACTTTTAGCCTTTCTTACAAATAATATTTTAAAATTGGATCAAAATGATCTCTGATTACAATATCATCCGTTGTTTTTACAAAAATTAATTAGTTCATAGCTGAAATTAACTAATCACAGTTAAATTTAATGAAATACAATTTTTTTTATTATGTATAGGTACCTACCTATATTTGGGCTTTGAAGTTTTGTGTAATTTAAATTTACAATTGATTGGGAATGGTTAATAGACAGACACGGATGAATCCTGCAAGAAGCCGTACACAAATTTTGTATTCTGTGGAAATTTGCTAGATGATTCATACGGAAAAAGTTTCATCTTTTCTCTTTTTTCAGATTCTACTAAGACGCTCGATAAAAGAACTTTACTAAGGTACATCTGTTGGATGACTTTGTGGTCAACAAAACTTCAGTCGAATTCTCCCAACAACAGAATAACCGATAATAATTGGCGACGATTGACATTAGGCAAGCAGGCATTAAGAGTTGCCAACACTCGACGGCACAAGTTAGTGAAGTGCGTACGACTTTTTCAAAAATTACTAGAACTCTTCTTGCTTGCCATGAGAATAAATCTGACATGAAGACCATTCAAGAATTAGGTGCAAAACGCCGCTACTGTTTAAACGCAGGTAAGGGTAATTGTCATCATGGATAAAACTGATTATGATGAACAAATGATTCAAAATATGAATAATGACACAACCAGGCAACAAAGGAATAGTCCGCTTACTGACATGCTGAAAAGTTTTTGAGAATAAAGTCCATTTCGGTTCTCGTTCTCATTCCAAATCCAATCTCATTTAAAATAAAAGGTCTTCAAAAATTCACAAACCAAGGAAATGAGGCTTCGGTCGTGGAGATTTTTAACAAAAACTTGGTAAAATGGCCAGAGAAATTTCCTCCTGGTCGCGGTGAAGATATTGTCGAAAGATTAAAAACCGCTTGAAGATGGAGGAATACCGAATGCGTTACATCAGTAACGGCGTTGTTCCTTGGTGTTCCAGTGAACAAAGCGTAAACACTTGGAAATGCTAAGTTAGAGCTAATATGAAATTAACATAATTTTGCATAGGTGAAAATTATTTGGTTTTTTTTTCGGGTTAGCGTTTGTGTGCAAACCAACGGACCATCCATGAGAAACCCGTTCCGCCGTTTCTTTGTAGGTTGTTCATGGTAGGACTTGAAATGGGACAAAAAATTGAACTTGACATAGCACTTAAAATTGAACTTATTATTCTTCGAATCAGACTTGGAAAAGGACATGAAATTAGGTTCGAAATCGAAAGTATTCTTAAAATTAGACATTAAATTGGACAAAAAAGTTAAATTTTACCTGAAACTAGACTTGAAACTGGACTTAAATTGGACTGGAAAGTGGTCTTCAAATTGAACTCAAAATCTAAGTTGAAATTGCACCTAAAATTTTACTTTAAAAATACTTTCGATTGTTTGACACTGTCATCTACGAAATGCCTAAGAAATGTTACCTTCAATAAAAATTTGAACTCTGACTCCACCATTTTTGATGGCATAGAATGGAGATGGGATAAATAAAATTAGTATAGCGGACAGAATAAACAGAATTTCCTCTCAACTTCATCGTTGAATTCTGTTTGTTTATGGGAAAAATCATTAAAAATATTGTAGAGAGCGTTGAGCCAAAAGCGTTACATTACGTCATGTCCATGTGTAGCATGGAATTGCTCTGTATTGTTGCACCGATCGAATGCGAGATGAACGTTGCGTAGTAAAACAGTTTCAGTTTTAGTAAGTTAGCCGCTAGTGTAAAACAATAGAAATTGGCAGATTACACATATAAATATTTTTTAAACTTAACTGATTTCATCGTGAACAGGATGGTTCATGTTTCGAAAAAAAGTGATTATTTTTTGGCAAAAAAAGTCTTCGGTCGTAAGATATACATTATTCGTGAAATATAGATTATGCAATAGAACCCTCTTCCGGTTATTTGATAGTGTCTTTCTCGTAGTGCAATTTTCGCAGCAGAAGAAAAAAGGATTTTATTATGTTTTCATATATTTCTTACTTTTATTAAGCATTTCGGATAGAATCAAAATATATCTATTTTAAAAAAGGAACTTTTAAAAAGAGCTTAAGTATAACATTAAAGTTTTTCAATTCTGTTTTCTAGCAAGTGCCTATTTTTGTTTACATCTTCCGCTCCTTTTTAAGCGTAGTTGATCAACATTACCGACTACATCGAAACGGCACTGTGAAAAATAGTGCTGCTCGTTTGTTTTAAACTTTTTAAAAATATATGCTGTTGCGACATTCATAGAAGTGCTTATTAAGACCGTATACGAAACATGGCAGCGAGACTCATTTAAATTAGCAAATAATTGCTTGTCTTTCAGTACTTTTTTGCTCTCTAAACGAAAATGGCAAAAAATAAGTACTCACAGTCACAATTTGAAGGCATTGAAAGCCATGTGCTCTCGGTGATTACATTTATGCTCTTCTAAATTTCTCAATATTATTTTTACTGAAAAAACCATGCTTTAAATAAACGATAAAACAACAAAGAATGTGATGTTGTTTATAAGCACTTCTAAAATGGTGTCGTTTCCGGTCCTGTTTACAATTCCCCCTAGTAAGAAGCGAACAAATATTTACAGTATAAATTGTAGAACAATAAGCATACAGTGTCCTTAAATGCACCGGTTAAAATTTTACAAAAATTCTGCACTTCATAAACACACGAACTTTACATACACACACACAAATGCCATTCGGAGGCTCATCGCAGAGAAAACAACGAGGAGCGTTCTTTTGTAGCTAAAATATTCAGCTGCTGCTGCCGCCTATTTACATATTTTTGAAATAATGTTAGTCGACGGAAAAATGTCTTATACCATTTCTAAACAATACTCGAACACAATTTCAACACGAACTTCAGACAGACGTACACCCAAACACAAGCACACAACAGCATACATCAACACAAAACAATTAGGGCATAATATTTTACTTGCTCGACGGTTCAAACGAGATATACTCAAACGGTGTTATTCCTAGATAAAACTACGAACATAAGACAGTGGTCAGACGAAACAAGCTGTTGCAATTTTTGCCTTAGGGGAGTATTTTTAGCGTATTGAACTATTAGGAACATCTATTTAAAAAAATGTTTTATTAAAGTTTTTTCTCCAAAACATCGTGCCTGCAGAACATTGTTGCCATAAAACTAACAGTGAATGAAGATTTTCTCGCTTGTACCACGCTGCTGAATATGCCTTATCATTTTAAACATACTGAACTGGTTTTTTGAAAGTCAACGAAGATCAACTTTCGCCGATGTGCGTAGTGCCTGGTAGTTTTACAACGCTTTTTAAAATATTGCGATCTAATATACACTAAGTTTTTGCTTTGTTTTACACAATTTTACTGATTGCATAGTGTGAGTGCCGAACAAACTCAAATATTCTCTATCTAGTTAAGAACCAGCATGTGTTGTGTATGTTTGACAAACAAAAAAAAGTGAGGCAAAGTGTGTAGCTTGAAAGATTCTAACAAAAAATCCACTCTATTTTGCTCAGTTAGTAAATAACAAACCGGACACAAACACACAAAGTTTTGATGCCGAGGGACACGATAGTTTAGAAGGAAAACTATTTTTAAACGCTGTAAAACATTTAAAACTTTAACATTCAATCGATAGAGTGAATGATAATGGAGTTGGAGGAAAAGCTATCCGCAGATATCAAACATCTCACGCAGAGGCAGTCACGCAATCGTCGTTGATCTGTCGGAAAATAACGCGCGGAACGAACGAATTGATACAGAAACAATACCAGTGCTTATCATTCGAAGAGTAAGAAAATACACTTGAGCCCATGAAAACTACTACTAGTAAAAAAGTAAACAGTCGTAATGTTACAATCCAAAATTCTCAGATAGTAGATTTATGTAAAATAATTACGCGAAAAAAGTTGTAGAACGTGTTTCGGTAGTTCATACAGAAGGGAGTAATCCTGCATAGTAAGTAATAAGTAATAAAAGAGACATTTTACTTAAGGCTACATAAATCAATGACAGAATGTTCTTGTGGAAAATAAAATATTTAATCAAATGATAAAGCAAACTTACTTAAATGATATAACTGGTAAGAGTAAAACGCAGTTTTAGTTAGCGAGATGTGAATTACATACTAGTTACAATGCTGGATGGATAATCAAATCATAAATAAAACAAAATTCTAGCAAAAAAAGAAGTGAGTAATGAAAACCAATTGCAAATGTGTAGATGATGAGTGGAGCTCTACAATCCTCTGGACGCATTGACATAAAAATGATCACGAACCAGCAACAGGCACAGCAAAGTGAATGAAAACATATTTAATGAAACAAAAACTATCTCTAAGTGTGCAGCAGTGAATGGCAAAAAAATAAAAATAAAATACATATTTTCATGGCATATTATTTTTGAACAACAAAACTGACAACAAAACAGATTAAAATAAATTACACTTGCACACTCACACAGCTAGGAATAGTATCATAAGATTAGTAAAATTGATTATAAACAAAAAGCAAAAGAGAAAAAAGAGCATGTTGAAGTGAAAAACAAACGAAGATATTACTTCAAATCACAAACAGAAACACAAATCCATCTTGATCTCATGTCATTCTAATATCGCTTGACTACACATCGTTAGTTTTGTTTTCGTTGTAAAGCGGGTGTTACAGCCGGGGTAGTTTTCCCCTGGTAGCACCCTAGCCAGGAGAGGTGATTCCGTACACGGATTGCGTAAAAAAGACGAAGCGATTGCCGCGCAGCTCATTTCTTCCCGCATGTAATTGCGACAAACCTTTGAAATATCACACGTTAGAAAAACAAAAAAAAAACGGAAATACGCAAGACGACAGCAAGAAGTGAATAAAAATGAAAAGAGAGAAATTAACTAAAGTTCTAGTTGGCGCTATAAGGCAAGCTGAAGAAAAAAAGAAAGAAAATGAAAACAAACATAAGTTTAAACAACAAACAACTGTAGCAAGCAGCAAGGAATCGTGGAACACAATATCATTCAAAAGTAATTGAAACTGTAAATCGTAAGCAAAGTGAGTAAATAAATAAAGTGAATAAAAATGTAGGAAAGATTTCGATTTGATTATGCCGAACGTAACAATCAGTATGGTTAAAAAATGATTCCAAATTAACTTACCAATTGCTGGAAAATGCTTCTAAAGCCCAGAAAAGAACTAAAACGAAAATGATTCCAAACTAAGCACCAAGTTGGTAAAAAACGCTTCTAAAACGATCCCAAATTAATCTCCAAATCGCTGATTAAAGGACAGAAAACGCCAGAATTGCTGAAAAAGTTTCTAAAAGCCATTCGTCCATCCAACAATTAAAGATTTACCAGCGCTTCCAGAAACCAAAAAGAAAGATATCACGAATAAGGTTCCAAGTCGCTAAAAAATGCTTCTAAAAACCATAAAAGCCAAATGAGTAAATGATCCCAACTCGTCGGGGAGCGCAGACCGAAAAAAATGGTGAAAAGCGCTTGTAAAAGCCACAAAATGTCAAGGGAAATAATCGTGAATTAAGCTTCCAAAAATGATCCTGAATTAAGCTCCAACCCGTTGCCCTACGCTGCACCAGATAAGTCAAAGAAAATATTACCAAATTAAGGTTGAAACTCCTGAATACGCTTCGCAACGCTAAAAGGGTGAACTGGAACTAAGCTTGTTGAAAAGCGCTTCTAAAGGCCAAAAAAAAAAGAATCATTCCTAATTAAGCTCCTACTCCTACTCCAAAGTCTACTATATAAGAACCTTAATCGGTCCGTAAGGGAAACCAGATTCCTGACAAGAGGTTATGTTTTCGTGGCAAACATCGCAGCTCGCTTGCTAAATGCTTTAAAATGTTGGTGTTGGGCTCTTTTGGCGAAATTTGGTATTTCGGTATTGATGTATAAAACATCGCAATTGCTAGATTTTTCGGATTCGTTGGAAATGTTGATGTTTTTTAGTAAATGTCAAACTTTAGCTTCGGTATTATTGCTTAGCAAAGTTTGTTCGATTTAATCGACGTTTTTCGGCGAAATAAGTATGAAGATTTTTAAATACCAGTTAGTCCGGACGTTTCGAGCTACTGCTGGTCTTCGCTCATCATCTGCGGACAACTTTTTCGTCCATTAGGTTCTACTTGGTTTATCTTTAGCAAAGTAGAATTCACGCAGATATGATATGTTTAGCGACTTATCTCTTTTGCTAGAACGGATTTTGTAGTCAACGCTTCCAACAATTTAAAAAGGTTTCGCTTCCATCGAAGTCTGACGAAGCTTATCAGGAATTTTCCTTTCATTTCTTCAAATTTATTGTAGAGACACGCGCTTCTAACTGCTTTCAAAAATCCTGGTATTTTAGCTTCCAGCATAATGAATGCCACGATCCCCTACAGTCTTTTCACAAATTTTTCATTCTTATCCAAACCGGAACACTCTTACATAGCCGGCTGTGAAGTTTGTCGATAAAGAACGGTGAAGTCTTTTTTTTGTATGGTGATAAGCCCATGCCTTTGACCACAACATTATTGATCTATTGTAATGTTGCCCGGGTGTATGCTGTATTGTGCACTGCATTTCTGTGCTTTTATCGTTATTGAGTAAACGATAAGCTTATATATTTTTTATGCGTGCTTATGTGTTGTGGGTTTTACCCATGCTTCGTTGCATGTCCTACTATACCAAACCTGTTTTGCCTCGTTATAGTTAGCACTGGTGAGTCCTCCTGAGGTTCAAAACCATTACCTCATTAGGTCCTCATACCTGTATACTAACCATAAGAAGCGTCTTCGGGATAATGTAGAACTCAGCATGAAGGAAGGGTGATGAGGGGCCAGAGAATAAACCCATGCTAAAGTCACTTTGACATCGAATGGCCTGATTCTACTAAGATTCGAACCCACGACCATTCGCTTGTCAAACCAGACTCGGTAACCTTGCGGCTACAGAGCCCCCCGGTGAAGTCTTAGAAAGACGTTTATAGCGCTTTGCTTTGTTTTGCTCAAAAAGTGCAAAGATCTCCGCCCAAGCAACACTGTGAGCTTTATTGTACTCTTATGGCAGTTTTTGTGACCAACTTTGGATAACCTGGCGGTAGATACGAGCGAAGTTAGCACGCTGGTGTCGCCAAAAATTGATGTGTCCGAAATTGAAAAGAGTTGACGAGACACATCCATGCACATAGTGATTCAGGCAGGGGACTCAAGGGATGCTCAGGTTAGAAAGCCGTGTCCGATATGTGAAAAGTTAGACTATCGCGGGCGGAACTTCGATGAACTTCAGCAGACACCGCCTGAGAGCTGTCGAGCAGTACAAACTGTGCGGAATTTGTCTTTGCGATCACGGGAACTGGAGGTGTAAGTTGTGATTCCATTGCAACGTTGAGAATTACTGTAAACGTAACCACCGCTACTACATTGGCCTGAATCTGAACTTCCGGCTGTCATAGCTCAAGTACAAAACCTTTGGACCTCCTGGTTGACCTGACCGCAATTGCATGGAACACAATATCAAACTGGGTCTGCCCAAAGAAAGTTTGCCGTTTGCAAAAATGGTAGAGGTGCTGAGTACTCTGCCAGTAATGTCCTACGTGAACGCCGAGATGCTTAATTGGGCTACAGAATATAAAGCTGTTCACGCCCTTAGAGAGACGAGTTGGCAAACCTGGCAAACCAATTGCAGAGTATGCAGAGCTCTTGGGTACCGTCTCCGACAATAGTGATATCCATTTGTGGTACGATATTTTTTGCCGCTTTAGTGGTGCCTGGATGAATACCAAGATGCTGCTAAAGGACAGAGCTGGTCAGTTAATGGCTGACCGTATAGAACAGCTAAAGCGATGGACTGAACATTTTTTTGAGTTGACTAGCAGCGCATGATGCCAACAGTTCGTCGCATTAATCGCATCTACTTTGAGGCGCCATCACTGGATGAAATTCAGGTAGCAATCAAAAACATGAAATTCAACAGAGCACCAGGAACAGACTGCATTACAGTCGAGATGCTTAAAGTTGATCCATATTTGTCAGCCCATATGATTCGTCAACTCTTCAGCAATATATGGGAGACCGCAAGTTTCCCGGTGGACTAGGTGCAGGGCATATTGATGAGAGTCCCTAAAAAGGGACCTTACTGAATGCGGTAACTGGCGTGTCACCACGTTGCTCTGTATTACTCTGAAAGTAAACTATCAGGTAATTCTTAACCAGATCCAGGAGAAGATCGTCGTTACTCTGGCGGCAGCAAGCTGGTGTCCGTGTTGGCCGATAATGTGTAGACCATATCCCATCGCTCCGCATTGTATTGGAGCAGATCAATGAATTGCAGAAATTTCTTCTGTTGATGTTCGTTGACTTAGAAAAATCCTTTCACTGACTCAAATACAAAACGTCTGGGGCGTACTTAGACGTAGAGGATTTCCAGAAAAATTAGCCCATCTAATCTGGGCTCGGTACGAGGGCTACTGCTGATGTGACACAGGGTTGCATAGTATCCCGGCTGCTGTTTCTCATCTTTTTGGGTGAAATACTAGTTGGCACTATTGACAGTAGACCAAATCGATGATTTCCTTGAAATCCTCTCACGATGGAGCAGATAAATGACCTAACCGACGATATTCTTGCTCGTACAACGTTGAATCGATATGCAGAGCAAGTTAAATGAGCTTCCAGTACTAAGAGTGATATAACCATACGGAGCAGAAAGGCCAGGGGTGCCTTTGTAGGTCTTTTATATTTGGTGCTCGAACTGGGTCTCGACCTCGACATATCAAACCCGAATTTTCAACTCAAACGTTAAATTCGTGTTGTACACCTGCGAAGTGTGGTGCATCTCAGCGGAGACAACACAAAAACTGCAGGTATTATTAATTAGTCACTGCGATATACCATTCGTGCCTGGTGGTCTGGCAACTGAACATCCAACGAGGAACTCCATCGTCGATGTCATCAACGGCCGATAGCAATAGAAATCCGTGAACAAAAGTATAACCGGATCGGACACACCTTGATGAAAGGTGCGAACGATGTCTGCAGAGAAGCACTCGACTGGAATTCGCAAAGACAACGTAGAAGAGACAGACCCAGAGGCTCATGGCGACGCAGCTTAGCCAACGACATCCGGAATATTGACGTGAACCTGTCCTGGCGACAGGTAAAAGCTATGAGGGGTAACCGTCAACAGTGGAGATCTCTGATTTCATCCCTTTGTTCTGCCTGACCGGCGACCGGAGTGCTTCTACGTAAATTTTCCCACTTGCAGAGTGGTAATTTAAGTATGAGGAAAGAAAAAAAATTCTGAAAGTTCGCCCTTTTCTAAAAATATCTGACCGCACTGCTTTGTACCATAAAATGCTTCTGGTCTGACTACTTGCATGCAATATTGGTTTTAACTTTCACTATAATCATGTAACCGCAGCGTTTGCGCAGCGAGGGCCTATGCTCGCACACGCTATCAATGTACGCGCTCTCTTTCTCTCTGTTTATTTTTCTCTTTGGGTGGTTGTTTTTTGCGATAATAAAAGAGGAAATCGGGTAAAACACTCAATTTAAATTATGTTCTTTTGTTTGTATTCAACTCCTAATAAAGTTCCGAAAAAATTGTTCAAAATAAAGACCTAGTCCATTTCAGCTATGATTTGACTTGTGACTCAACACTGGTCTTGAAGCATCCTGGCGCGGAGCATAAACAAAACAGAGCATAACTTTTATGCCTCAAATGGGAGAGAGTAAATCGCCCGGTTGTGCACACCGACAGGCGAATGCATTTTCCTGCCTGCCGAGAGTCGGCTGCTATAGGTTCGCGTTGGGGAGAGTTTGTTATGCGCGTAAATAAATGTGCGCTGTAACGTGTTATTTATCCTCGGGCACAGTCCGGCCGAGTTGGGTGATGAAATGGAGAGCAAAAGCACAGACAGAGAGAAACCCAGCCGAAATGAATCGCAATTTTATGCTTCGGCATGGATGGTGATTTCTGCTGACTGACTGGGGTGTTTCGGTTGGTTGGTCTGCTGGCTGACTGGCTGGCATGGCAGCACGGCATGGCACGGCACGGCAGGCAGGTTGCTTTGCATTGGACGGATTCCGACCCGAAGCACACGAAACCGAAAGCAGCCAGCCACCAGATGCATCGCGAGAGAAAGCACCGACAGTTTTTCAGTTTAGTTTTGACTTCGGTATCGATCGGTTGGTTGGAAAATTCCCGGACGCAGAAATACGGTTTTCCTGATGGTCGGTGGTTCATGGTAGTTTAACCCTGCTGAGGATCCCAGAGGGAGTGCCGCTTCGCTTCCCGACCATCATCCGCATCCGATGGTCGCTTTTGCCAGGAGCAGTTTTTGTCGGTGTGAAGCATAGGCATTCGAACGCTGTGGTAGAGCTCAGGACCTTATCATCTACTCATGCACGAAGTAAGTTTTCGCGAGTACAGAAGCTACACGATGATGATTCACGCAGTGCTGGGTGGGTGAGATTCTACCTGTTTGGATAATAGGAAGAAAACTTATCGTAATTGGATTTGAAGAGTGCGGATTCTAGCTTCTAGCGTGTGCTGTTTACACCTACATGTGAGCTATTGGCAACAAATGGAAACATAGTTTCGCTGTTTCGGTAACAAATGTTTGCATAAGCGGTTGTGCAAGAATTGCATCGAAAGTTTTGATGAATCCTTCAAATAGCTGGTGTATTACGCGTAGAATGCAATTAGGTTGGCTGCGTAGAGGCCAACAGTGCTAGGCAAAAAAAAACTGAAAAGCGGTTATCATTGGATACATATCTACATACGAAACGTTACATTTGGATTACCTTCCCAGCAGACATAAACCGCTTGGAGAAATAACAGAAAATAACTATTGGTAAGCGGAAGTATGTGTGAAAATCGAAAAAAATGAAAACAGAACCGACTATCCGACGGACGCGACGGATGGTCGGCCGGACGACGGCTTTTATGCGTTGTTTATCGATTGCTTTTTCTCTGCTTCTATCACATGGCTGGCTGTTATAGCTAATACCCTTTGCTTCGAACATTTGACTCATGCGGCTATTTAGCTGCAAAAGTCTTTAGAACCTCTATCGCACTGGAAAACCTGGCCTGGCCGTGCTGGAATTCAGTATAGTACGATTAGGCTTTTGCCTTATGTGCTGTATCTCTTTCGCGGAGGGAAATAGGTTTGAAAGTGTACTGCTGAGTGTGTCTGTAGGAGGCTATAGCTTTAAAGGCGATGTACCTAGTTACCGTACAAAAGACATGCACACAGAATTTAATAGCGTTATACAGGATTAGCGATGCTAAAAATAGGCTTAAGGGTTGTCTTAATCCATATATCGGTGTGTTTTCGTGTTCTTAGTTTTTTAAATATTCTTTTCCGATATTGGCTTACCGATCTACGCGATAAGTTGTCTCACGTTTTTTTTTATTGCCAATAACAAGTGAATTTGTGACAACCCTGCTAGAATGATACTTATTACACAGTACTTTTGTTCCTCTTTAATGGCTGTAAACCAAATTGCTGTAGACAAATGACATCTAAATTTAATGTCGGCAGTTAAAAAATTGATGAATCCGAACGTTGTAGTTAAAATAAGCAGAAAAACTGCTGATTAATCTACATAGTTATTATATGGTTGCAGTTCGCTATCCGAACTTGACAAAAAAAAAGAGTGTCCTCTTGTGTGGATACTTCACAAAAACCTAGTTTTTTTACCAGCAACGTCTAGCTAAATCATAAGCAACTATTCCAATGAATTTATTAGTGTATTCGAACTTGAGCCTAAAATAGAACGATAACCTTCCTGGTTTGACATTGTATTTCATGACTGTAACTCATATCACGCTAGTGTTTTTCATAAGGCTCCGTGACTTCTCACCCTGACCGTGTATCACATTTACGAAGGATTGCAAAAATTAAAGATTTCAGATTATTCTCAGGCACTTTCACATCTTTCCCACGAGGTGTACGATCATCGTACCTAACTCTGCATTAACAACGCAGAAGCCTCTTGTCAGGGCAAGTTTTGTAAGACTGGTACTGGCTCAAGGAACGTGATGACGCCCTTTGTATAAAGATGCGTTTAGACTGGGGAATTTTTTGGCAACATGTGGAATGCAACATTTGGTATGCGACATGTTGCTAGTTGTTACTCAATGCTGCTTCTGTTGCCACTTGAACATTTCTTATACGTTGCTATGTTGCTTGAAAATAGCGGGTAACTGTTTGGAAAAAGTTGCATGCCATATGTTGCCAATCTAAACGCACCTTAAGAGTGAATTATATTTCTTGGCTCTAAGAGCGAGTAGTAACCGTAAATAGGGAAGGAGGTGGTAGTGAAGGGTAAAATAACACTGACACACAGCATTAACCGATAGCATATAACTAGCTGAATAGTGATGCTGTACAGTAGGATTTCGAATTTGGCAACTAATGCGTGTCGCCTATGTTGCCAAAATCGAAATCTTGCCAAAATCGAGACCCTTGTTCGATGTGAAAAAATTTAATGTAAGTGCTTTAGAAATTGACTAAATATCATTAATCAACGATTGCAACCATTTTATGTTTAAAAAGTCCACCAAGAGCTATGCGTCCGGTGCAAATAAGTCTTTGACTCCCTGCGGTAAGACGTAGTCCTACGGCAAAAAAATATTGTTTGAAACCACATAACTTTTTTTCATGAACATACTGAGGGCATCATTTTTTCGTCGTTTAAAGCATGTATGCAGAAACTGATTGATATTTAAGCATATTTTTAGAAATGAAATATCTTGTGTTGCCAAAAACGAATACTTTTGTTGCCAAAATCAAGGTATCCCAAAATCGAACTATGCCAAAATTTAACCATGCCAAATTCGAAATCCAACTGTATAGTATGACGTTAGCCTTTTCAATGGAGGAAAATAATGAAACCAACGGTGTTTTATAGTAATCTTAGAGTGGGACAAGACGTGAAGGGAAAAGAGTAGAAAAATATATAAGGAAGGGCCCGTATTGTTAACTCGTTAATTACGGTGCATGCTTTGCTGGAAGCAGTTCTTCGATGAATACCTCAATCACAAGCAACCAAACCCTACAAAAATCCTACAACGAATATTGTTGCGCTCAACTTGTGTGTACACTAGCACCACCTATGTACGATATTCCTAGCTATTAACGTACAATAGAAGGATCCCTCTGAGAAGAGCAAGTATTTTGCCAGGCCTTCCCATCCTTTCGTTAAAAAGCGGCCTTACGAGAGTTGCTCGGAGCCTTAGCAATAGCTGATGAAAAAATGGGTGTCGGCATGCTCTTCAACCCTTCATGGTCCGGGCGATCAGCTGCTTCTTTGTTTTGGCCACGAAATTATTTGAGTAGATCCTCCGTTTGAGGTTCGCCCAAACATTTTCTATCGTTCGCTACTAGTGCACGTTGGAAGCGTTGACGGTACAACGTTTATCTTTAGTCGGTCCATCTCCTCCGATGATCTCTTGGCATAGCGGCCGAGGTAAATTCAGGCCTGAAGACCATTTCCTCCTTCGCATCATACTTCTTGATGAAAGAGGTAACTTTCGGTAGGCATGTCGTACTATATATCTCCCTGTTCACCGCAAGCCTCGAAGGAAAAAACAGCGGCATGGACATTCCATTCTTGTTGATCGTCAACCATAGAAGAACTTTCTTCGGAGACTCAGCGTCGGAGATATATTTGCCATCATTGGTTACTTCCTTGGATGTAAAATACCCAGTGCCAGTCAGGTGTTGCGTCCAGCGTCAACTAGGTCTCGCCATTCATCATGACCAGTACGTCGTACCTCGCCGGAAGCATATTTTTCACCAGCATTTTCAGCTGCTTCTGGGTGATTGCCTGCTACTCAGACATGGTCGACTGCAGCTTCCGTATAAAACTATCTATTTGGCTAGGTACTTCTTCACCGTTTGGCCGTTTGCTCCGACTTCCCGGTTTAAGACGCGGAACGATGAGGTCTCCCTTTCCTCGCTCTTCCTTTTCAGCTTTTGCTGCACTTTACAGTCGCGCAGTATCATTGGGCGACCAGAACCAGTCTTTTGTTCGCCGCTCTTACCTGTCTCCAGACGGAAGAACAGTTTTTATTACCGTTAGTCTCCCAGCATCTGATCTTCAGGAGGTTAAACAGGAGATTGGCTTACTGAACATTAACAAAGCTGCTGGTCAGGAGCATCTGCCAGCAGACCTTTAAAAACACGACAGAAAAACGCACCCACCGAAACGACTCTCCACTAGGTTCTTCCCAAAGTGCCATTCTAATCTAATTCAAATGTAAATCTAATGTCTTGGTGAATGCTGTTGATAAACTCTAAAAGTTGCTTAAGTTCTTCATCAATAAAAATACAAAAATATCGCCCATGTGTCTCATTAACAACGGTTTGATAGGCGATTTCTTTCATATTCTATGTTGGCCATAAAGAGCTCATATAGAAAAGGAGAAAGGGGATTCCCCATGGGCGCACCATTGGCTTGTTTAAAAGTTTACCAACAACAAATACTTTTAAATCCGTCTGCAAAAGCGCAAAACCGAGGCACATTCCTGTTGTAAGTTGATGACTAGAACTAGAACGTGCCCACGTGACACTTAATCGAGTTCAAAGCAGCACACTATATAGTCAATCGAGACCAGCTATGGCATAAAATGGACGGACACGGTTTTCCAGACAAACTTTGGCTTTGGCAGAGCCACATTGGCTGATGCGGTTTGTGAACGTTTTGAGGACGCCCTTGAGTTGATTCGAGACAGTGCGAGGGTTGAGGCAAGGTAATGATTTATCCTTCATGCTTTTTTAACTATTTTTAACCAACTTTTGAGGAGATGATCCGACGAGCGGTCATCGAAAAAAGTGGCACGATTTTCAGCAAAGCTAACAATGTCCTAGGATTCGCAGATGACTTTGATATTATAGCCAGAAACGGAAACAGCTGCAAGAGTACAAGACAATTGTGGAACTAGTGCAACAATCCTATTGATCCTTCCAGCGTCTTGTATAAAACTCCTATTAGACTGGTAGTTCTTTATGAATTTCAAGTTATGACGCTGCTCACGAAGGACATACGCACCTTTGCCGTGTTCGAGCGAAAGGAGCTGCGGTCGATATTTGGCGGAATACAAACTGAGAGCGGAGAGTGGCGGAGCCGTATACAGTGTGACACATATATATTCGAACAAAAATCATTTTATGCTTGCAGCGGCAAATACAATTAATACAATCAAACTAAGACCATGTGTGTGTGGCATCATGACGTAAGTCTTACTTGACGTAGTGTCATTTTCGTATTGTGGCTCGTTCGGTGTGCACGTACCAGAGTTTGAGTTACGGTCGTTGATATTAAATAAATTGTTAAACGGTGCTATTTTTGCACGGCATAAAAAGAGGAATTGTATACTATACACTAAAAAGATTTGTCGAGACGGGATCTGTTGAAAACAGTAAAAAACCAGAAGAAAACGAAGTGTTAGAACTGCAGAGGTCGAAAAGGTTGTTCGAGAATAAATTCGTCGCAATTGCGACCGGTCCGCACGGAAAATGGCAGTTCAGCTGAATTTCAAAAGGAAAACTCTTCGCCGAATTTTGAAAATGGATGTGGATGTGAAAGCATTCAAAAAAGGTGAAATCCATGGATTAAAGTGAGCAGCAAAACAAAAACGGCAGGAAAGATGCATGCAGCTCTTTTGGCACGGCGTTTCAGAAGTATTCTATTCTGATGAGAACTTGTTTGTTCTTCAAACATTGCATCATGCTCAAAATGATCGGTTGTGGTCGGTTTCGATCATGGACGCACAAACGGAATGTACTACGATACCAAAATTCATCAACGGTCATGGTTTGGGGAGGCATCTCAAACAAAGGAAAACTTCCTCTTGTATTTATTGACAAGGGTGTGAAAGTTAACGCAAAATACTACCTGGAAATGGTCTTAGAACTAAATTTGATACCTTACGTTCGGGGAATGTATGGTGAAGAAGATTACGGCTTTCACCAGGATGAAACTCCAGCCACACTGCAAATTTTGTGAAGACTGACTGCAGACGTGACGCAAAGCCAATCCGACGCAGGTCTGCATCAAAAAAAACTGCTTAGGATTTTTCAACTGATTCTTATAGATTTTTGTCCACTGAATTCAGAAAAAATAATAAAAACTGTCCATCACGTCACGTTTTCATGCAATATTTGTTGAAAAATTTTGAAAGTTGGTTTTAGACATAAAGCAGCAGTAATATCACAAACTATAGTTTGTGGTAATATCCCAGATGAAAATTACATTAAAAAATTGATTTTTACATCAGAATTGTATTTATTAATGTGAACCCTTCCATGTTTTGGAAGAAAATCATACACTATGGAGAAACTATGGAGAGTATTATTTTAAACCAAATTTGGTGCTCTCAAATACATCCACCTGCGCTCAGTTGACTGTACTGCCTTATAGAAGCAAATTTGATAAAAGTCATGTATGAAACATTTGTAGAACTGAATGCAATCTACAATCTTTCTGAATTGAGTACTCCATTATTTTTGTATTTACGTTGTTAATATTATTGCAACTTTATCCTTAGCTCAAACAAACGTTCTATTTATAAAACAAGGTTTAAAGGCTGTCTTTATTATAAATGGGAAAAATAATGCTTTTTTGAAACGATGATTCTACAATTGATGAAGGGACGGTAAGGGAAAGTAATGAAGAAGGATTTTTTGAGAATGGTGGGGAAGAGTGGAAAGGAAGGGAGGGGAGGGTAATAGGTAGCTACGCTTAACAAGTTGTCGTTGTGACTCCTATCTTTTGTCCAATGCTGGGAGGTGCATGGGTCGAACCAAGCTATAATCAGAGATTATAACCGGATTTGAACCCACAACACCTGCCAGGGCGTGTGGCTCGCTGGTACCCGTGTACCTTTGAGCCATAGAGGCGCTGGACCTTGCTTTTCTTATCTTGTGGGAAAAATGTCGGAAATAATCATGAAACCAGCAAGCTGCAGAGAAGTACTCCCAGGTACATTCCATTCATAGCAAACCATGAAAACATTATATTCTTTTTCAAGTTGTTTATTTTGTGAAAAACAGCTGAAAATGAAAAGGTAATTAACTAAAACTAAACAACTTGCATTATTCAGTGCAAATTAAATTGAATTTTGTAGATCTAATATGTAGCTTTACGTTGATTTGCACAGGTATGGGGCTTCCAGATTGCAGAAGATACTGATTTTTATGGCATCCTACTAATTGCTACCGTTGTTTTGTTTCGTTTTTTTCTTTTTCAGAGCATGTCAGACTGTACAAATAAAACAGAGCTGAAATGTTCACAAACAACAACTGAGAAGATCGGAATCGTGAAACCGGCACAGATCTGAAACAGAATTCGTGTGTTACATGTATGCAAGTAGATGACATTCATTATACGCCACCGAAGCAGTGATAAGAACTGATGACACAAAGGTTTCCAGCGCAGTAAATAGTACCGAAAGGGAGTAACACAGAGTAACCGAAACAACTAACTGACAGTCGTTGATTACTTCTTGATTGGTTTGGCTCGTGACGGTACGGTACCTCACCTATTTGCCGACGTCGTCGTCGTCGTCGTCGAGAGGGCAAGTGAAACGAAAAATCGATTGTGTGGCAGTGAGTTTCCACTGTGGCTGGCTCGGCAGAAAGCACAATAGAAAGGAAAGAAAATCCATTACATTTCTTTTTTTTTCGCTGGAAAGACCACCGGCAGACTGACTGGACTGGCTGGACCCAAAACGGTGCCGCCGAGTGTTTGGTGGAGGGTTTGGCGGTGATTAAAAAAGTGCTGCTCATGATGTGCTCGGATCGATCGACGTGGTCTTCGGGATTACGTGTGGTTGCTAGCTGTGCGTGCGAGTGAGATAGCACAACCGAGTATACATGTAAGAAAGTGGATGTTGTCTCGACGATATCGACACCGACGGTCGTAACAACAACTGATGAGTAGCAATTTTCGGTGCTCGAGCATTGTGTTGTGAACATCATCAGTCGCATTGGAAACGTATTGTTGTGCGATCGATCGATCTATCAATCCTCGAATTCCGAACCGTGCGGAACAAGTCAACATTAAATTAGGCATGTACTTTTGCTAGTTTATAATTGAATGTATCAGCCAGCAGAGATGCTCTTTTAACTTCGTGGTAAATGTGATTGGTCTCACCACCGATGGGTGGGAATTTTACGGAAAAAAGTGAGCACTGTCTGTTATACAAATACGAATACGATTCATTTTAACGTGTGCAGCTGTGAACGGAAAAAAGTGAAAATCTTGAAACAAATATTGAAATTATCTGAAATTAGTCGCAAACGGAAACTAATTAAGCCGCCCTGGTTTATGGTTGGTGAAGAAAAGGAAAAGTGGCGCCCACGGTTGTAGCGGTTGATTGGGGTGCAAAATTGCCTAGCCATTGTTCGATTTCGGTGTGCTTCTCGAGCTAAATAGTAAATGACAGCAGCCGAAGAGATCCCAAGACGAGTGAAAGGAGAGGGAACCAAATAGTAATCAGCTAATGTGGCTGGCGTGTATGGGTCCATATCGGCGGTTCCGGCAACTCGGCAGTGTCAGTCGGAGCTGGAAAGAAAACAAATTGTAACTGCTCTCGAAATAGTGCAAATCCGGTGGGAATCGCGCGTGAATGACAGCAGACTGTGAGTGAGGCTGTTGAACTCCGAGATCCACAGGTGACGTGCGCGAAGTTTTCGTAGTGTATATTGAAGCGGAGGAGCTAGGCACCGAAGTAATTGAAGGACCGGAATTAATATAGATGAAAATATGTCAAAGGTAGGTGATTTTTTTAACGTTGATAGCCCGAGGGAGAATCTTTGTCTATGGAATACTTAGTATATATATTTTATATATTGTTGCATGCCATAAATATGAAACCAAGAAATTTAATATTTTTTTGAAACGGTGGTTCTACAATAGATAAAGGGACGATAGGGGAAAGAAATGAAAATTTTTTGGTGAAGGAAGGGAAAGAGCGTAAAGGTGAGGAGGGGGGAGGGGGTATTGTAAGCTACGCTTAACAAGTAGTCGGTTTAACTCCTACCTTTTGTCCAATGCTGGAAGGTGCATGGATCGAACCAAGCTATAATCTGAGATTATAACCGCAACACCCGCCACGGCGTGTGGCTCGCTAGTTACAGTCGCACATCAGCAATCCTTATGGACCTTTGGCATAAATCCATTCGGCATAATGAACCACGATAGGCGTAACGGATGATAGGCATAATGGACAATAGGCATAATGGGCGTAAAGCGTAATGTATGGCAGGCATAATAGACGTTGGATTATCCGCCGTTAGTTTGAAAGTGGTCCAATCGACTCAGTTTAAAATAGCATTGCATATAGAGTGAGTCGGATTACCTACGTCAGGAACCTGGTTTTGGTTAGAGAGAGAATAAGGCGTTTGTACTGTTAGATTAATACCTGAGAGAGAAGCCAGCTCAGTGACAGATTGATTGTTTTCGTTCTCTTCTTCTTATTTTTGATGCAGAAAATTCAACTAGTACCTACCATTTAAATCAAGTCAGCCTAGGAAAGCGTATAAACCTAAACAGTTCGAGTAGCCCCCGCAGTGGTCGTCATTTCCGACGACAGATCGCCGGAAAAATTCGTGGGCTCAATCATCTATGAAAGGACATAAAATATTTTTTACAGCATTATGCCGAAAGGTCGTTATACCAAACGTTTTTCTGTCAAATGGTCGCTTATGTTTATGCCAATGTTTTTATAGCAAACCACAATATGCCAAACACCATTACACCAAATGAATTTCTGTTAAATGGGTTATGATTGGCTCAAATGCGTATTTAAAGGAAAGCGATATTTTGTAAATTATGCCAAACGTCCATCATGCCTATCGTCCGTTATACCTGCGGTCCATTATGCCTACAGAGACTATAGATTATAATAAATATTAAATAATAAATATAATAATCAGAAATGGAGGTAACTCTCCGTTTTGATTCAAAATTTAGCGGTTTTTGAGTGCCTTGTCGCCTCTGTAATCTGTAGTCTCTGTAATTATGCCTATCATCCATTACGCCTATCATCGATTAGGCCTAATGTCCATATGTCTAAAGTTCGTATACCTAACTTCCGTATGCCTTTTGTCCGTAAGTTAAACGTCGCGTAACCCATTGAGGCTATATTAGGCCATATGAACAAAAGAGTTAGAGCAAACCATAAGATTATCACGAGAAAAGCAATGCAAACTGTTTTATTCATTCTATTCATGTTCTATTAGCTTAGCTTGGGTTAATTCAATCGTCAGGAACATCAATGCAATTATGATCAATACTTTAAATTCATCTCCTACTTCACGGCATTTATACTTAACCAATTTTCAAATTCGCCAAAAAATGACAGAAGTGCAATTAATTTCTTATAAAGATATGATTCTTACTAGTTGGACTGACTAATTCTCTGAGGAAACGTGGTTGCGTTACTTGAATCTTATCAAATACACTCCCCCTCCTCTAGCAGCTTAGTACCGGGGTGGATCATGCTGTATCAAGAACTAGTCTCCATTGTACTCAATCCTGGTCCCGTCCAGGTCCACATGTCAGCTTTGAGCTGGTCGAGCCGTCTAGCAGCTTAGACGCTGCTATTCCTGGTACCAGTAGGGTTTCTGAAAAGAACAGGTGTTGCTCCACACTCGTCGGGCATCCTAACGAAGTGGTCGACCTACTGTAACCTTCTGACTTTCGCTAGGTGTACGATGTGGATCGCTCCAAGTAGTTCCTGCAGCTCGTGGTTCATCTAGCTTTCATATATTTTTTTTGCATGCCAGAAGGGCATTGGGTTCCAAAATGCCACGAGGATTGTTTTTTGTAGTTGGCCCCGATTGTTGTGCACAATTTACGAATTGCTCATACCTATTGAAGGAGTTGAGCTAGGATGTAAGACTGTGCCCCAATTAGGTACTATCTGGTTAATAAAACCAATGACCTTTTTGGGTTAGAGTTTCCATCCAGAGTATGGAGCTAATAGGTTGCTTCCACAGAAGCTGTACCTGGAAGACGGAAGAGCTCCACAGGACCAGACCAAGTGCGCTGAACTTTCTAGTTCTAAGTTGCACAAGCGGCAAATGGCATTATGACCTTGGCAATTCTCTTTCAATGGTTAAGAGAGGAAAAATGTCCGATGAGGAGTCCCTACGCTACGATTGTTCACTACGCGTTAAGGTTTATAAAGGTAGTTTTTTAACTACTGCAGGATCTGGGTAAATAAACTGTTTAGCTTGTCTACAGCCCTGCGCTTGATATCAACTGGTTGCTATTTCTAGCTTTACCCAGGTCAGTAATTCGCGTTTGACAGCGGATATGGAGGTACCCAGAAACGGTTCGGAATCTAGGCTAGGCTGTCAACAAGCCTCGATTTCGCAGTGTCTAGGCATCGAAAATAATGAAACTTTGTTCTGGCGGGAGAGCTCCTTTAAAGTTACGCTGCACTCCCAAACTAATTTGGATGCACATTTAATGGACTTGAGAGCCAGTAGTGCAGCCTGGCTGTCCGTAAAGATTTCGATTTTTGCACGCCTATTTTCACTCCTAGTCTAGTTTTTACATCTAGGAATCTGCTGCTGCTGATGCTCTTCGTCATATTCATAGCGAATAGTAAAACCAAGAGGACTTTTGTATCTGAAAAAAGTGGTTTTCTCACGTTGTGTTTTGTCGATTACGAAGGGACAATACATGATATTGACGCCAAGTATGTGATTTGCCCCAAAATGGGTTAAAATGCTGGTTTTTTGTGCCTATGTCGGAAAAGTAGACGAAGACCAATAGCCATCTAGCATCCTATCACAGAGCAATTCTACTTCTTTTAATCACGGAGGAAAACAAAAATTTCACTCTGATATGAATTGATTTATAAATTTTCATTCACTTGCAGCAAATTCATCTTGTTGTTAATTTCATACAAATCATCATTTACACTTATACAAAGGTGCGAGGCAGATGCGCCTGGAACGCGTCTAGCGTGTTGAGTTTTTGAGTGACAACCACGTGCTTCTGGTGGTTTTGTATATGGACGATTGTAATGTACACTAGTGCCAGAAGCAACCTGTTGTCACTGCAAAACCAACTATCTTCAATGAGTCGGTATGTAGGCAACGTTTTTCAAGCACCGACACATGAATCATCTAACTCTCTTTTGTCCTGCTGTTGAAGTACAGCAGTCCACCGAATAGGCCCTTGGGTTGTGTTATTTGCTCATAGCAATTTCTCAGGTTTCTTCAAATAGTTATAGCTGGGTTTTGCTAGACAATAAGCCTTTGATAAACCCAAAAATCAGCTTAATTGTCAATTGCGCAACTAAAACAAATTACGGTGGGCATCGACGCACGAATCATTGAGTTATTTGAGGGATTGCTTTTAATTGTTATGGTTTGTATCTTACAGGCGCCTTCGGCCTGCCGGAAATTTAAACAACACAGACACGACAATAAAAAATGGGCCTTAGATATTCGCAGTAACTTAATCATTTCTGACGACTATAACTCAAATTTAATAGCGCTTTATTAAGACCAAAATGCGCTTAGATATTCAGTAAATGTTATTCTACAAATTGGCATAAAAATCTTACCGTATTTGAACGAAAGGTGTTGCGGACTATTTTTGGCGGACTACAAACGGATACCGAAGAGTGACGTAGGTGTATTAACCACCGGTTGCAGGCACTTTTTTGAGAAATTCCCATCGTACACCTGGCGAAAGTTGGGAGACTACGGTGTGCCGACCACGTCGCCAGGATGCCAGACGACTGTGCAGTGCAATCCGTTCTCTTCAAGAACCCCAACGGCACGAGGAATAGGCCCAACGCGCTAGATGGCTCACGTGTGCCGGGATCTTCATCTTCTCCTTCTTCTTAGGCGGCGTGTCGTCCTAAGACAAAGCTTGTTGAACAAAGTTTCTGCATGTAACTAGGTTGAGGGCTACCGCTCTCCAATTCCTCGGACACCGAGTACTATCCGTTATATCTCGCTTCACCTGGTCTAACCATCTTGCTCGCTGCGCTCCTGGTCGTCTTGTTCCTACCGGATTTGAGGGTAACATCATCTTTGCAGGGTAGTTGTCCGGCATTCTTGCAACATGCCCTGCCCATCGTATCCGTCCAGCTTTAGCCACCTTTTGGATACTGGGTTCGCCATAGAGCTGTGCGAGTTCATGGTTCATCCTCCGCCTCCATACTCCGTTCTCCTGTACGCCGCCGAAGATCGTTCTTAGCACTCGTCGTTCGAAAACTCCGAGCACTCGCAGGTCCTCCTCGAGCATTGTCCATGTTTCATGCCCGTAGAGAGAACAACCGGTCAACCGTGTGTCGGGATGTGCAACGAATTGCCGACGAGCAGCTCTGGATCGAGTACAGTGGAGAGGAATTCTTGATACGGCAAGAGCCATCCCGGCTCTCGACTGGTACAAGAAGAAGAAGGTTGAAACGTTACTTTAATATATTCGCTATAAATTCCGTATCTTCTGTGCTTGCTTGCTTGTAATTGTGGTATTTTATTTAATTTTTTTTCTGACCAAAAAATTTTTCTGATTTAAATATCTCTGAAACAGTTTGATGTGAAGACATGCCAATATACTTTTTCTATGGGGTTTTGGCCGCGCAATCGAATCATGTTATCAGTTTTTATTTAATTTGTTAACATCATTTATTTTTTTGCAATTTAAAATGAAAAGTGTGAATATCTCAAAGCACCCCCAATTTTATTTTCAAATAAATATGCTCAAAATGTTCGCCAGAAAATTCTACATAAGAATCACTTAACTAGAAAAAACAATATTGGTAGTTTGGGAGATATGGCGTTTTGAATATCTGGGGCATGCGTAATTCTATCTGAATTGTTAGTGAAAGAACGTTTAAACACGTCTACCTGAAGCTTCCGGACATTTTCATGATTAAACAATGTATTTTAATGAAAAAGATACATTTTTAACATAGAATCGGTATTATAAATTTTGATGTTCTGGATACTTTTGTATATATTTTAAAAAAAGCAACAGTTTCGAACAAATTTTTAAATTTTTATTATTTAAGTGTGCTAGTTATTTGAGCAATATAATGCATTGTTATGTCGACTAATGTGGTATTTCACTCCCGGGATTATTCGAAACTTGAAAATGGCTTTATTAACACTTTATTGCACTACGGGAAAAACTAGCCCAAAAACGAGTGGAATTCAGCTATGGCCTGGCACCTTATAAAATATAAGCGATCTTATGTAAAATTTTCCGGCGAATCGCGTGGTGCCCAAACGTTCCCTAATTGTCATTGGAAAGTACCCAGATAACACAACATCGTAATAGAAAGTTCACCTTAATTCGTTTTCATGTCAATTTTATATTGGAATTGTATAATGATCAGAATATGTCAAAATAAACTAAACAATACATTGTTTTGTAGTCGTGCCTGTCCTCATATACAACTCATGACTGTGAATTATAAAGCAGTATAGATGATTGCAATATTGAGTTATATCTTAATCATATATCCAGGAGTATTAAGTTGCGTGTTATAAAAACCGCTGTATAAAATGCAAGATAGAATTATAAATAATTGTCAAAATTTTCGGACGTATATTGCCTCCACTTTGGCACTTATATGTTCTTATCTGGTGTGAAATGTAATTTTTTCGTTCAGATATGATGTATTTCGCAGTTGCAATCGATATATACCTACAAACCAGATGGTTTATTGGGTACCAAGTTTTGCTGATTTTCCCCTATTTCTAACAATATTAGCAAAACCTAATACTTTCCGATGACAATTAGGGAAGGGGTGTGTACCATGAGATTCGCCGGAAAATTTTACATAAGATCACTTATATTTTTTTTTGATTTTAAGTCACCGTAAAATCACTATCTTCAGGTTTAGTTGAAAATTTTCGGTGAAATAATGAAACTGATGAATATATCGCGTAACGTTTCAGCCTACTACTCTTCAGCTATCGTCTGACGCATTCTTCTAGTATCTACGCCACATTCATATCAGTTATTTAGCCTTCACCAGTGGACTGGTTTTCGTTCTGTCCAACTGGCTTGAGAGTAACAACAACATGCACATGACTTATTAAAAAATTATTTTATAAAATATTTATAATTTAAAATCCCTTTAATTAATAAAAAAAATTTTATGAAATATATCCAATGTCATTTTAAGATCACAATAAGATATGATAACAAAATCAGTTATTAAACTCATCTTACAATGTTTTAAATATCTACTCAATAATAAAATGTGTTATCAATGTATCTCCATATCTATTCAATAACAAAATATAGTATTATACCTTAGTTTGGTATAGTTTTAATATTATTTTGCTCTTCGCTCCTGCTCGGGTATACAAAAGTATCCAGAACTTCAAAATTTATTATGCCGATTCTATGTTGAAAATGCTTCTTTTTCATTAAAATACATTATTTTGTCATGAAAATGTCCTGAAGCTTCAGGTAGACGTGTTTAAAGGTTCTTTCACTAACAATTCAGATAGAATTACGCATGCCTAAGATATTCAAAACGCCATATCTCCCAAACTACCAATATTGTTTTTCTAGTTAAGTGATTCTTACGTAGAATTTTCTGGCGAACATGTTGAGCATATTTATTTGAAAATAAAATTGGGGGTGTTTTGAGATATTCGCATTTTTCATTTTAAATTGCAAAAAAATGAATGATGTTAACAAATTAAATAAAAACTGATAACATCATTCGATTGCGCGGCCCAAAACTAGCATTGGGCGATACTGCATCTGTATCGAAAAAATCGATACTTTTGAGCCGATATATCGATATTTTGGATCGATACTGAGCGTCCCGATACCGGCCAGTATCGATGCTAAAACGACGATATTTGTATCGATAAATACCTTTATTGTAAATGCTAGAGAAACTAAAATACTTTACTTATCCTAATGCGATGTCCATTAGGATTTCACCTGCATAACAATGTTCCGCCAACAAACTCGATTCATGGCCGTCCGCCTCCAATTTCTCGAATGTCCCACACTTTCCAGGACTTGCTCCATTTGGTCTAACCGTCAAGCACGCTGCGTACCTCTGCGCCTGGTACCAACCGAATTCGAGGCAAACATCATTTTTACGGGAAAGTCCAATATCATTTGATCATCAATATCAATTTGAAGTTCAATTTTAAGCATAATGCCATGCTCAATTCTAAGTTAAATTTCAGTTCCCATTTCAAGTTCAATATCAAGTTTAATTTCAGGTTCAATTTTAAGTAAAATTTCAAGGGCAATTCCAGCTCCGATTTTAGAATTAATTTCAAATGCGATTAATTAGACAACTCGCAAGTTGCTGAGTGAAGCTCTGCTTTCCTCAATGGAGGTAGCTGTCTTGGCACTCGAAGATGGATGTGGTTGGATACGCTAGACCGTCAATGAAGCCGCAACTGCGTTGTTAAGTGAAGAAACCCTGAGTGCATGAAAAGACTTTTGACGGAGATGAACTGGAAGGGGTTGATGAATTCATAAATTAGGGATCTCTGGCAACCGCCGTCAATCATACGAGTAAGCAGATTCAACGACGCATTCTAGCTAAGTCAGGTCTACTTTTCCCTTCGTAAGTTATTTCGATCAAGGAGCATAAACCGTACGCAAAATATAAAAGCATTTGCAAGCGCTTGGCTGAGTGGTCGATTTCTGGTCGGCCCGGCCGGTTTTTCACTTGCAAAGCCGGTGCGGTGACCGATCAATCTGGCAAAAAGTCGGTTTACTTAAGTTTACTTGAGAAGGTTTACGGTCGACTTAAGAAAACGGATTTGTACTTTTTGTCCGATTTTTAAAATTTATTTTTCATTTCCATCATTCCACTAGATTTTCTAATAAATTTTGTAGCAATCCTGAGCAATTCGTTGCAGTTTCCGGTCAAAAGAGTTTAAAACCGCAGGCCTGACCAGTCCGACATCAGCTATTATTTCGTTCCTAACGAGATATCGTATGAGAACGAAAGAGTATCAACAGTAGTAAAAGCACACGCATATAATTTTCTAAAAAATTAAGCTAAATAATAAACAAAAGTGTGGTTTTCGTTGCACCCTGTCAGTGTATCGATACCGATATCGATACCACTGGTATCGATACTTGCCGCCCGATATTTCAACGGGTCGATACCTTTACAAAAATTGTATCGATATTCGAATATCGATGCTTTTTGCAGTATCGCCCAATGCTACCCAAAACCCATAGAAAAAGTATATTGGCATGTCTTCACATCAAACTGTTTCAGATACATTTAAATCAGAAAAATGACTTTTTTTGAAAATCTGTAAAAAAGGAAGTAGCGCCACTGCTAGGGGGATTGATCAATTTTTGCGATTTTTGTGTACGTTTGAGATGAAATGACCCATATTGAAGTCAAATAGTTCGAAGTAGTTTGTTTTGACTGTACTCAGTACAATGGAATGCAGTCTGCAAAAAGTCCCGTAAATCTCAGCTTTCTGGAAAGTATATTTAAATTCAATATAAGTCTTGAGCAACTGGTTCGGATTACGCCAAGGTAAAGAGCGTAACGTACGTATGAACTTAGCCAGAGAAAGAGTCCAGCAAGCGTTGCAGCACAATGCAGCCCATCATACTTCGTTCAGCACGAAATAGTTTAAGGCCAAGCGGAATGATGAAACCAATATGATTAAGAAAAATAGTGAAAACAGCAGCAGTCCTAGGTTACTGCCTTGAGGAACACCAGAGGAGCTACGGAAGCTGTTTCATTCAAAATTCTCAAATTTGGCACAGATCGGGCGGTCAATGATTTAAGATTTCAACCACTCAGTACAATTTAATGAAGCACCAAGACGCTCAATTTTAGCCAAAGGATGGAGCGATTGACACGATCAAACGCAGCGTTTAAGTCAGTAACAATAGTGCCTACCTACACGCTACTTCCCATGGGCTGTAGTGTAAACTGAAGTAAGTTTTTTGTTGTTGATCTACCAGAGTAGAAGCCATAGTGTTCCATAGAGAAATGTAACGTTGCAGGACATTCGCAACTAGAATTTCAAACAGTGTTGATCCGGTGGAGAAAGAAGTTATTCCTTGATAATTTACTAAATGGTGAGTGTTTCCTTTTTTGAACACAGGAAACAAGACCGACGTTATCCAACAATCAGGAAACGTTGCCTGTATCAACGATTAGTTAAATATCATTCTTAGTGGGGTTTCCCCTGGGGGTTTCCCAATCGCACTTCTTTTAGTGTAATTGTGGAAATGCCATCTGTTTTCTGTAGTTTCAAGTATGCTCTAGCCGGAAAATTTAAAGATGCTCGAATTTAGTACATTACAAGGGACGTTGCGAAGGCCATTTCCCACTTATGTTGGACTAGCCGTGGTCGAATTGAACATGCTGAACATGAACATGGAAACACAGATGCCATCAATCAGGCATATTTGAAATTTCATTTTTTAAATTATATTTGCATCAAAAAGTTTAACACAATGCTTCAACTAATTTTAAGTATGGTGTGGCTAAAACAAGGTATGATTCGGAAGCGCGATTTTGAATCAAAATTTTTTCTTTGCGAAGATAATAATCTAATTAGTAATTTGTTGGTTTTGCTTAAATTTCGTTGCTGCTGCGTTTTTCCAATTCTGCTAAGGCTGTGTAAAAAGTTGTACAATATTCAAAACAAGCCCAAATATCTTTCCCCATTGTTTAGGTCTACGACTCGTCAGTTCTTACATATCCAACCGATATCTAATTACCGATTTCGATAAACAATAAATACATATATGACTTGCATTCATCCGTTCGATATGAACGACACAAATAATATGCCTTTCGCTTCATGCATCGACAATCCGCAAACCCATCGAACCGTCGATCGAGACTGTTGATTTCGATTTGGAAAAAAACTTTCCCACTAACAATCGGTGCAATTCAGCTGAATTCTGAGCAAACAAGATGCGCTACCGTCAGTCACACCCACGCCATATGCGCTAGATAGCGAAATTCCAGCCTCACAGCCTCGCAGCCTCGCACCATATCTGATCAGATGATGTAGCATGTAGCAGTGCAATGGCAGCTCTCGCGTGCTTGCCTACAGCTACACGTTGCTGCTGTCATGATTTATCTGAACGGCTACGTGTTGTGGTTATGGGTATGACGAGTTCTTCTTCTCAGCTCAGCTCAACTCAGCCAGTCAGTCAGTCAGTCAGTTAGTAGGGTATCATGCGGATTATGCGGCGCATCAAACGTCTTCTCCAATGCTGCCTCTTCTAACCCAGTTCCGCAATCGCAACAATGCATTTCACGAGATGGTACAGCGCGTTTTTAGTGCACAAAAAAAAAGATACCAAAACGCACCTCTCGGTAAGGATAACCTAGTTTTTCATCAGATTAAAGATACGGTCACGTACACAATCCATGAGTTTTATGTGTGCGACAAAGGTGTAACACTTTAGATAAGATGGATACTATTTTACGGTGCTGATTAGTGCTGTGTTTTATATAAACTAAAAGCTCTGTGGTTGATTATAGGTCTAACTGCGATGGGAGACCAAGCCCAAGCTTGGCTGTGGGGGGTTGTAATGACGTCTGCCTAGTACTATGTATGAGGAGGAACACTTGTGCCGAGTGGCCTTCCCGCGGGAAAAAGAATGCTGTTTACACTCTCATACACAATAGATGCAAAATTGCAATTCAGCGCATAATTGTGCTGCGATGAATTCGCTCGTCTGCCTCGTCCAGAATGCTTGCTTGTATATGTAGTAAAGGTACAATTTATTAGCATATAACTACCCATGGTAAAAGTTGGAGTGCTCTTCTCGCTTTGTTGCAGCGGCGAATCGACTTCGACTGTAGTTTACAGACATGTTTGCCAGTAGTGGCGTAGGTGTAGGACAGCATTCCCTCGGGATGCCAGATGCCAGAGATACACTGTAATTATTAACTTCGCGAGCATGCTTTGAATGAAAAAAAAAACGTACTTTTATTGTGAATATTGTAAATGGGCACTTTTTCCCATTCATGACTACCACCGGTAGCGCAGGTTCATGTGACTTGCCGAACTTTAACATTGCGCTCTGATTTCTAAAGGGTTTTTTGTGCAACTACCTATAGAAATTGTTGTATTTGATAGTAATATTTTTTGGGAGATATCGAGCCTTCTCTGCATCAGATTTTGCAAGTTCTTTGCACGTTTTCCAATTTGAAAAAAAAGTGTAGTAAATGCTCACCGAATAGTATTACTCCAATATCAGTTCATGGCAGTAACACCAGCACACGCTCGTTCTTCGTATCAAGCAACCACACAGTCAGAGTTTTTCCATGTTCTAGCTACATGTTCTTGTTTTTCACTCGTTTTAGATGGAAAGTTGTCTAATCGAACTTCTAACGCTCGTAATGCAAAATGTTAATCGGTTTTAGTGCTGTACCTAGCCTAAGCAAGGCAACAAAGAACCCCCAGTTCAAGGCTGGCTGACCTTCTGTTGAACAGTTATTAATGGGTTCTCTAATTATCCGGCCCTGGCGTTCATCACGCTGGGTGCTGGGTGCATCAGTGGCGTAGCTACCAATAATCGTGCGTTTCACTCATATTGGAAAAAGGAATTTTCAGATTGAAGAAGCTCACGCATTTCGCTCTCGGTTGCTGCTTCGCCTACGCTTTTACCGCTACCTAATAAAACAGTAGTAAATCTCTACGATTGCAAGCTAATCGAAATGTGGTAGCGCCTGTACGTAGGGTGTTTGCCGTATATTGGACTATTGTGTTAGACAAATACCTAACCTTGGCGGAATGTCGTGTATGAAATCCATTACCGTTGAAATGACAGTATAGCCTTATCTGCCGGAGCTCAATTACGCATCGTTTTATTGTGATAATTGGAAGCTAATTGCTTTGGTGAATATCGCGAACAACTACGCTGGAAATATATGCGTGATTTATGCAAATTAGCTGGATATTTGCTGATAATTTGATTACCTGTTGTGTGCAGATTCATATCGGAACATCGCTAAAGTTTCGACAAATAATTTATGCGTAAAAGTAATTTTAAATTTTATAATAAATTAGGAATCTAGCTGTAAGCTATCTGCGGCATTAAACACCTCACTTTAAATTCAATTCCACGTGCATGTAGCATAGTTTCCCCGGCTGCCATTGAAAATTTATGAATCATGGTACCGCCTAGAACACTAATACTTGTCTTGTCTGCCAGAGCGCAGCAACAGCTTACATTACAAATCGGCTCGATTACTTTCACTTTTCCGCAATCCGAATGATATGCCAAACTGCGCTGGCTAGACTCTCGATACTGGATACCAAGATTGGCAGTTTATGTTGTTTTCCCATTTGAAAAGGTGCGGCACGGGTCACACCACACCATACCACACCACAAGCTGCTCCTCTACGTTGCCCTACGCTACCATCCATGAACAAACGAACCAAAGCAATTTACTATAACTTTTGTAATATCGATCGATTGCTACCGCGCACCGTTTGCGTTGTTGCGTTGCGTTTGCTACCGCTGCTGGCTGATTCGAAACGGTCGATCGTTCAGTCACCTCGTTTTAATCGATTGATATTGTACGTTTTGTGCTGATTTTTTTTATTTGCATCCGCTTCCATCTTGCTTTGCTGCACATCACTCATCCGTCGAAAACGGGCATTTGTGCGGTTGTTACGCGAAAAGAAAATTTCCTCGTAAATATTTCCTTGAACGGTTCAGATGGTGAGGAGTTGGTTCAGTTTTTTTTGTCTTCTGTAACACTACTGACAGCCGGGAGCGTAAGAGCAATTTCGATGAGTATGTTCTTTTTTTTATGCGATGGTAATAAATTTTATACTGATTGTAATTACAAATCACTGCGTGCTAATTTGCTGAGTCGTTTAGTTTGACTTCATCGTAGCATAATTGATTTGTTCCCTTTCTTTTTCATTTTCCCTTTCATATGTCTACATGCATTTATTACAATGCAATGGTTCATTCGATGTTTGACATAGTAGACACAATTATCAACAACTACATGTTGACTATTTATTTTTATTACCTGCAATCGAGAAATTAACAGAAATAAAAAATAAACAGGAAGCATAGGTATGCAGTACATGACTGCACCAGAGAACCACGGTTATTCCCTTACTAAAAGCTTCCTGTTTTGTGTAACGATGCAGTAAAAACAATGAAGCACAGTGCCTAGGCGAACGTTCCACAGGTTATGAGCATTCTAAATTAAATATATAATTTAAGTACGCATTTATTTTCAGGCCTTTTCACATCTTTTCTGTGTTATTTTTATGAATGACTGAAGTCGAGCTTATTAGAATTATACCGTTAATTCCAACAGGCGGAAATTGGTTGTACTGAGCACTAATATTGAAGGTTTTACAGTTAGTCACTGGAATGATCGTGAAATGGCATGAGAACTATGCATGTAAGGCACTAGCACTTTACTACTTCCTTTTGTTAAGTTGGAAAATGCAAGAAAGTTTTGTGGTGGCGCAGGAATTGATTTTAACATTATTACAAAACATTTAACAGCTGAAAGGCAAAGTTTTATTGACATTTTTTCTCATTTCCTAAATAATTACATTTCTAAGCAAACTTGCAAAAACAGACATTTCCTGGGTAATAACGTAGGGAACCGTTTTCCATTGAACTCTACTATTACATATCATATTGGAAATTAATGAATAAATATCCTCCTCCTGTACTTTTACGTCGTACGTAAGGCATCCTAATAGTAATATTTCTTTAGTACAGTTAAAGGGAACACTTTGAACTTTCTGTTCTGTTCATCCGACTACTAGTTTAGCTTTGGGAGCTGTTGCATTTATCACGGTTAGAGATAAGTTAGAGATTCATTTAATCTTCACGTTTATCTTCAGTTATGCATATCGTGATCTGTGCAGACAGTGAAAATGTGGCCTTAATTCAGGAACTTTTCTTTGATTTACTTACTTTACCAGCCGAGAGTCGGGGTGGATCTTGCTTTATCAAGAATTCCTCTCTATTTTACTCGATCCTGGGCTACTCGTCGCCAATTCGTTGCGCGTCCCAACACACGCAAGTCGGCTTCAACCTGGTCAAGCCATCTAGCACATTGAGCCCCTCTATTCCTGGTGTCGGTGTGGTTCTTGAAGAGAACGGATTTCACTGCATAGTTGTCCGGCATCCTTGCGACGTGGCCGACCCACCGTAGTCTCCCAACTTTCGCCAGGTGACGATGGGAATCTCTCCAAGCAGTGCTTGAAGCTCAAGTTTCATACGCCACCGTCACTCTCCGCTTTCCGCTTTAGTACTTCGCCAAAAATAGTCCGCAACACCTTTCTTTCAAATACGGCGGGTGCACGTATGTCTTCCGTAAGCAAGCTTACTGTCTCAAATCCGTCGTAGAGCACTACCGGTCTGATTAGCGTTTTGTACATCGTTAGCTTTGTGCGGCGGCGTATGCTCCTTGACCGAAGCGTCTTGCGCAGGGAAAAGTAGGCTCGATTTCCAGCTTGAATGCGTCGTTGGATCTTCTTACTCGTATTATTGTCGGCGGTGACCAGAGATCCCAAATATACGAATTAATCAACCACTTCCAGTTCATCGCCGTCAATAGTCACTGTCCGTGGGAGGCAAACATTGCTTTCTCTGGAGCCTCTTCCTACCATATATTTAGTTTTGTATTCGAAAGGACTCGAGATTGTCCCCGAAACGCACATGTACCACATCACTCCCTCCTTACTAGCCTTATACTCGTGCATCATTTGCCATAGCTGTTCGCGTTCAACTGTATCGTATGCTGCTCTGAAACCCATGAAAATATGATGCGTGGGCACGTTGTATTCTCGACACTTTTGGAGGATTTGTCGGAGAATAAAAATTTGATCTCTTGCTATTGGGGATAGACGATGCAACAAAATCTGGGAGAACACCTTGTAGGCGGCGTTACTAACGTGATGCCGCGGTAATTATAGCAATCTAGCCGGTCCGCCTTTTTGTAGCTGGGACAGACTACACCTTTTATCTACTCCTCCGGTAGTTTCTCCTCCACCCAAATCCCAGAAATTATTCAATAAAGTGCCGTTGCTAGCTTTTTTGGCCATTTTTGTAGAGCTCTGCCGGGAGTTGGGTCTTTCCGGGGGCTCTATTATTCTTTAACTGACGAATTTCTCGCCGGATCTCTTCGAGATCCGATCGCTAAAATATCGTTTTAAGGTGGATATTTTGTAACTCTCAGCACATATTAGCTGTGTTCTTGCAAAGCTGGTTTATTTAGCCTGCTCTCATAGGCTAAACGCCCGCACCTTGGACTTAATGCTACCCATCAAATCCTTTGCAACACTTGTGCCAGCTCTCTTACACACTTTCACCCATTCTTTTATCAAATCCCTGTCGTTTTTCAAGCCTTGCCTGTTGTTCCTTACCCTTCATAATCACCCAGAATTTTTCTATTGGGTGAAGTTCTGACGAGTTTGGTGATTTGTTTCCTTCGATACAAAGCCAAATTGTTGACTTCGTACCACTCCATCACCGGCTTCGCGTAATGGCACGCTGCCAGATCCGGCCAAAACAGAGTATCAGCTTCATCCGACCGGAGGAAGGGCAGAGGGCACCTAGAAATGCATTCTTCTTCATATATTTGACCGTTGATGGTGCCGGCTGTTATATACGGCTTGCTAAATTTGCCGCACCAACAAATCGTCTGCCACATCACGTACTTTTTGGCAAATTTGTCGATCTTCTTCTTCCAGAACATGCAAGTGGGACTTGCCGAAGAAAAACTCCAGGCCAGGGATCTGCTTGGCGTCCGCTTTAAAGTACATCTCGTCGTCCATTATGATGCATTTCTATTGCACTTACCAGTCGCGGAACATCTTCCTGGCGCAGGGTTTAGCCACCGTATTCTGTTTATTGGTTCGGTTATTCACCTTCCTTACCTTAAAGGCATGAAGTCCGGCCCGCTTCATCGTCTGCTGGAGGAACCAGAAGGAAGAATTGACCTCCTTTTCCACGTTCCAAATCAAAACGTTCGGATTGTGCTTGCGTAATCCCTCATTTTCCTAGCCTTTACGGGGTCAGTTATCTTCGGGTTTCTTCCGTTACCAGCTCGCCTCTGGGTCTTTTGGGTCTTCTTGAACGATTTTACCGCACGGGACACGGTCGAATGGTCGATTCCCAACTGTTCTGCCATAGCTGGTCTTGATCGACTGTATCGTATACTGCTTTGAAATCAATAAAGATGTGATGTGTGGGCACGTTGTACTCCCGACATTTTTGCAAGATTTGTTTGATGGTAAAAATCTGGTGGCAGCGCGAGCCCCCATGAAACCCGTCTGGTAATTCCTTACGAAATCCTGTGCTACCGGTGACAGCCGGCGTAGGCCTTGTAGGCGGCGTTTACCAGCGTACTGTTGCGATAGTTGCAGCAGTCGAGCAGATCATCCTTTTTGTAGATGGGACAAACCAGTCTTTCCATTCATTCTTCCCGGTAGCTTCTCCGCCTCCCAAATAGAAATCACCCAGTGAGAGCCGTTGCCAGCATTTCCCGGTCATGTTTATAACGCTCTGCCGATAGGTGGTTCTTACCAGTTAACACCTTTGGTCTTCAGCAACCCAAATTCCCGTTTGACTTCTGGCAGATCAGATGGGACTGAGACATTACTATCTTCCATGGACATTTCCAGGTTAACCTCCGTTCGGCGGGTAATCTGGCTGCGATAAATTTCCTGTAGAGCTTTGATGCCGTGTTTGCGGGTTTCCGGCTGTGCGTGCACAATCCGGTCACCAGATATTCAGTGACTTGTAGTCACGGTCGTAGCCAAGGTAGCAAACGAGATGTGAACAGTGCAGTTTCAAAACTATTTGAGCTGGTAATCATGGAACCTCTATTGTCTCACTGCAACCAATATCTAAGTGCCGATCAACATGGCTTCATTTCCCAGCGCTCTACCACCACTAACTTGCTGTGTCTGACATCATACATAACGCGGGAAGTATGGACCACCGTGCTCAAACAGACATCTTATACGCAGATTTGTCGGCAATTGCAATTGCAATTGCAAAATTGCAAGGACTCGGCGTCAGCGACAACCTTTTGCGCTGGTTTAGCTCATATCTGATCAATCGACAGTTGGTGGTTGCCATTGGAGATTGTAGGTCCGATAGCTATCTAGCCTCTTCAGGTATTCCTTAGGGAAACCATCTAGGACCTTTGATCTTTCTGCTCTACTTCAACGATGTTAATTTGGCTATTAATTGCTCTCGACTCTTGTATGCGGATGACCTAAAAATGTTTTCCGTTACGCCCATGCCTGTAGTTCCAATTACAAATGTCCACTCATCGTCCTTGTTTCGTCGCCTAGCAAAGCAGAGCCATATGTATAAACTTCCTTAAGAACTCTACCCTTCTTTATCGACAGAATTCGCAACCGGTTATTAGAGTACAGCAAAATTATGGGGCTAGTGCAAAGATCTTATTGACTCTGGGCACCGCCCAGTAGCGATTCGAACATACTACGACTGACTTGTTAGGCCAGCATCGTACCCCGGAGCTAACTGGGCGGGTGTCGTCGCCTAGGTCGATTCCGAATATTCCGAACCCTATTTGCTGGAATGTTCGTAGTAAAGTGAGTTAGTAAAGTGCCAGATCAGAGGATGTCGGGAGCCGCTCGTAACCTGGAGTACTGGAGTATAACCGTTCACTTGGTTGAGAAATTGTCAAACCATCAAGAGCCGTCCCTGACATGGGAACTGGCGCTAAAGGCTGACAATTCCTCGTTACTACACTACTCCTTGTTAGACACTCAGCATACGCATGACTGCCTCCTTTCTTGTCGGTAAACGACCTTAGTTTCCACTGAGTCTGGTTACCCTGTCTCCACTAAGGTTGCTCATATTCCAGCTGGTACCGTGAGAAGTTTGGGATAGGAGTTGCTGGATAGGAGTAGTGGTTAAGGACCACTATGGGGTCTACTTTATACCTACAGGTACGCGAGACACCGATGGTACGTATTATTCAACTATCCACCAACAAGCCAGTCGTCGCATGTTCGAATTTCGACCGCAAGAGGCTGCAAGAGTTAATATTATCGTAGCACTAGCGCCGCAATTGTACTGTACTCTAACAACTGGTTACTAAGGATGTTGAATAAATTAAATAGGTTAAGTTTCGAAAGCGAAACTACTTTGCTTTGCTTTGCTTAACGGGAAACTAGCAGTCATTAACTTTTCGTCGGAAAGCCCAAATTCGGAGGCAGTTTTTGGGCCCAAAAGCGGGATTCTGTTTATAAAACTGTAAATACTGCATTCTTCTTGCCAATCTGGACACAGCGAATATATTTTCATGAACAGAATTTTTGTGTCAAACAAAAAAAACTGCTTTTAAAATTGGCAGAATCGATGACGACTAATTTCACCTTAATTGCCTGTTCCGGGAATTTTTATGTCAGTGCTTGAAACGTCAAACGAATGGTTGCCTATACTGCCGGTCCTCGTATAACAGTGCCATATCCTATGGGGCTTCCTATATAAATAAGATTATTATGTGAGTAGCGGCAGTATACAGATCTACACTCTTAAATGATTCTACCTGTAAATAGATCGGACTTAGTTAACGCTAAGTTGAAACTACTCAAAATGCCCTTAAAGTGTACAAACTCAAACTTTGGGTAAAAATTTCAACCAATTTTGGCTACTTGCTACCGATAATTGAATTATTTTCTTTGACAAAAAACCCGATTTAATCCACCTAGTGGTGAAAGGAACCTTTGTTATACGGTCTTACTTGCTATTTGAGATAGAAACCGACACGTCTTCGGAGTATAATCCATCTATTGGTTAACGTTGCGTAGTGCGTTGGATTACATAAAATTTTTGAAATTTTTGATTTTAAAATTAAAATTTTAAATAAAATACTTTAAATTGTTGGGAAAATTGATCAGCATAAACTGACATCACAGAAATGAAGCAATCAGCATATGAGGTGTACCGGAATTGGCCTGGAATTTTCTCTCGTTTCTTCATATGGAAAAATGGTGTCTGTATGCATCAAAACAATCAGCAATGATGTAAAATGTTTAAAATGTATCCGTCTGTTGGTAGTCGAGTAATTCGGGGTCAAAATTAGGGTATTTTTTATAATCAAAGGTCTACAGTTCCTAAACAAGCAAACATAGAGGTATACTATATTCAGCAAAGTTGTGTATTTTTACTATTTGTGCAACTTTGTAATACATGAAAAAGTCATACAACAATTACGAAAAGAGCTAAAATAAAAAACTGATTTCACTAATTCATATACAATAAATAATATTTTTCTAGCTTCGCTGAAGAGATAGGGGGTTACTGTCTTCAGCAAAATTTCTTGTAATAATATACTCTAAAACTTTGCAGAATACATCAATGTGTTATATTGAAACTGATGAAAAATAATTTTTACCTTTGTTATAGTATATAACAAAGGTTTAGAAATTGGTCGACAAACACGAAACTGATCCGAGGCCCGGAGGGCCGAATCACATATACCAATCGATAGAGCTCGACGAACTGAGCAATGTCTGTGTGTGTGTATGTGTGTGTGTATGTGTGTGTGTGTGTATGTGTGTGTGTGCAGCTCATTTTCTATCGCCTGTTTCTCGGATATGGCTGAACCGATTTATGCGTTATTAGTCTCATTTGAAAGGTATTATTACCTAGTATATCACTATTGAATTGCTTCGTGGTCCGATGTTTCGTTTAAAAGTTATAAGCAAAAATGTGAAAACTACGTGACACGGTTTTCTCAGGAACCACACAACCGATTTCAATGATCTTAGTACCAAATGAAAGCTCTTCCTAAATTATAAAAATTTTCGGGAAATTTTATCGAAAACAAATAAGTAGTTTAAAAGTTATGCTTAAAAACGTGTTTTGACAAGGTAATAATTATCGCCTGTTTCTCAGAGATGGCCAAGCCGATTTATGCGCTATTAGTCTCATTTGAAAGGTAATATAGCCGGATAGATCACTATTGAATGGTTTTTTGATTGGAATTTTAGTTTGAAAGTTATGAGCAATTGAAGTTACACGTTAAAATTTACAATACTTTATAGCGATTTTAACCAAGATAATTTATCTAGTTTCAATTGTTTTAGTATTAAACGAAAGGTCTTAACACTGCAAATGTATTTACCAAATTTCATAAGGATTGGTTCTACTGGTCAAAAGATATTTAAAAATGATTGATGAAATTTATTCAAGAAAACCTTAATGACCAAACCTTTAATTGGACTAAACCTTTAAAACAGAATAATATAGTAAAAATGTGTAATTTTTCAACGGATGTTTCTTTGCAGCAGTTAATTAATACAATATAGCACATTTTCTTACACTTTTAGGGTGACCGTGAATCCACCTAATAGGGTGACACAAATTTTTGTTTTTTACATGCGTCCAAAAAAATAGCGTCTTCACAAAAATTCTAGAACACTAAAATAAGCAACTTTGCTGCATATAGTAACTATCTATCTCTTACTAGTTGCGAAATTTAATGATTTGTTTGAAGAAACCACTTTAAAATCAAGCAAAGCAAAGCCATGGGTGTAAACGTCCTTCAGAACTTTAACCGGAAAGCATTCAGATTCACAACATGCACGAAGCATTACGACTAAACTGAGGGATTCCTATGTCATCAAAAAATTTTCTCATAGGTCCACCATCTTTCAAATCATCATTTCAAATCAATCTCGAAAAACCACCCTTCTTTATCGACAGACTTCGCAGCCGATTATTAGAGTACAGGAAAATTACGGGGCTAGGGCAAAGATCTTATTAACTCTGTAGCGACACCGATAAGTCGAGATTCGAACATACAATGACTGGCTTGTTAGGCTAGCATTGTACCCCGCAGCTAACAGCCACTTTAAAATCAGTTCTGCTCAAAAATTCTGTACACGATGTTTTTTTTGCTTTCCTATATTCTATAAAGTAATTTAGTAGGTTAAAATACACTCTGAAAATTGTTTATCGCTATAATGCATATGGATGATAACTAGCACAGCGTCAACAAACAGTTGAATTAAATTCCGAAGACGTGTCGATTTCTTTATTATCATTTCCAGCTCAAAACGCTAAAAAAAGCCAGTTTTTACTCGACTATTTTCGATTGGAATTGGAATTTGAATGTGAAAACAGTTTCTTTCTAAACCTAGTATTTGACGAGCAGCATTCCAAAAGGTCCAATGTGCAAATGAGAGATTCTCTTTGCGATTCGTCTCTTACGGTTATTACGGCGGCATAAATGCACTTGAATACATCTATTTTGCATGAAACGGTTACTGGTGTTATTGGAAAGATGGTCCTTTAGAATAATTGGGTTGAAATGTATTTATGCCGCCGTAATAAGCATAAGAGAAGAAACGCAAAGAGAATCTCTCATTTGCACATTGGACCTTTTGACATATTGGTCGAGATTTCCAGGTTTATCTGCAAGTAAAAAATAAAAAAGTTTGACAAAACGGGTCTTTTTTTTTAAATGAAGTATTACCACTAATCGTACCACTAATGGAGGTATCAATCGGCACCAAATTTAAGATTTTTGCTTTCTGACCTAAAATGAACAATCTGACAAAATTTGGTTCAAATCCGTGAAAGTCGATTACACGGTTATCGGATACTTTGCATGTGTTGACTCCAATAGATAATTTTGAGATTTCACATCTAAATAACTTGAGAACGGCTGGGCCTAAGAAACAGTTTATACAAGAATTTAGTTCAAAGTGATGCGTATATAATTTGACTGTCAGTTTTATGAAAATTACAAATTCAAATAGAAATCAAAAATAATATTTTAACTGAAAATGCCTATGTCAAATGACATATAAGATGGTATAACAAAGGTTCTTTTCACCACTAGGTGGATTAAATCAGGTTTTTTATTCCACTTTTAGGGGGATTAATCAAAATTTAAATTGCACCAGACGATAGAACTTTCAATTTCAAGAAATTCTTTCAAAGGTTCCATAAACCTAAAACCAAGTTTTCCCAGTCAAAACTCTAGTGCGCATGTCTTTTTGGCTTTGGGCCATTGTGCGCGCGAATAACCCGTATTACAAAAGTTGGCGCGAGTGTTGGAGGGTTAATATCTTTTGATCGGCAAAACCAATTCTACTGAAATTTTGCAGATATATTTGCAGCATTAAAATCTCTAATTTGATGTCAAAATAATTCAAACTAGATAAATCATCTTAGATGAATTGGTTATAAATTATTATAAATTTTAATGTGTTGTATTCAATTGCTCGTAACTTTCAAATTGAACGTCCAATCAAAAAACAAATCAATAGTGATCTATTAGGCTATGTTACCTTTCAAATGAGACTAATAGCGCCTAAGTCGGTTTAGCCATCTCTAAGAAACAGGCGATAATTATTACCTTGTCAAAACAGGTTTTTTTTAGGATAACTTTTAAACTACTTGTTTGTTTTCAATAAAATTTACCCGAAAAATTTAGAGTTAACAAGAGCTTTCATTCGATACCAAGATCGTTGAAATCGGTCACTTGGTTCCGGAGAAAATCGTGTCACGTAATTTTCACGTTTTTACTTATAACTTTTAAACGAAATGTCGGACCTCGAACTAATTTAATAGTGATATACTAGGCAATAATACCTTTCAAACAAAAGTAATAGCGAACAAATCGGTTCAGCCATCTCCGAGAAACAGGCGATAGAAAAGTTGCGCCCCGCACATACATACACACATACACACACACACACACACACACACACACACACACACACACACACACACACACACACACACACACACACACACACACACACACACACACACACACACACACACACACACACACACACACACACACACACACACACACACACACACACACACACACACACACACACACACACACACACACACACACACACACACACACACACACACACACACACACACACACACACACACACACACACACACACACACACACACACACACACACACACACACACACACACACACACACACACACACACACACACACACACACACACACACACACACACACACACACACACACACACACACACACACACACACACACACACACACACACACACACACACACACACACACACACACACACACACACACACACACACACACACACACACACACACACACACACACACACACACACACACACACACACACACACACACACACACACACACACACACACACACACACACACACACACACACACACACACACACACACAGACATTGCTCAGTTCGTCGAACCCTGTCGATTGGTATATGTGGCTCGGCCCTCCGGGCCTCGGATCAATTTCTTGTTTTTCGACCAATTTCTAAACCTTTGTTATAGTATAACAAAGTCAAAAACGCACTTTTAAGTTCCTACTATCAATTTTTTGGTTGAAAAACTACTCAAAATTTGAGTTTGTACACTTTAAGTGCATTTTGAGTAGTTTCAACCTAGCTTTTAGTATGACCTATTTGCAGGTAGAATCATTTAAGAGTGTACCATAATGGATCTTTCAAATTCTACTAAATACAGAGCATGAGATCCGTGTTTATTCGGGTTTGCTGTCGTTGTTTCTCATTGTTGCTCAAGTAAATATAATATGCATGAGTAGAGAATCCTCCTCTGCACATGGTGAGATATTTTCCTCCTCAACAATGCCAGACCTTTTGTTGCAAAAGTCTTAAAAACGTATTTGGAACACTAAAATAGAAAGTTCTGTACCACCCTCCAAATTCACCGGACACCGAGCGCGGTTTTTTATCATTACGAACATCTCATGTCAATCAGATTGGTAATTTTCCTGTAACCTGTTGTCCTATTGTACCACAGATCTCTATCAAAATGTGATCGTATGTACTTAATCATAAAATACTGTTTTTGATATCGTCCAGCATATGTTGTTAGTTTTATTTTACAATAAGTTTTATTGAAATTGAAAAGTATCAGGTTAATGGTTAGCACATTCTGTGCTTCTAAGCGCCATCATTTTTTTCCGAGAAGCCATACCTAATTCAGAAATACTTAGACATCTATTCTTCAGGATTTCCCGTCTAGCGCTTCCATCAACTTTCAGCTTTTTTAATGCGCAATTTATCGCTGCAAGCTCTTCAGCTACCCGACAGCACGACATAGACATCTAGAAATCCGAAAGCAGGCAACCATCTATCAAAGTGCTGCTGCTTTCGGGATTTTTGCAGCCCCAAGGATTTTACAACAACCACTTCATTTCATTTTCGGCGAAGGGTTATAGCGAAGCTTCTTATTTCGCCGGATGTGCAGCTCTGTTTGCCCGGTTGATGGTCTTTAAAAATTCATGATCAAAGCAAGCAGTTCTTCTGCTCGAATCCAAACAGGAAGTGCTTCAAGGCTCCTACAAATACCGTACACACACTGTGTTCTGCCAAGCACAAGCAGCGTAGGTTCGTGTCATTGTTAACATTGTTTAACGCTTGATATCGATCCAAATGCCACTCGCTAAAATCTAAAATGGAAATCTTGGTTTACCTGAAGAATTTTAGTTTAAAGTTTAAACACTGCAACTGAAACTTAATTCGTTCAATTAAAACGCAAACATTCTGCTTGCCCCCGGACGGTAAAGGCCGGGAATTCCAAAGGCCACGAAAGGCAAAACATGTGACAGAATCTTACCACCGACCCGGTCGGTATCAGGCAGGTCATTTGCATAGAACAATTTACCTTTATGAGCCAGCTCATTTAATTTTTTCACTGATTTAACACAAACCCACCTAACGGCATGCACGCTATCAGCAAAACGCCGTCAGCCGAACAAAAGCGGACGTGGTTATGGTGCGCTAATTTTCACAGGTGACGACGCCTCTACCTAACATTATTATTTTACATACCTTCTGACTGAACCTGATTGCAAACTCAGCGGGACCCATGTTCCATATAGCGCACATCCCGGGGTCGTCGTCGTCGTCGCTTATTCACCTGTTTTCAGTTTTTTTCACCTGCCGAACATGTACCTACCTAAGGCGAACATGTGTGTTGTGAGGTTTTCGCTAGGTCGGTCACCACCGGCACACCGGTACGCGGTACTGTCCCGGAACAGAACATAAACACAATTTCCATTAATTTCACCTGGAATAATCTCACCGGCACGCGGTGTTGTTGCTTTGCGTAACTGTCTATTCTGACAATTAGCGCGTATTTCTACTTCCTTGCATATGTTTCCTCCCGTTGGTACACATTCTTGTATGGTTTCAGATTTTTTTCCGATTCCCACTTTCCAGATGTAACATGTAACAAATAGAAACGAATGTGTACTAGCACGAGTGTGGGTTGCATAATTCTCAATCGCTACGCAACTATTTTAATCCAGCAGAGGTCGAGAAATTTTTTTCCTGCAGGTGGTTGTTACTCGACGCGGTTGGATCCTGAAACTTTTGTGTCTATATTTAAATTCCCCCACTGCGCTGGGTCGGGCAGAACTCTCATACGTAAACTTATGCTCGTTTGGTGAAGTGCTAAAGTAGTGCTCACTCTTTACCGCCTCGCTCTATGGATGCGCGTCCGTCCGCCCGTGTGTGTATGTATGTCTGTATGTGCCCTGTTTGAGTGCTTCACACTAGGGGCGGAAGTGTGGAGCTATAAGGAAAAGACCACCGTGGGGCGCTTATTCTACGTAGCGTAAAGATTTTTTAGATCGTTACATCGCACGGTCTCGGCGCGTGAATTATATATTCGCAGCGGCGTCTGCTGAAAAAAGTTTGCTCATTTTCAGTGCCTCAATAAATCGTTGAAAATAGTTTCAATTTCTACAGATGCCGATTTAAAGTATTCATCGGTTACATAGCATAAACGTGAATTACATAGCATAAACGTGAAAATAACAACTATTGAAGCGAAGTGGAAGAGTGGCAAAATGAAAATTGAAAGAAGAATAACGACGGTGTCAATGGTCATGTGTTCTAAGCAACTGTTTCACACTCATGGCTTCAGTTTAACACCCACAGTTGGTTGACACCGGTGATATTCTTGAAGGGGTGACAAAACCTTTGAATAAAAACAAAACGAAAGACACGAGGGTATATTTTTAATAGTCAACGAAGGTACAACATATGAAATTCAACCATAAAAACACGGCTCGCATAAAATTTTGAACCACTCTAACCAAGACCGTTTCATATAAGTTTTTGTTTTAACGTATGCAACGCGAAGGTGATGCTAGAAGGGCTGCCCATCAATCAGCTCAAGGTTTCAAACATTCTTCGTTCCGTCTTAGGTGTGCACAAAACTCGGCGTTTTTCTTTTGCCCTTGAAAATTAAGTTTCGTCCGCTTCGGAGCAGTTATTTGCTTTCAATGCTGTCAAATATCACATTCATTAAAAGCGTCGATGAAGGTGAGAGGAGCAATTATATCTTTTCAATTTGCTTTCCATTAAATTGTTTGCCTCATTTTTAGGTTACCTGAAAGGTGTAAATTTATATACAAGTTGAATTGAAAACCTTTATGAGGGGAGCTTTCGGCTATCCACTGAATTTGGAGCTCTACAGTTTTATTTTTTTCTGTGAATTCTATGAATATATTCTATAAATTATTTTGATCTACACCGAAGTCGATTTTTATGCGATTATTTTTACGCCAATTTCGGAGTTCACACGGTTTCTTACGTGATTTTCAGAATTTAGATTTTAAAATCTTTCCTCTCTTTCGATTATATTTTTACAGTTTATTTTTTGAGAATCGAATTAGATCTTCTCTTCGTCAAGTAACAGGAAAACGGAAAAGGGAAGTGAGAAAAGATAAAAAATGTATTAAAAACATGAAGATGAAAATCGCCCTGCGATAAAACTGAACCTTGTCGTGGTGTAGGGCTTTTTAACGAATCAGTAAATGAACAGTGGTCACGTTTATTTCTGAATATGGGTATATGTCAAAATACTTTTGTGATTTCAAGTGGGACTCGAGGTAAAAATTTACCAAATGTGATTGTTGCGTTGTTCAGAAACTGCTTTTATTCCGTTTAAGAATATGGCCAGTATGCGGATCTCTGATAATTAATAGATGATAGTTTCTGGGATTCATCCCTATTTATCACAGCTGTCACAAATATCTCCGAAAAATGTCGGATTGATTGGGTCGATCGGGGGCTTAGGGTTAGTAAAGGGATGTAAGCGGAATACCAGATCCGGTTGGATGCCAAAGGACCACTCTATAGTGATTACGGGTAATAATAGAAGTGCTTAGATGGGAAAATTAGGTCAATTCGTGTCGTGTGTTCGAGTCTCGGCTGAGCGGTGCTGCTAGATAGAGTCAGTAGGATTTTTGCACTGGCCCCATGGCTGTTCTGTGCTCTGATGGCCGGCCGCGGGGTCTGCCGATGGGGAGGTGTCGAGTTTTAGAGAGACGTTTCAGCCCACAGTTTTACTGCACTAGCACTTTTTGGTCTTGAGGGTTGAAAGGCGGGTGCGTCTTTATATTTTAAAGCTTCTATCGACTACCGCGAACGTCCAGTTTGTGCTGTGCTCAATTTACTTTATATCTTGGGACAGTGCATAAATGCTGGGGGATGAAAGATTAAATTTGCCCTGATAAGTTGTTAACCACTAATGCTCCGAAATTTGTCTTTCCTATTAGTTCATTTGTGATTGTTTGTGTTGGAAAATTGATAGCGGGCGCGCAGTTGAGGAGCGGTGTCAGCCGGCCCGATGAATCCTCCACTTCTTCACTATACTACATTTTACAACTCAGGCAGTACAAAAAGTCCAAAGCGCATTTACAAATTCGATCTATCATTTTTCTTCTCATCATCATCATTATATTTAAAATATGACATTCCGGCCTTTGGCAGAGAGATCTTAGAGTCAGTACGTGGAGTCCGCGCAGGACCGGAACTCTTCCGCCTGCGGGCATAGGCGTGACGGCTATGCTTGGGGCTCTACCTGTGTTTTAGCGGGCGACATTGCCTGTCTCGTCAGGTAGAACTGATGATTGAGGTCTCCCTGACACTTTGTTGACATAACAAAAGGGCCCAGCGCAGAGTTTTATACGCTATTAAGCGCAACTGGTCGCTTAACCCGAAAAAAAGATGAAAATCGAAAAGCTAAGTTAAGCTAAGCTAAGAGAGCTGGTTAAAAGAAACGAAGGTATAACAAAAAATAGAGAACGAATGGAAAAGGAAAAAGGAAACAAAAAAAGTAGTGATGGAAAAAGAAAGATGGTAGAAAGGAAACTTGATGAAAACACAAGATGGAATTGAAGAAAGACGGTGAAAACATGTGGAAAGCAGAAATATGAGTAAATAAAAAAAGCCAAATTGGACAGATGGACATTTTTCAAAATTATTGTACTAAATGGGCCGAAGAATCTCAGAATTGCGTAAAAAAATCTTACTCGGATATCGCTTATATGTAAACAATTTTGGAAACTTAAGATCTTCTATTTTCCCAGTAAACTGCAATGGAAATTTTTTATGCTTTCTTGTAAGAATTTTTACTTGCTTCTTGAGATATGTATTTTTGAAATATGGGTCATTCCATGCCAAGTGACCGAGAAAAAGTTTAAACGTGTAATCGACCTTCACGGATTTGAACCAAATTTTGCCAGATTGTTCGTTTTCGGTCAGAAAGTAAAAGTCCAAAATTTGGTACGGATCGAACATTCCCTTGATTAATAGGAGCGCCTCTATTTTTAAGGAAAATACCCGATTTAGTCAAAACCTCTTTTTTTTGCTTTATCTCCGGAAATATTAAATATAGAAAGACACTATTTTCACATTTTCAAAGGAAATCATCCAAGGAATTGGAAAAAGATATTATTTTTGAGCACCAGTGCTGCCAAACATGTTTAAACTCAATTTGAAAACTAAATTTACATTTTTCTTTCAATGAAGACAATTTTATCTCAACAATTTCAACTTCATTGTGTTCCGCAGATTTTTTTATATAAGAATCACTCATCGATATTCTTTGCCGATCCCGAGATACAGCATTTTAAAGCAAGCAATCCCCAATTTTTAATGTAAAATTAAGAGCAAAATAACATTTTCTTGATTCAGTGATTCTCTTCGTAATGTAAAAATACTTTGGCATATCGGACAAGCATTTATCTATACCTATAAAGAAGGATTTCTGTCTGTCTGTCTGTCTGTCTGTCCGTATGTTCCTTATAGAATCGAAAACTACTGAACCAATCGGCATGAAAATATGCATGTAGAGGTTTTTTGGGGCCAGGAAAGGTTTTAGTGATGGTTAGAAACCCCTCCCCCCACTAAGAGGGGGGGCTCCCATACAAATGAAACACAAATTTCTGCATAACTCGACAACTAATCAAGCAAATAGAACAAAATTTGGCATGTGGGTGTTTTCGGTGACAAGAATTTATTCTATGGTAAATTGAGACCCCTCCCCTCTTTATAAGGAGAATTATAACTCCTCTCCTCTTTAAAAGGGGGGGCTTCCATACAAATTTCCTCATAACTCGAGAACTAATCAGGCAAATGGAACCAAATTTGGCATGTGGGTGTTTTTGGAGACAAAAATTTTTTCTATGATGAATTGGAACCCCTCCCCGTTTTAGGAGGGGGGATCCTTTACACATGAAATACAAATTTCCTCATAACTGAAGAACTAATCAAGCAAATGGAACAAAATTTGGCATGTGAAAGTTTTCGAGGGCAAGAATATTTTCTATGGTAAATTAGGACCCCTCCCCACTTTAAGAGGGGGGCTCCTATACAAACGAAATACAAATTTCCTCATAACTCGAGAACTAATCAAGCAAATTGAACCAAATTTGACAGGTGGGTGTTTTTGGAGACAAAAATTTTTTCTATGATGAACTGGGACCCCTCCTCACTTTAGGAGGGGGGCTCCTATACAAATGAAATACAAATTTCCTCATAACTCGAGAGCTAATCAAGCAAATGAAACCAAATTTGGCATGTGAAAGTTTTCGAGGGCAAGAATATTTTCTATGGTGAATTAGGACTCCTCCCAATTTTAAGAGGGGGGGCTCCTATACAAACGAAATACAAATTTCCTCATAACTCGAGAACTAATCAAGCAAATGGAACCAAATTTGGCACGTGGGTGTTTTTGGAGACAAAAATTTTTTCTATGATGAATTGGGACCCCTACCCACTTTAGGAGGGGGGGCTCCTATACAAATGAAATTCAAATTTCCTTATAACTCGAGAACTAACCAAGCAAATGAAACCAAATTTGGCATGTGGAGGTTTCTGGAGGCAAAAATATTTTCTATGGTGAATTAGGACCCCTCCCAACTTTAAGAGGGGGTGCTTCTACACAAATGAAATACAAATTTCCTCATAATTCGAAAACTAATCAAGCAAATGGAACCATATTTGACATGTGGGTGTTTTTGGAGGCAACCATTTTTTCTATGATGAATTAGGACCCCTTACCTTTTTAAGAGGGGGGGCTCTCATACAAACGAAATACAAATTTCCTCATAACTCTAGAACTAATCAAGCAAATGGAACCAAATTTATCATGTGGGTGTTTTTGTAGGCAAGAATATTTTCTATGGTATATTTGCTATGGATTTCCCCACTTTAAGAGGGGGGGGGGGCTCCTATACAAATGAAAAACAAATTTCCTCATAACTCGAGAACTAATCAAGCAAATGGAACCAGATTTGACATGTAAGTGGTTTTGGACGCAAGATTTTTTTTTCTATGGTGAATTGAGACCCCTCTCTTCTTTAGAAAGCGAGTTATGGCCCATCTCCCCTTTAAGAGGGTGGGCTTCCATACAAATGAAATGCAAATTTCCTCTTATCTCGAGAACTAATCAATCAAATGGAACCAAATTTGGCATGTGGGAGATTTTGGAGTCTTGAATTTATTTTACGATAGTTAGAGACCTCTCACCCCTGTGGTAGGGGGATATGGACTCTCATACAAATAAAACATAAAACGCATAAATTTTTGCGAAACTCAACTACTAATCGAACTCGAGAAATTCGAGACTCTTCCATAAAACATTAGTCAATACAAGACCACAAAAACTATCTATAGTAACACTAGATCATTCAGGACGAGACGGTCGCGAGTGTTGCCGGTGACCCGCCGTCGGAAGCGCCGCCCACTGGGGGGCTTGCAAAACTCGAGATTGTGACAAAGATCAACCGAGATTCATGATTTATGTACAACACAGGTTAATTTGTGGCAATACGAAGTTTGTCGGGTCAGCTAGTATAGTATATAACAAGGTTTTTCGTAACAGTGTTGCCAACTTTTCAGTTTCCCGCATGATTAGTTACATTAATTAAGGGAATATTACTCTCCTAGCAACAATGAACGCAATAAACAAGGAAGGTAAGAGCTCAGGTCTATTAGCGAGATGAAAAACAGTTTACAAGGCTATCATCAAACAACTAACGTATATTTTACGCCTTTTTGAAGTAACATTTCCTCATCTTGCGCTATAAAGCAAACGAAAAATTGAAGGCTGGCAATACTGTTAAGAAAATTTTTGCTATATCTATACCTATAAAGAAGGATTTCTGTCTGTCTGTCTGTTTGTCTGTCTGTCTGTCTGTCCTATGTTCCTTATAGAATCGAAAACTACTGAACCAATTGGCGTGAAAATTTGCATGTATAGGTTTTTGGGGCCAGGAAAGGTTTTAGTGATGGTTAGAGACCCCTCCCCCCACTAAGAGGGCGGGCTCCCATACAAATGAAACACAAATTTCTGCATAACTCGAGAACTAATCAAGCAAATAGAATCAAATTTGGCATGTGAGTGTTTTCAGTGACAAGAATTTATTCTAGGGTAATTTGAGACCCCTCCCCTCTTTATAAGGGGAATTATAACTCCTCTCCCTCTTAAGAGGGGGGGCTTCCATACAAATTTCCTCATAACTCGAGAACTAATCAAGCAAATGGAACCAAATTTGGCATGTGAAGGTTTTCGAGGGCAAGAAAATTTTCTACGGTGAATTAGGACCCCTCTCCACTTTAAGAGGGGGGGCTCCTGTACAAATGAAATATAAATTTCCTCCTAAATCGAGAACTAATCAAGCAAATAGAACAACATTTGGCATGTGGGTGTTTTCGGTGACAAGAATTTATTCTATGGTGAATTGAGACCCCTCCCTCTTTATAAGGGGAATTGTAACTCCTCTCCTCTTTAAGAGGGGGGGGCTTCCATACAAATTTCCTCATAACTCGAGAACTAATCAAGCGAATTGAACCAAATTTGGCATGTGTGTGTTTTTGGAGACAAATTTTTTTTCAATGATGAATTGGGACCCCTCCCCACTTTAGGAGGGGGGGTCCTATACAAATGAAATACAAATTTCCTCATAACTCGAGAACTAATCAAGCAAATGGAACTAAATTTGGCGTGTAGGTGTTTTTGGAGGCAAGAATTTTTTCTGTGATGAATTAGGACCTCTTCCCACATTAGGAGGGGGGCTCCTATACAAATGAAATACAAATTTCCCTATAACTCGAGAACTAATCAAGCAAATAGAACCAAATTTGGCATGAGGAGGTTTTTGGAGGCAAAACTATTTCCTATGGTGAATTAGGATCCCTCCACACTTCAAGAGGTGGGGCTTCTACACAAATGAAATACAAATTTCCTCATAATTCGAAAACTAATCAAGCAAATGGAACCATATTTGGCATGTGGGTGGTTTTGGAGGCAACCATTTTTTCCATGATGACTTAGGACTTCTTACCTTTTTAGGAGGGGGGGGGGGCTCCCATACAAACGAAATACAAATTTCCTCATAACTTTAGAACTAATCAAGCAAATGGAACCAAATTTGGCATGTGAGAGTTTTAGATGGCAGAATTTTTTTCTGTGGTGTATTACGACCCCTTTCCCGTTTAAGAGAGTGGGGTGGGTAATTTGAGTACTAATCAAGCAAATGGAACCTAGTTTAGCATGTAGGAGATTCTTGAGTCTTGAATTTATTTTATGATAGTTAGAGACCTCTCACCCCTGTGGTAGGGGGATATGGACTCTCATACAAATAAAACAGAAATTTTTGCGAAACTCAAAAACTAATCCAACTCGAAAAATTCGAGACTCTTCCATAAAACATTAATCAATAACAAGACCACAAAAACTATCTATAGTAACACTAGATCATTCAGGACGAGCCGGTCGCGAGTGTTGCCGGTGACCCGCCGTCGGAAGCGCCGCCCACTGGGGGGCTTGCAAAACTCAAGATTGTGACAAAGATCATCCGAGATTCATGATTTATGTACAACACAGGTTAATTTGTGGCAATACGAAGTTTGTCGGGTCAGCTAGTACTGTATAAAAGCTTTCCCGATAGGGCAAAGTAGTTTTACATTGCGTAGAGAATCACTGCTTTAAAAATAAGTTAGGCCATTGCAAATCTTATTTAAAGTCCCTTGGAAATTGGCTTGAAAAATCGAGGGGAAAAAATAATTTGTAGGATATGAGTCAAATTTCTTTTTATAAAATCAATTGTCTGTGGGCTCTACAGTCTCGAGAAATGAGTCTCCGAGTTGAATTAACGCTTCTAGCACGAAACAGAAATGTAAATTCGAACAATGGAATTTCCGAAAATCGCCAAAAAAATTTTTCCTTCGTTTTTGTCTTTTCGTATTTTTTTTGCATAGAAAATAATAACGTATATATTATAAGCAAGAATAGATTTGGTTTTCACGTTTAAAACTTAAATAAAAATTCTTAAAATCCATGTTTTTTTTGCTCGATTAAAAAATTCACTTTGTTTTTTTCATTAAAAAAATATTTTAAAAATTTTCTAAGAATTCGAATATGGTGGAAAATTTTATGAGAAATTTTTTCCAATAATCTTAAAAAATCCCAAGACAGACCGCAGAAAAAAATGAAAAACTAAATGTAGAAAGAAGAAAAAAGAATAAAAAGAAAAGATGGTGAATGGAAATGCCGATAGAACGTGAAGATGAAAAAAAGAAAGAGAAAAAATGGAGAAAGCGAAAAATGGATACATACTTGGAAAGGAGAGAAGAAAAAGCAGAGCTAGTTAAAAGCAAACAATTTATTTTAATGAAAAATTGGACATAGAAGAGATAGATAATGAAGCGATGAAAAAAGGAAGGTGGAAAAAGGAAAAATGAAGAAATTAAAAATCGAAAAAGAAGAGATGATCAAAGGAAATACGGATAGAAAAAAGAATTAAAACAAAAGAAGAAACATTTTTTTAGTAAAGGTGGAGGAGCGTTTGGTGAGGAAGGACGGTAAACTATGGTAACAGAAATAGAAGGTGAAAAATGGAAAGGTATAACAAATGGTATAGAAAACAGGTGTGAAAAAGAAAAGATAGAAAAATAGGAAGATGGAAATAAGAAGAGGAGAGGAAAAATGTCGATAAAGACTGATGGAAAAATAAAAGTTGTTGAAAACAAAGATGGTTAAAAGAAAAATTGAAGAAAAAATAACAGAATAATTGAATAAAAAACGAAATGTAGAAAAAAGGAAGAGAAGAAAATAGAGAAGATGGAATGATAGAAAGAGGACGTACAGAAATATGGAATAAGGTTTAGGTAAGATGAAAAAATGTATAGTTGGAAGCAAGGAAGAATGGATAAAAAGGAAGGGCGCAAATAAGGAACGGCAGAAAACAAGAAAGGAAAATGGAGAACATAAAGACAGAAAAATGATAAAATAGGGAAAAAATGAGAAAAAAGACAAAACCGAAAACATGGAAAAAGGAAAAACAAAAAGACAGAAAAAAGGAAAATCCAGCTGAACAGGAGAATAGAAAGTTCGAAAACAGACACTGCTAAAGCCTGCAAGTGGTAGGCGAAATACGTATCTGTCATGAATAAATATTAATAGTGGAATATAATTTGGAAAAAGTTTTTTACTTTAATTTCAGGAAAAGCAAGATTTTGACTAAAAACTTACAACAATTATATGTTAATATATGTGTTAACTTAATGCCAATTTTTGGGCAATTTTGGGTTAAGAATGAGCTAGACAAATTGATCAATTCACCATCTATTTAGACAAACTTACCATTTACTCACAGTATACTTGTTGTTAAAAATGGTCCTATAAAGATAAGCTCCGCAGAGCGTAATAAAAATTTGTGTTTATAATTTCCTGCTTCTGAAATTACTTATTCTGATTGACTGTTGAATATTAAAACAATCAAAATCCAACCAATTATTTCCGCAAAACCATCTCATACTTTAATTTTATTTCGAAGCAGTTGCAAACTTGCCAATTGGTTCATTAACACAGTGGGTTTCTCCGCTTTGTCTGCTCAACTGAGACACTGTAACCAGACAAAATGGCGCGCGCACTACCACCAAATTGTAGTACATAATGCAACTAGCAGCAGTGACGGGGCACTTGAAATGCCAATTTGGCTGTCTTGGCTGCGTCGTCAGGCAGTCTTGAGAGAAGTTGAAACAGCACAAGCTTCCCCTTAAGGCTACCGCGTCTGCGAATGACGCGTTGTTGGAAGGCTGGCGGGAAGGAGAAAATTTCATCAATCCTACACCGCTGACTGGAGCATGGCCCCGCCACCCGCCGGGGGCAGCACAACCGGGCGGGGAGCCGCGACGATTGCTTCAATTGGATTGCGCGCTTGCTCGAAATTTGCAATTTGATGAATTTCGCCAGTGTCTAATAGCACACCGAAACAAGCTTCCATAACGATGTTTTCGATTTTTTCTCGTTTGCTTTTAAACTGTATTCAATAAATCCGGACGAAGTTGTTGTTGATTGGTTGTTTATTCGCTAACTGTGGCAGCGATTTTCCCTGTTGATGTTGTTAGGTGTATAACACCCGAAGAATTCCGTTTCATTAGCGGTGTTTGCGTTGTTGTTGCTAATTTTATTTTTTTGCTGTGTGATTTCGTGAGAGAACACTACGAGTATGAGTTGTTTATGGGCTGTCAATATGGCTGTGAATCGAGGAGAGCTAAAAGCAGCAGCAACCTATATAAAACAAACAACTTGCGTTGTTAGCACGAGCGGGTGTTAAAATATGTAATTCTTCAACGCTAAATGTGTGAGATAGGGCAGGCATTGTTTAAAACGCTGATTTTACGCTTCTGAGAATAAATCTAATTTTCTATTCGTTTGAATAAATATTTCATTCTTTAAAATCGATCATTCACCTCGTTACACATATATACCGATGAAGCTATCGATTTCTGGAAAAGTGTTCCCCGTAGGCTGACAATCCACGAAGAAATACAGCGAAAAGCATGAAAACACTTAGTCTACTTTCTCGGTCTATTGAAATTTTCTTCTAATGCGGCTGAAAGAGTCAACCATTGCAATGGTTTGTCGGTACCGGTGCTGGTGCCGGTGCCCCGACCGACGGTTCGAACAATTCATAGCCAGCATAGGCATGCGGCTCTGCTCCGTGTATTGTTTCCATTAGTTCAGGTGTGCTGAATATGGGGTGCAAATATCCCTCATACATTTTTTTTTCTGTTTCTTCATAAAGGCAAAAACCGGCAGCACCGCTTACCTGGCTATAGTCGGTCTCCCAAGAAGGAGGAAAAAACTTTGAATCGGGGGTACTAGGACTCACGCAAACCAGTCATGAACTACTTGTATAAAATAAAGGGCTCCAGCGCGAAACGCCAGCCGAACCATGATGGTGACGAGACAATAATGGAACGGAGCGACGGGCTGTTCCAGCACGAGTTGGGCGCCTTGTTGAGGTGTAAATTTTGTTATAATTCAGTGCAGTGCAGAGTGCTACGAAGATTCTCGTTTTTTTGTAAAGCAAGCACCTTCACACGTTTTTCAAGATTTGTTGTGAATCTGAAGTACGAATGATGTATTGTGGGGAACTTGTTTTGTTGTCCGAACTATCTGGAATAGATAAATGAATAGTTTTACAAAGGGTAGTACAAGTGCTTCTATTTTGGCTTTTCTGTCTTTCTGTTTTCTTGATTTTTTTTTCGTTTTTTCATGTGTTTTTGTCTTTTGTGACTTTCTGTCTTCTGTGCTTTTTCTATCTTTTCTGTCTTTTGTGGCCTTCTGGCTATCCATCTTTTCTGTCTTTCTGTATTGTTGTCTTTTCTGTTATTTCTGTCTTTCCGGTTTTGGTTTTTATTTTGTTCTGATTTAATTCCTTTTCTGTACTTCCCTTTTTCTGTACTATGTCTTTCTGTCTTTTCTGTGTTTGCTGTATTTTGTCTCGCAGCCGTTGTGTCTTGATCTGGTGTCTTTTTATGGCCATTTTTCTGCCTTTCTGTATATCTGCGGTTCAGCCTTTTCTGTTCTATTTATTTTTTTCTGTCTATTCTGTCTTTCCGTTTATTTATTTTTCTGTTTTAGCTGTTTTCATTTCCATCTCTCCCTTTTCCATCTTTTCGTTTTTTTTTCTTCCCTCTCAACCATCTTTCCTTTCTACCAGTTTTCTTAGGATCGTCTTTTAATTAAGTAGTTTCGTTCATTTTTGTTTGTCTTTTTCATCATTTATTTTTCTGGGTTTTCAGTCTTTTCATTTTTCCTTGTTCCATCTTTCCTTTTTCCATCTTTGCTTAAACTATTTTTTCTGTTTTGATGTTTACTTTTCTACATTTCCTTTTTTATTTAATTTTTAATTTTTACGGTTTGCCATGTTGCGTTTTGTCATCCCTCCTTTTTCAATTTTTTCGTAGTTCTACGTCTAACTCTCGTATTTTCCACATCTCGTCATATCTTACCTTTCTTTGTCTATCTTTCGTATTTCATCGTTCCATATTTTCTTTTTCTATCTTTTCGTCTTATCATATTTCTTATCTTCTATGTCTTTTTTTCTATTTTTTCCATTTTTCTGAGTTTCCATGGTTTTTCATGTTGTTGTTTTTCTGTATATTTAACTTAAGTTTGTTAAGTTGTTTCGCTAGGTCGAAAGCAGTCAATTTAAAAAATTCGTGTTTTTTGGCGAAAAAATATCTCAATTGAGCAATTCGTAAACTCTGGAAACGATAGGTTTTTCCTAACCAAACGTTCATACGGAAATTTGAGCCATCGATTGATCACCCGGAAGCAGCACCCGCCTCAAATAATGGTTTGGGTCGTTGTAACCGCGGATGGGCGCTCTCCAATCGTTTTCATTACGTCTAGCATCAATATAAATACCATATAGTGTCGGAAAAGTGTTCTTTAGGCTGCTTTAAAACCGTGGGTAGACAAACATTTCGGTCGCGAATCAATGATGTAAGAACAAGAGTGGGCGCCGTCTCACAAAGCGCGAGTAAACCAAAAATGGCTGAGAAACAACATTCCGGATTTTCTTTTCAACTACACAATAGCTTTCGCATTCATCAGACGCAAGTCCGATTTTGGTGTTGGACGGATGGAGTTAAAGAATGCACTAGCCTCGGGACGCTGAAGAAAGTCATTGTCTGTGAATGGGCTAAAAAACCGGCAAGTCACATTCAGGCAGCTTGCGGTTCTGTTTTTAATCGTCTGAAGCCCATAGTCAAGGCAAAAGGCAGTTGGAAATACAATCTACCCGCGCATCATATTTTCGTGGATTTAAGGGCAACATTTGATACAGTCGAGCGCGAAACAGCTATGGCAGATAATGTACGAGAATGGTTTTCCGGATAAACGCGACCGATTAAAGTGGAGAGTGTATGAATTACCAGCTGCAGGCAGTATACTTGGAATGATTCCCATTGTACACCTGGCGAAAACTGAGGGATTATGGTACTCTACTCTAGTTGTACTCCGTACAACTGTGCAGTGAAATCTGATATCTTCAAGAACCCTACCGGCACCAGGAATTGAGGGGTTCAACGTGCTAGATGAAAAAAGAGTGCTAAGAATTATCTGCGGCGGCATACAGAAGAACGGAATATGGAAGCGGAGGATGAACCATGAACTCGCACAGCTTTATGGCGAACCCACTATTCAAAAGGTGGCTAAAGCTGGACGGATACAATACATGCCCTGCCCATGTTGCGAGAATGGCGGACAACAACCCTGCAAAGATGGTGTTTGCTTCAAATCCGGTAGAAACAAGACGACCAGGGGTACAGCGAGCAAGATGGTTAGACCAGGTGGAGGTCCAAGAAATTGGAGAGCGGTGACCCACAACCGCCCAGCCAGCATTTTCATATGTATATCAATGCTATAAATGAGAACCATGTACCGGTATGTATCCAACTAAATCGTATTCGACGCGCAAGACCCGCTTATCCGCATCAATTATTGGAGGCTTTTGGATATACGTACTGAAGAATAATTTTAAGCGATACACTTATGTAAATATTTCTATACGATAAGATTCGATTAAGCGCGACCAGCTTCATACAGTTTCCGAAAATTTCCGGGACGTCTGGTGTCAAAAAAAAAAGAGGCGATATTGACTGGCCACCCAGATCACCTGATTTAACCCCCCGGGAATCTTTTTGTGGGGTTATCTGAAAAGCAAGATTTACGCCAACCAGCCACAAACTATTGACGAGCTCAAGACAAATATTCGTACGGAAATCGACGCTAAAACACCCGAGATGCTCAAAAAGGTAATGTAAAACGCGGAAAAAAGGAGTCAATTTGTAATTTCTAATAAAGGTGGTTACTTAATTGATATTGTTTTCAAAAACTAAACCAAGAAAATTACAACTTTATGCTGAAAATCGTATGCTTGTCAGCTATTACCATTATAAACGATAGTATATCAACTTGTGCGCGTTTTATTAGGGTTTATTTACGATTCCGAATTCGTTTGGAGATATTTACTATAATTTTTGTACAATAATATACGAGTTGGTGCTGGCTGGGCGAGTAAATTGGAGAAACTTTGTTCATTGTTAGGACGGTTAGCCAACTAAAGAAGAAAGAAGAAGAACGTGCTAGATGGTTGAATCAGGTTGAAGCCGACATGTGCGTTTCGAGAGATTCTACGAATTGGCGACGAGTAGCTCAGGACCGTGCACAGTGGAAAGGAATTCTTGATACAGCAAGAGCAACCGTAGTTCTATGCTGCTAGAAGGAAGGAGGCCTTTTCTTTTCTTTTCCTTTCCTGTTGCCGAGTCTGTAAAAACTATTGTGGCATTACATTGCTCAATTCTGCCTATAAGGTGCTCTCCCGTATCCTGTTCTGTGGACTGAGACCATTAGTGGAGTCCTTTATCGGCGAGTACCAAGCTGGTCTTCGTGAGGATCGCTTCACGTCGGATCAGATGTTTACTCTGTGTTAGTTATTATATCGAAAAAACTGTAGTGATTAGAAGAAATTTTAGTTTATTCGATGAATCAGGCAATCAAAAATCACGAACGTTGCACGATCAGACAATGATATTGTCCCTACTTTAAAATGTTGAGACAATATATGTTGAAAGTTTGTCACTATTGCATGAAAGTTAGGACAACAACAACCTGTTTATCGTGGATACAGATGTTTTTATGACAACCTTGCTGTTGCTTGCGAAAGAGACATACTGTTGTATGCAATAAAGGGTGTCCCACATCAAATTTGAAAATTGGAAAAAATGGCGTCACCCGAAAAGCATCGTCGCGAATTTGCAAGCACCTGGAAAATCCTCAACTCTCTCATCATGAATGATGAGACTTACGTCAAGGCGGACTTCCGGCAGCTTCCGGGGCTACTGTACACTCAAGTCTTTTTTTACACGGTTTATTTTTATGATTTTTGAATGGATGCGGTTTTTTATGGCGAGTTTTGAATTAACACAGTTTTTATGACGATTTTTGATTTAACGCGATTTAATTTTTTACAGCATTTTTCGAATTAAAGCGGTTTTTTAAACGGTTTTATTTTACACGCCACATATCCCCCGTGTAAAAAAGACTTGAGTGTACTTCACCGCCCAGCACAAGTTTGATGTTTCGGAAGAAGTAAGGTAGGTAGGTAGGGAAAAGTCACCATCACTTCAAGGACTTGCCAATGTATGTAGGTAGAATTACAGTAGATCCAAATTTGATTATCAAATGAATTTCACACTAATGCTGTTACAGAAGGGCCAAAAGGGATTGGGCGGACCCACAAACAGAGGCAACTAAGAGTCGCCTTCCAGCATTAGGATCCTTACTTGTAATAATCAATTTCGCTGTACTAACTTTAACCCGCGTGATGATTTGTTTGTTTTGAATTGAGCAGTGCCATTTTTGCTTCTGACCTTAAGGATTCTGGTTGGCAATCCACTCCATCATCCAGCCTTCCACATTTCTGATATCAATAATAATACTATTAATAATATGATAGCAAGATGAAATGTGGTATATATGGGCAAAAATAGAACAATCTCGCCAGCAGTCCTTCGTATGGAATAGAGTTGTGTCCTTTGAGGTTCCATAAGTGCTTCTAATAATTAATTTAATTTTTTCATTCTGGTATCCATGTGCAGTATTATAACTCGTTTTGGCCAAAGTTTTTACTATATACCAGGAACTTCATAAGCTAAAACGAAAAAAATAATTAAAATAACTTATATTAGGCTTGCCTATTAGCAAGGCAAGGCGGCTCCGCCGTCTGCCCAAAACCGCGGTTTTGAGATCAGGCAGCCGGGAACCACCCAGCATCGCACCTCCTAGCTTGGCTACTCAATAGAGCATTACCAGGTACGGACACGGGGAGGCGCTAGGTAGGGGCTCGTTTCGGAGGAAGTAAGGATGCAGAAACTTTCATAGTTTGCAAAGAAATACATGATTTGGCCAAGAAATACATCATGTGATAAACGGGGCGCCGTTCGGGACTACCGGGACTGTAAACAGGCAGATCTACCTCAAAGAATCTACAGAAGCATCTGCTTCCTCTGTCGAAGCAACACGACAGCCCTACGATCTTCTGGCCGGATCTACGTTCGTGCCAATATTCAAAGTATGTATTAGAGTGGTACGAAGCTAACAGAGTCACTTTCGTAGCCAAGGACATGAACGCCTTCAACGCACCGGAACTAAGGCCCTAGGCCTATTATGAAGCAGACACTACGAAAGCATCCCAACGAGGTCAAGTCTGAGGAAGACATGAAGAAAAAGTGGATATCCGTACAGATGAAGCTGCAGCTAGGTCGTACAAAACTTTTTGAGTGGAGTTAAGTGTAAGGTGCGATCATACGATTATGGTATTGAAGTTCGATGAAACAAATATGCCAAAAACTTACTAATGAGTTATATTTTGTTGTCTGAAAGTTTCAGAAGGATTGGTCAATTAGATAATTTTCCACAGCGTTTCTTCCGTGGTGCAATTTGCTGTGGGACACCCTTTACGTATTGTACGCAACAAAAGCAAACCTAATCATGTCACAATGTGTCGGCAGCGGCACTGTCTGGTAATTACCAAAGTAGCATTGGTAACTTACCAGTGGTAAGCATTGCTCGCCAGGCTTTGGATCAAGGAAAGCTAGTCTTTTTCTTAAGTTTTTTTTGCTGTTTGTCCCTTTTGTTTAAGTTACTGAAAAAGTATTGACTGAAGTTTTTGGAGTCTTATTAGAAGTAGTAAAGTATTGTCGTCAACCAACCGACTTGCGACGAACACATATTTTATTGTATACACTCAAATTTTTTTTCACACGGGGATACGTGGCGTGTAAAAAACGTTTAAAAAAGCCGCGTTAATATGAAAAATGTCGTAAAAAACCCGCGTAATTCTAAAAATGCTGTAAAAACCGCGTTAATTCAAAAATCGTTGTAAAAAACCGCGATAATTTAAAACGAATTAAAAATCACTGAAAAAACCGCGTCAATTCGAAAAATGATGTCTTATACCAGTGAGGCAATATTTGTTTGTCCTATTATTTTGTTGTGAAATATTCTGGTTGCTACGCATGCTTGTTTTATAGGCGGAGAATAACTGGTTTATCGCTTTTGGTTTTTGCTGTTTATTTCTGGGAATGAAAATGATATTTTGTATACCTGTATATACATACTTGAGCATGTCTCCCATATCCGGCTGAAAATTATTTTTTTGTTACTTAAAAACTTGATATTAAAAAACATGCAATAAAAAATATCAATATTAGCACAGGCGAAGAAATGTTTCCAAATTTGTTTAATATACGGAATCTATCTAAAACTGTAATGAGGGATTTTTTCGATCCAGTAATAATAAAATCTAGCGTAGATCAATCTCATGTTTTGGGTTGACTTATTAATAAAGTTAGACGTAAAAAATATTTAGCCTTCCAGCTGGTCTCAAGGTGCGTTTAACAAGCCAGTCGTCGTATGCCATGTTGAGTCTCGTCTGGGAGTGATTGTAAGCGTCAACAGGATTGCGGAAGTAGCTCTTCAATTACCCTGTACGACAACAGCTGATTATGAAGTCTGTTGAATAAAAGCAGGACATGTGCCGAAAACGGAACGTAGCATCGAGAGCGAAACTTCAATTTTCTACTGTCACTAATATGAAAAAATATACAGTTAGAAGACTTGTTAAAAGCTGCGCTGTTTTGAGAAATTGTAGTTGTTCTTTCACGTTAATGTATGTGCGAGTGAAAAAGAAACCATATCTCCAACGTCGTGTAAACTTTGTAGACTCCCTGGTGAGAACACTGGTTTTCCCAAGCTGAATTACGGTTAGTACAAGTAAAAGTATCTTACTGTCTCTGTACATTTGACTAAGCTTGTATGTGGGACATAAAATGTAAACTGTTAGCACACATATAAAAAGAGGCAGTCGCCAAAATGTGTCTTGAGTTAACACAGTGGAAGCGATTGTCCGGTACCCCAAGTAAGATTTTCGCCTCCAAGTAGCTTTAGTAGCTTTTCGCACGATGCTTCCAAAATTTTTATACACATTAAATGTTTTTCGCCCAGAGGTGTCATACTGAGCGCAATAAAACACTTACGCTTTAGCGAAAAGAGATGAGAAAAGTTTGCCAATAAATTTTTCCTCAAATTTCCACCGGTCTACCGGCCGGCTGCGAGTACGGATCCTAATCCGTTCGGTGGAATCTACACGTGCGAAAGCAAGCGATAAACAATGCCATATGTTGTAGTCACTACCGAGGTCTACCCGGCGAGATAGGATCGAAGGAGGAAGTTCCGATGGAAAAGTTTTAAATGCTTCATGTTGCGCAGGTGGATGTTATCAAGACACGGGGGAATACGTTGCGTTAGCATAAAGCACATACCAAGTCAGAGACCATATTTCAACGGTAAAAGGCCAAATATATCTTTCTGCTGAATCACTCCGCTGCCTCTAATGCATCGAGGGATGGTTAAGCAAACGACGGTTGAGGTTAACATTTGCCTAATGGCATGAATTATGAATGCCATAATATAACTTCGCGGTTATTAAAGTTTCGATATGTGGCGAATAAGAACGATCCAATAAAAAAGCTTGGAAAGGAGAAAAACAGTTAATGAATCTAAGACAGTTGGTGTAACTTTGATTGAGATTGTACCAAATTAATCTTTTTGGTCAGGTTTGGGTGTCATAATTCGATCTTACGAAGGACCAATTTATGAACACATTTTTTCAGTCACAATAATAGAAAAACAAGCGATTATCGAATAAACGTGGGTGCTTTAGTGTGTCATAACTTCGCGAAAAACGAAAGCAAATGCAGTTCGGTCGATTCGAGAGAAGCGCCGCTGTTTGCTGCTATATTTACAAACACGGCAAGTCGTTACTCATCTCGGGTCGTGCCGAGTTGGACGACGGAGTGCTGTATGAATACATGTTTTCTATTTACATCGTGCCCGGTTTTAATGTCATCAACATAGATACCTACTACGAAGCGACAACACGCAGCCGGTGGCTGCGACGGTGGCGACGTCGACGCCGACGACGACGAAGGTGAGCACTGCGCTGCGACAAGAATCGCCCGCGGGTCACCGTCACCCAAACGGTCCATTTTATTGCATCACCCAAGATCGCGATCTTCTTCGTCTAGTCATGCTACTGATCTAGTCCGACCTGGCGCATTGGTCTCGTGCAAGCCAGCAGAGAGAAGAAAAAAATCAGAATGAAAAAATATTTCTTAGTCCAACTAGCAGTGACAATGTGCTTTCCTTACTTTCTAGAAATATTGCAATTTCGATTTTCTATTTAGGTCAGTAAAAGCCGATTTCAGTTAGCCTCCTAGCAAACTTTAGTTAAAAAAACTAATTTTAAAACGAAATTAAGGTCTTTCCTCATGGCAAAAAAAAACAAAACATTAGTCTAGAGATTGTACAGACATTCGAAATGCGATTTAGGTAAATCGAACATCGGTTTGGGGCTAAGCGGCCACTGAAATAGCTCGGCCGGTTCGTTCGTTCATGGCTTTTTGCTTCTGGGCGGTACTTACCCACCGGGCTATAAAATGTTAATGGCTTTAGAGGGATCAAAATTGTGTTGTGCTGGGAAAAAATCTTCTGTTCGTTCGTCGTATTCCCTTTCGCTTTGTGTTGCACATTGGCAGTTGCAGCTGTGTTGTAGGTACGTACCGGTTAATTAATTTCGTCGACAGTACAAAATGGACACATTAATGCTGCATTGTGTTCGGTTCGTGGTGCAGCGTTTTCGAGCGTTTCTGTTGCAATTTGGTTCGGTTTGGTCCAGTTTATAGGTTGGTACCAAACCGACCAACCAACCGTCGTTTCCGAAGAACAATAAATGCAATTATAAGAACAATAAAACCTGTTGCGGGCTCGTGTTGTTGACGTTGTTTGTAATTATTCCATTTTGAAAGGTACATTCAAGCATTTATCTCCGCTCGATTTCCGGCTGAATAGCTGTTTCATCTGGAGAAACGAGATTACAAGGATGTAAGGCTTTTCAAATAATATTGGGAAATGGAAACTGCCCCTCACAAGTACCTACATTTCTGTTCCTACAAACTGTTGGTAGATGGATAAATGGTTTTGGTAACCATTTATGCATTCAAATTGAGTTTCGAAATGAGATTTTGCATCATAATAGCCCAATAATCCTCAATCGGCCTGAACTGGAAACAAATGGATGGATTAAGGTCTTCCGGTATAAATTGAACCACACATTCATACAATTGCTGTACATTTTTGCTGTAGTTAAAGCTTGTAAGATCTGACCAAAACTTCGCAGAATAATAATGGGACCCAATGAACGGCAAAATTCGCTTTTGGAAATACTTCTTCTTGTAGAGATCCGATTTTATCGCCTTATTTGTGAGGAAGATCTACATTTACACATATTTGTTTACGACAGGTGCATCATCCCGCCCGCCGAAATAAAATTGTTGCTCTAGTATCTGTCCGAAGTCCGCCTTCACGCTATCATCTTCCATGATAATGCATCCGATTTGGTCATTAGTTGAGCATCAGCTCTGGCCACTTGGTTCTGTTTAAGGAACCGATTTGATTGGTTGCTGACTTGGTAGGATTTAAATCCTTTCACAAGTGAATTTTTCGTACTGCACTGTGGGGCTTTTTCGCCAAATTACGATCCGAAATGTTCGGAATGTGGTCGATCTCTTCTCTTTTTAGATTTTGCCACGCAGTTTCCGGTCGATAATTCCGCTTTGATGCTTGGCTTGAAGCTTCCGAGTCGTTGGTCCTATGTTCTCATACATTTTAAGTACATGTTATATGATGTTGCTGGATTTGCTTGGTAAATACCTGGATAATGTATACCATCGATTCCTCGCATAGTTGTAGGCATAAAACGGACCTGACCGTGGTTCTTAGCCTGCTATCTAGCTACCTTCTATCTATATATCGCTATAAAAATCAACACTCAAAAGAATGAAGGAAACTTAGACAGGAATAGTCGGAATAGATAACCCTACGACAATGGAATATGTGTTAAACTCAAGACGTGGAACTGCCGATCTCTCAACTTTAGAGGAAGCAGTGCTAGTCCAACGTATTGAAGAGCCGCAGGTTCTACGTCGTAGCGATCCGGTAGGTGTACTGAAGTACTTCACGGTACTTACGTTTACCTCGGAAGTTCCGATGAGGTCAAGAAGAAGTCATCACGCAGTTGGAGCGTGAGTACGACTACTGTCCAAAACATGACGTCAAGATCGTCATCGGGGATGTCAACGCCCAGGTCGGCCAGGAGACGGAATAGAACCTGTAATTGGAGAGTTCAGCGCCGTAGGTAGCATCTCATTCCCGCACAAACTCTTATATTAGTATACCTGGAAGTCACCAAATCATACATAAACCCAAATCGACCATGTTTCGATCGACTGCCGGCACTTCTCAGACATCGTTAACCTCGGTTAAAACTCGTGCAGTTGAAGTAATTCTGTGGGGTTGTTCGAAGTTGCCCTACCGGACAGCGACGCGGCTCTCAAAAACAGCGTTGCAGAGAACATCCTCGAGAAAAGACACGGACAGAAAAGATACAGTTTACCGAAATCTTCCAGTAAAAAAAGCATTACTTGGAGGAAGAAGAGTGTGTAGAGTTGGAGCAGCTGAATCGTTCTCAAGAAACACGACAGTTCTTCCGAAAACTCTAGGCACCCAGCTACGGCGATGTGACCGTGAGGTGACCGAAAAGTGAAAACAGCACAGACGAATACGCAGAAGACTGTGGTAATGGGAAAAATAATTTTGTCGGTGTCGCAACCGTGGGAGATGTGTCAGCTTAAACGATTCATCGAAGTTGAAGATGCCATCAGACAACTAAATAAGAAAAAATCGATTGCAAAATATGGTATTAAGGTGCAGCATGTTAACATGTGCGCGAAAAATGTAGCCATTTTAAGAATTTGGTGTACAGAACAGAACAGAACCGGAGAAGTGGAAGAATGGCGTTATTTGCCCGATTTACAACAAAGTTGATTAGCTGAGAATCATATACAGTGCTCCCCGATTCCATCGATTCTCACCAATTGTGAACAGTTCTACAGGACGTCTTTATGTTGACGTCCCAAACTACGTTGACAGATGGTTAACGATGGACCAAATCTTTACGCCGTGGAAGATCCTTCAAAAAGGCCGTGAGCACAGAGTTCTCACGTACCATCTGTTTATCGATTTTAAGGCTGCATATCATACTGTCGACCGCGAAGAGCTATGGAAAAGCATGGACGAAAAAAGCTTTCCCGCGAAGCTCAGGGTTCATTTGAATCCCACTGAGGGCTTCATTAAGCTGATGGTCTCTCATGCCTGCCTTCATGCCAATCTTCAACAAACCTAGTAAATTCTTCTGCTTTAATTATGACAACGACATTGTCGGTAAAGCATGAAGCGGAATATGTAAAGGTTATAGACCGTCCAAAACAAGTCGCTATTTACCAGAAGGATACTGACGCTGGGTGACACCACTTATGCAGTAGCGTAACGGTCGATGGCGACGAGTTCAAAGTAGTTGACGGATTTGTCTACCTGCTTACTAAAGCTTAAATCGTTTGGGGCATCAGAAATGGGGCTTGCTTCACCATGCAAGAGGAGAAAAGAAAAATAATTGAGGTGTGTTCACCAAATGGTCCCCAAGTTTGTCTAATAGAGAAGCATTGAAGCTAATGAAGTGGAAGCTGATGATGAAGGGAGTAACTACCGGCGACATTAATCAGATGAAGAATTCAAGGAACCGACTGGCCAGTGACTGAAGAAGGTGTGCGCCAACTGATGAGAGGTATCAGTAGTAAAGTGAATGAATTTCTTCGGAATATCGATCAATGGATTGTTCCAGCTTTTTCATGAAATACAATTTGATTACCTTTGCTTCATTCTTAGAAAGTGTTCCGATTAAAAGAATGATTAAAAAAGCCGTGAGGCGTTCGGAAGCGTATTATCAGCAAAAATTGTGCTTCACAAACTATAGCGGTTGAATAGACTAAAGGGTCAAACAGAATGTTGCGTCAAAGCGTCCGTCAGCGTTATTCTGACAGTTTTCCCATGGGTTTACTGTCAAATTGACGTTAACGGATGCGTTGACGCAGCATTCTGTTTGGCCCTTAGGCCTCGTACAAAGTGTATACTCTATATTTATTTATTTCGTCAAGCAAAAGTAGACTACATACAATATTACTTAAAATTATACATTGATTGCTTACATACTATGCATTATTTCTATTGGTTAGTCGTGTTTTAAGTTGATTTCTAGACATGGTGATGTCAATATTTTCACAATGCTGATTGTAAAAATGCGTCATGCGACTTTACCAGACGCTTATTAGACCGGATGTTCTCTACGGGACTCTACGGGATATGTAGACAACACTTGAGCAGGACCTGTGAGTGCTACAAACTTTTGAGATACGAGTACCAAGAACGATCTTCGGCGGTGTACAAGAGAACGGAGTTTAAAGGCGGAAGCTCCAATAAGTCGAAAATTCTTTACGACGATTAAACCTAGACTAATTTGATGTCCTTGTTCGGGAAGCACGCCAGAAAAAGTGATGAAACTCCCTCATCCCAACAGGTCGAAGATTTTTTACGTATGACGATTTGATATCTGTATTGAGGAAGTGCGCTACAGATGTAGTGTTCGGGTGTAACATAATTCTATATACTATATTCTGTATATTCATTGAAATAGTAGTGAAAAGAGAATATATTGTGATGTGACAACGGTGTGCTACTGATAAAATGGGATCAAATTGATAAAATGTCTTCAAAGTGTAAGTTTGTTTCCCTGATACTACTAAGCTGTTAACAGCGAGTTTAGAAGTACCCAGCGGTTGGTATCTTTTTTCCTCCACTGGGTTTGCGATAAAACGTTTATTTTTTGCTTTCTTGAAAGGCAGAAGGAGAAGTTCGTTTATGTGTCTTAGATAGTCAGGTTATAGGATCATAACATTCAGTTGGGAACATTTTCAACACTTAAAACAAGTAAATCCTCTGAGTAATTGTGATTACCTTAGATGAACACTCGACCTTGTTTACTGCCTTCCTGATCAAGAGATCTCTGTGATTTGCGCAATATCTCCACTGCTTTCCGTCGGTCTTCACCATCCTCCACTGGATTTATTTTTTTCCTATAGTGGTACATCCCGTTGACGCTCCTGCTACTAATGTCAATGATCATTTTTCTTCTGGGTTTCGCGAGTTGCTGCACTACACAATCTGATTCTAAAATAGCTGCGTCGGATGTCCCTGATGCTGCTGTTGATCGGGATGTTTTTAACATCACTCTAAATATGATTTTTGCTGGTGCCCAGAAATTAAAGAGCACCTACTTAGCTGTTCCCGATGGTATTCCAGCTATTATTTTCTGTTGCTGTGCTACTACTCTTGCCCTGCCTTCAGTTAGATTTTAAACAAATCGTTTGGGCAGCGGAAGTCCTATGTGTTCCCATATTCAAACAGCGAGACGTAAGAAACTACTGTAGTAACAAACTACCTTTAACGGTGGACGAACAAAGAATGATTATATTTCATCAACTGAATATTCACCTGTCTAACTCCTGCAAACCTGTGCCTACTTGATAATCGAAACTTATATTGATGAATCTATATATGCAATAGGATACTATATTCGGCCATCCTGAAAACGCTTCGACCCGAAGTGCACCATTAAATATCTGTTGGATTCCAATGTTTCAAATTAGATGGATCGAAGATGGAACTATACGGCACTCTACTATTCTGTTGTCCTTCTATATCAGTTACAACATATCGATTATTTGGAAGGACTTTTTTTATTTCAAATGGGCCCTTGAATTGTTTTTGTAGCTTACGTGACGATCCAACTTCTGGATGATGAGGAATGAACACAAGATCACCTTCTTTAAAAATGTTGTTGACTTTACATTTACTATCATGTATTTGCTTGTTATAAGCTTGACTTACTTTTATGTTTTCTTCGGCATGTTTTCTAATATCAGGTAAATTTCTTACAACGTCTAATTTTGATTCTAAAAATTGCCTAATTGAATCAGTGGACTTCATTTTTTGATTAATTCCAAATAATAGTTTAGAAGCTGTGTTTCCTGTACTTCTACAAATAGTATTGTTTATAAAAAATTCAGCTTCATTTAAAATCGTGGATAAACCTTTCGAAGGAAATGTATCAATCAGTTTTGCAATCAAAGGTGTCAATAGTCTGTTGTATCTTTCTATTTGCCCATTTGATTTTGGACAGCCTGTTGCAATTAATATATGTTTGATACCAAATTCATTCATACATGCTTCAAAACTATTTGAAGTAAAACATGATCCTCTATCTGATATTAATCTTTCTGGAACAGAGTAGCAAGAAAAATATTGTTTAAGATGCTTGATTGCTTCGCTTGTATTTGTTGTTTTGCATGGATATAATTTAATAAATTTAGAAAACCCATCCACTATTTCAAAAACATATTTAAACTTGGAATTGTTCATTGTAATCGGACCATAGTGATCGATATGGATTGTAACAAATGGAATATTTCCTTTATCAATATTACTAGCTGACCCGACAAACTTCGTATTGCCACAAATTAACCTGTGTTGTACATAAATCATGAATCTCGGATGATCTTTGTCACTTCTCGAGTTTTGCAAGCCCCCCAGTGGGCGGCGCTTCCGACGGCGGGTCACCGGCAACACTCGCGACCGGCTCGTCCTGAATGATCTAGTGTTACTATAGATAGTTTTTGTGGTCTTGTTATTGATTAATGTCTTATGGAAGAGTCTCGAATTTCTCGAGTTGGATTAGTTTTTGAGTTTCGCAAAAATTTCTGTTTTATTTGTATGAGAGTCCATATCCCCCTACCACAGGGGTGAGAGGTCTCTAACTATCATAAAATAAATTCAAGACTCAAAAATCTCCTACATGCTAAATTTGGTTCCATTTGCTTGATTAGTACTCAAATTATAAGGAAATTTGTATTTCATTTGTATGGGAGCCCACCCTCTTAAAAAAGAAAGGGGTCGTAATACACCACAGAAAAAAAATTCTGCCATCTAAAACTCTCACATGCCAAATTTGGTTCCATTCGCTTGATTAGTTCTAAAGTTATGAGCAAATTTGTATTTCGTTTGAATGGGAGCCCCCCCCCCTCCTAAAAAGGTAAGAAGTCCTAATTCATCATGGAAAAAATGGTTGCCTCCAAAAACACCCACATGCCAAATATGGTTCCATTTGCTTGATTAGTTCTCGAATTATGAGGAAATTTGTATTTCATTTGTGTAGAAGCCCCCCCTCTTGAAGTGTGGAAGGATCCTAATTCACCGTAGAAAATATTTTTGCCTCCAAAAACCTCCACATGCCGAATTTGGTTCTATTTGCTTGATTAGTTCTCGAGTTATGGGGAAATTTGTATTTCATTTGTATTGGAGCCCCCCCTCCTAATGTGGGAAGAGGTCCTAATTCATCACAGAAAAAATTCTTGCCTCCAAAAACACCTACACGCCAAATTTGGTTCCATTTGCTGGATTAGTTCTCGAGTTATGAGGAAATTTGTATTTCGTTTGTATAGGACCCCCCTCCTAAAGTGGGGAGGGGTCCCAATTCATCATTGAAAAAAAAATTGTCTCCAAAAACACACACATGCCAAATTTGGTTCAATTCGCTTGATTAGTTCTCGAGTTATGAGGAAATTTGTATTTCATTTGTACAGGAGCCCCTCCTCTTAAAGTGGGGAGGGGTCCTAATTCACCATAGAAAATTTTCTTGCTCTCGAAAACCTTCACATGCCAAATTTGGTTGCATTTGCTTGATTAGTTCTCGAGTTATGAGGAAATTTGTATGGAAGTCCCCCCTCTTAAAGGGGAGAGGAGTTATAATTCCTCTTATAAAGAGGGGAGGGGTCTCAATTCACCATAGAATAAATTCTTGTCACCGAAAACACCCACATGCCAAATTTGGTTCTATTTGCTTGATTAGTTCTCGAGTTATGAGGAAATTTATATTTCATTTGTATAGGAGCCCCCCCTCCTAAAGTGGGGAGAGGTTCTTATTCATCATAGAAAACATTATTGCCTCCAAAAACACCTACATGCCAAATTTGGTTCCATTTGCTGGATTAGCTCTCGAGTTATAAGGAAATTTGTATTTCGTTTATATAGGAGCCCCACCCCTCTTAAAGTGGGGAGGGGTCCCAATTCATCATAGAAAAAAATTTTGTCTTCAAAAACACACACATGCCAAATTTGGTTCCATTTGCTTGATTAGTTCTCGAGTTATGAGGAAATTGGTATTTCATTTATACAGGAGCCCCCCCTCTTAAAGTGAGGAGGGGTCCTAATTCAACATAGAAAATTTTCTTGCCCTCGAAAACCTTCACATGCCAAATTTGGTTCCATTTGCTTGATTAGTTCTCGAGTTATGAGGAAATTTGTATGGAAACCCCCCCTCTTAAAGGGGAGAGGAGTTATAATTCCCCTTATAAAGAGGGGAGGGGTCTCAAATTACCCTAGAATAAATTCTTGTCACCGAAAACACCCACATGCCAAATTTGGTTCTTTTTGCTTGATTAGTTCTCGAGTTATGCAGAAATTTGTGTTTCATTTGTATGGGAGCCCCCCCTCTTAGTGGGGGGAGGGGTCTCTAACCATCACTAAAACCTTTCCTGGCCCCAAAAACCTCTACATGCAAATTTTCACGCCGATTGGTTCAGTAGTTTTTGATTCTATAAGGAACACAGGGCAGACAGACAGACAGACAGACAGACAGACAGACAGACAGACAGAAATCCTTCTTTATAGGTATAGATAGGAGCTTCCCCCTCCTAAAGTGGGGAGGTGTCCCAATTCATCATAAAAAATATTCTTGTCTTCGAAAACCTTCACATGCCAAATTTGGTTCCATTTGCTTGATTAGTTCTCGAGTTATGAGGAAATTTGTATTTCGCTTGTACATGAGCCCCCCCTCCTAAAGTAGGGAGGGGTCCCAATTCATCATAGAAAATATTCTTGCCTTCGAAAACCTTCACATGCCAAATTTGGTTCCATTTGCTTGATTAGTTCTCGAGTTATGAGGAAATTTGTATTTCGCTTGTATAGGAGCCCCCCCTCCTAAAGTAGGGAGGGGTCCCAATTCGTCATAGAAAAAATTTTGGTCTCCAAAAACACACACATGCCAAATTTGGTTCTCTTTGCTTGATTAGTTCTCGAGTTATGAGGAAATTTGTATTTCGTTTGTATAGGAGCCCCCCCTCCTAAAGTGGGGAGGGGTCCCAATTCGTCATAGAAAAAATTTTGGTCTCCAAAAACACACACATGCCAAATTTGGTTCCATTTGCTTGATTAGTTCTCGAGTTATGAGGAAATTTGTATTTCATTTGTACAGGAGCCCCCCCTCTTAAAGTGGGGAGGGGCCTAATTCATCATAGAAAATATTCTTGCCTTCGAAAACCTTCACATGCCAAATTTGGTTCCATTTGCTTGATTAGTTCTCGAGTTATGAGGAAATTTGTATTTCGCTTGTATATGAGCCCCCCCTCCTAAAGTAGGGAGGGGTCCCAATTCATCATAGAAAATATTCTTGCCTTCGAAAACCTTCACATGCCAAATTTGGTTCCATTTGCTTGATTAGTTCTCGAGTTATGAGGAAATTTGTATTTCGCTTGTATAGGAGCCCCCCCTCCTAAAGTGGGGACGGGTCCCAATTCATCATAGAAAAAATTTTGGTCTCCAAAAACACACACATGCCAAATTTGGTTCCATTTGCTTGATTAGTTCTCGAGTTATGAGGAAATTTGTATGGAAGCCCCCCCTCTTAAAGGGGAGAGGAGTTATAATTCCCCTTATAAAGAGGGGAGGGGTCTCAAATTACCCTAGAATAAATTCTTGTCACCGAAAACACCCACATGCCAAATTTGGTTCTATTTGCTTGATTAGTTCTCGAGTTATGCAGAAATTTGTGTTTCATTTGTATGGGAGCCCCCCCTCTTAGTGGGGGGAGGGGTCTCTAACCATCACTAAAACCTTCCCTGGCCCCAAAAACCTCTACATGCAAATTTTCACGCCGATTGGTTCAGTAGTTTTCGATTCTATAAGGAACAAAATACAGACAGACAGACAGACAGACAGACAGACAGACAGACAGACAGACAGACAGAAATCCTTCTTTATAGGTATAGATTTAAATGTCCATCTTGTTTAAACGTTTTTTTCGAAAACACAATGCACTGTAAACAATTGTTAATATAATTTATTACTCTTTTCTTCATGTGTGGAAACCAATAACAACGCATAATAACTTCACATACTTTATCTACCCCAAAATGCCCTAAATCGTCATGACAAGACTTGATTACTCGATTGACCATTTCACAGGGTACATAAAACAATAATTGATCTTTATATCTTCTATACCTATAAAGAAGGATTTCTGTCTGTCTGTCTGTCTGTCTGTCTGTCTGTCTGTCTGTCTGTATTTTGTTCCTTATAGAATCGAAAACTACTGAACCAATCGGCGTGAAAATTTGCATGTAGAGGTTTTTGGGGCCAGGGAAGGTTTTAGTGATGGTTAGAGACCCCTCCCCCCACTAAGAGGGGGGGCTCCCATACAAATGAAACACAAATTTCTGCATAACTCGAGAACTAATCAAGCAAATAGAACCAAATTTGGCATGTGGGTGTTTTCGGTGACAAGAATTTATTCTAGGGTAATTTGAGACCCCTCCCCTCTTTATAAGGGGAATTATAACTCCTCTCCCCTTTAAGAGGGGGGGCTTCCATACAAATTTCCTCATAACTCGAGAACTAATCAAGCAAATGGAACCAAATTTGGCATGTGTGTGTTTTTGGAGACCAAAATTTTTTCTATGATGAATTGGGACCCGTCCCCACTTTAGGAGGGGGGGCTCCTATACAAGCGAAATACAAATTTCCTCATAACTCGAGAACTAATCAAGCAAATGGAACCAAATTTGGCATGTGAAGGTTTTCGAAGGCAAGAATATTTTCTATGATGAATTGGGACCCCTCCCTACTTTAGGAGGGGGGGCTCATATACAAGCGAAATACAAATTTCCTCATAACTCGAGAACTAATCAAGCAAATGGAACCAAATTTGGCATGTGAAGGTTTTCGAAGGCAAGAATATTTTCTATGATGAATTAGGCCCCTCCCCACTTTAAGAGGGGGGGCTCCTGTACAAATGAAATACAAATTTCCTCATAACTCGAGAACTAATCAAGCAAATGGAACCAAATTTGGCATGTGTGTGTTTTTGGAGACCAAAATTTTTTCTATGACGAATTGGGACCCCTCCCCACATTAGGAGGGGGGGCTCCTATACAAACGAAATACAAATTTCCTCATAACTCGAGAACTAATCAAGCAAAGAGAACCAAATTTGGCATGTGTGTGTTTTTGGAGACCAAAATTTTTTCTATGACGAATTGGGACCCCTCCCTACTTTAGGAGGGGGGGCTCCTATACAAGCGAAATACAAATTTCCTCATAACTCGAGAACTAATCAAGCAAATGGAACCAAATTTGGCATGTGAAGGTTTTCGAAGGCAAGAATATTTTCTATGATGAATTGGGACCCCTCCCTACTTTAGGAGGGGGGGCTCATGTACAAGCGAAATACAAATTTCCTCATAACTCGAGAACTAATCAAGCAAATGGAACCAAATTTGGCATGTGAAGGTTTTCGAAGACAAGAATATTTTTTATGATGAATTGGGACACCTCCCCACTTTAGGAGGGGGAAGCTCCTATCTATACCTATAAAGAAGGATTTCTGTCTGTCTGTCTGTCTGTCTGTCCTGTGTTCCTTATAGAATCAAAAACTACTGAACCAATCGGCGTGAAAATTTGCATGTAGAGGTTTTTGGGGCCAGGAAAGGTTTTAGTGATGGTTAGAGACCCCTCCCCCCACTAAGAGGGGGGGCTCCCATACAAATGAAACACAAATTTCTGCATAACTCGAGAACTAATCAAGCAAAAAGAACCAAATTTGGCATGTGGGTGTTTTCGGTGACAAGAATTTATTCTAGGGTAATTTGAGACCCCTCCCCTCTTTATAAGGGGAATTATAACTCCTCTCCCCTTTAAGAGGGGGGGTTTCCATACAAATTTCCTCATAACTCGAGAACTAATCAAGCAAATGGAACCAAATTTGGCATGTGAAGGTTTTCGAGGGCAAGAAAATTTTCTATGTTGAATTAGGACCCCTCCTCACTTTAAGAGGGGGGGCTCCTGTATAAATGAAATACCAATTTCCTCATAACTCGAGAACTAATCAAGCAAATGGAACCAAATTTGGCATGTGTGTGTTTTTGAAGACAAAATTTTTTTCTATGATGAATTGGGACCCCTCCCCACTTTAAGAGGGGTGGGGCTCCTATATAAACGAAATACAAATTTCCTTATAACTCGAGAGCTAATCCAGCAAATGGAACCAAATTTGGCATGTAGGTGTTTTTGGAGGCAATAATGTTTTCTATGATGAATAAGAACCTCTCCCCACTTTAGGAGGGGGGGCTCCTATACAAATGAAATATAAATTTCCTCATAACTCGAGAACTAATCAAGCAAATAGAACCAAATTTGGCATGTGGGTGTTTTCGGTGACAAGAATTTATTCTATGGTGAATTGAGACCCCTCCCCTCTTTATAAGAGGAATTATAACTCCTCTCCCCTTTAAGAGGGGGGACTTCCATACAAATTTCCTCATAACTCGAGAACTAATCAAGCAAATGCAACCAAATTTGGCATGTGAAGGTTTTCGAGAGCAAGAAAATTTTCTATGGTGAATTAGGACCCCTCCCCACTTTAAGAGGAGGGGCTCCTGTACAAATGAAATACAAATTTCCTCATAACTCGAGAACTAATCAAGCGAATTGAACCAAATTTGGCATGTGTGTGTTTTTGGAGACAATTTTTTTTTCAATGATGAATTGGGACCCCTCCCCACTTTAGGAGGGGGGTCCTATACAAACGAAATACAAATTTCCTCATAACTCGAGAACTAATCCAGCAAATGGAACCAAATTTGGCGTGTAGGTGTTTTTGGAGGCAAGAATTTTTTCTGTGATGAATTAGGACCTCTTCCCACATTAGGAGGGGGGGCTCCAATACAAATGAAATACAAATTTCCCCATAACTCGAGAACTAATCAAGCAAATAGAACCAAATTCGGCATGTGGAGGTTTTTGGAGGCAAAAATATTTTCTACGGTGAATTAGGATCCTTCCACACTTCAAGAGGGGGGGCTTCTACACAAATGAAATACAAATTTCCTCATAATTCGAGAACTAATCAAGCAAATGGAACCATATTTGGCATGTGGGTGTTTTTGGAGGCAACCATTTTTTCCATGATGAATTAGGACTTCTTACCTTTTTAGGAGGGGGGGGGGGCTCCCATTCAAACGAAATACAAATTTGCTCATAACTTTAGAACTAATCAAGCGAATGGAACCAAATTTGGCATGTGAGAGTTTTAGATGGCAGAATTTTTTTTCTGTGGTGTATTACGACCCCTTTCTTTTTTAAGAGGGTGGGCTCCCATACAAATGAAATACAAATTTCCTTATAATTTGAGTACTAATCAAGCAAATGGAACCAAATTTAGCATGTAGGAGATTTTTGAGTCTTGAATTTATTTTATGATAGTTAGAGACCTCTCACCCCTGTGGTAGGGGGATATGGACTCTCATACAAATAAAACAGAAATTTTTGCGAAACTCAAAAACTAATCCAACTCGAGAAATTCGAGACTCTTCCATAAGACATTAATCAATAACAAGACCACAAAAACTATCTATAGTAACACTAGATCATTCAGGACGAGCCGGTCGCGAGTGTTGCCGGTGACCCGCCGTCGGAAGCGCCGCCCACTGGGGGGCTTGCAAAACTCGAGAAGTGACAAAGATCATCCGAGATTCATGATTTATGTACAACACAGGTTAATTTGTGGCAATACGAAGTTTGTCGGGTCAGCTAGTTTTCTATAAACTAGTCCTTCTCTTAATTCGAAAAACTTATTTTCTAATAATAATAGACTTTCCCTTATTTTATTAATTTCAACATCTTTCATTTGACAAGCCAAAAGGGCTCTCTCAAATTCACTACTATAATTATCAATTACATGAATACTATATATTCTTGATAATGCATCTACGTGACGCATGTTTTTCGACTGACGATGAACAGGTTCGAAGTCAAATTCTGAAAGAAATATTTCCCATCTTGCTATCTTTGGATTTATATCTTTCTTTTTTAATGTATCTGCTAATGCATGGCAATCAGTTATAACTTTAAAGTGGATACCTTGTAAATACACTTGGAATCGTTTTATACTATTATAAATGGCAAGAGTTTCTAATTCAAACGAATGAAGTTTTGATTCTGAGTCAGTCGTTCTTTTGCTGAAAAACATGACTGGATGGAAAAATCCATCAGATTGTTGCTGCATTAGCACTGCTCCATAACCATGACTACTAGCATCTGTATGAAGTTCTGTAGGAGCTTTTGGATTATAAATTTTGAGTACAGGCTCGCTTATTAACTTCTCCTTAATTACTTCAAAGGCATTTACTTGTTCCAAATTAAATGCAAACGTTTTATTTTTGCCTTTTTTGAAAGCATTATACAATGGCTTTGAAATTATCGAAAATTTGGGAATAAATCGTCTGAAATAACTTGCTAAACCAATAAATCTATTCAACTCAGATTCATTCTTTGGTAGTGGAAAATTTTTAATGCATTCGATGTGCCTGTTGCTAGGACTAATTCCGCCATGATCAATTTTATATCCTAGATATTCTGTCTCAGTTTTCATAAATTTACATTTAGCTAATTGTAACGATAAATTGTTTCTACTCAATGTTTTAAATATAGATTGCAGAATTTCCAGATGTTCTTCTACCGTCTCTGTTGCAATTAAAATATCATCAATATAAATTAAAATTTTACCAGATTTCACTAAATCTCGGAATATGCAATGAATAAATCGCATAAAAGCTGATGGTGCATTGCAAAGGCCAAAAGGCACTCTTTTATATTCATACTGTCCCATATCAGTAATAAAAGCTGTATATTTACGTGAATCATTCGAAAGCTTCAACTGATGATATCCACTTTTTAAATCTAACGTACTGAAATATTTTTTATCGCGTAATTGATCTAAGAGATCTTCAATTAACGGAATCGGATAGCGATCTTTGATTGTAAATTTGTTTAGTTCTCTGTAGTCAACACACATTCTATAGGTTTGATCTTTTTTCTTTACCAATACTATGCGACTAGCGTATGGTGAATTACTTTCAGTAATTACTCCTTCTTTTAAAAGTTTATCAATAGTCGATTCTATTTCCTTCTTTTGTGCAAAAGAATATCTTCTTGCAGAAAAATTGAAAGGTTTATGATCTGTTAATTTAATTGGCATTTCGTGTACAGTATCTGGTATCGAATTTATCTCTGATTTTAAACAATGCCGAACAAAAAGTGACTTGATCTGATTAACAATCTCTAATGAAATATTATTGTCGCCAATATCCAATTCATCAACAACATTATTAAAACTATGTGTATCATTTACCTCTATAGAATAAAGCTGGTTCAAAAACAATTCATTATCTTCCAAATTCTTCGAAATGTTATTTAAATATGATTTTCGCCGAATTTCAATAAAATGTCGGTCTTGCTCAATAGTTACATCGTTCGACTTGATAAAATCGCGCCCAATGATGCAATCCGGATACATGGTGTTATCAGGAACAACCTTAAACTGAAGATTAAATAAAAGATTATCAATTAAAATTTCGATACTAACTACTCCTAACACGTTTACAGCTGAATTGTTAACTCCTTTAAACTCTAAATCATTTGAAAAATGTTCAATATCAAAATTTTGCGGTACTACACTCTGCTTAATTAAACTAATGGAACTTCCTGAATCAAATAAAGATAAAATGTTTTTAAAATAATCATTAAACCTTAAACGCATTGAAAAATGGTCTTTCGTTAACCTAACTCTGGCTATTTTACCTAATTCGTTTTCGTTCCTATCGTCATTGCCTTGGCTTGTTGATGTTACCGGACCAATGGTGAAAACAGCTCCTCTGGATGATGTCCCATTCCGATTATCTTTGTATACCTCTGCTTGTTGTCTTACATCTCTTCTTAATCGACAAAATGTTGCCAAATGACCAAAACGATTGCAGTTCAAACATTTCGCTGGAACACTACCGCATCGCCGCGAAATATGACCTTCTTCTCCGCAATTGTGACATATCCAATTTCTCGATAAAGTACGCCGCTCCTCAGCCTTTGTAACATTAATCGTGCTTCTTTCTCCATTCTTCATATTAACCATACTTGCATATCTTTTCATTGCCAAAATTAATTCTCCAATAGAACCGAATTTACTTGTCGCCAAAACCATTTGTAATTTTTCGTCTTGAATTCCATGAATAACGTATTTGATGATTGCTTCCTCACTTAAACGAACCGTTTTACCAATCGCCATTATTTCATAGACATAGTTTTCGAAATCTTCTTCCGGTAGCTTTGCTCGCTGAATCAATCGACAATGAACGTCTGCTTCATCAATATGAGATGGAAATCCTGATCTTAGTTCACGCTTGAAATCCTCCCAGCTTACGATCGTTTCTTGAACTGCTTCATACCATAACCTCGGAACTTTCCCAAATCTTGTTATTGCGTAATGAAGGGAAGCTTGATCCGTCCACTGGTATAGCGTTTTGATATTTTCTAACTTCGCAATCCAAGAATCTGCCGTTGTACTTGCCGGATTGAATTCAGGAATAATGCGTTTGACATCTTCGGGATGTAACAGGACCATTTGCTTAGTTTGATTCTGATAAAAACCGTCTCCACCAGCAGCACAATCTTGAGCATTAAGAACAGCATGAGCCTGAACATGAATGTCTCCACCAGCAGCACGGTCTTGATGATTTTCTATAAATGATTCCGCTTGAATTTCAGCCGTTTCAATTGATTTTTCAAGTTGACGAGGTCTTGAATTCAGTGACATGCTTCTCCGTATTCTCGGCATTTTGTTGAATTGAAAAAAAATCTCGATCCCACTTCTGAATTGTAGTAACAAACTACCTTTAACGGTGGACGAACAAAGAATGATTATATTTCATCAACTGAATATTCACCTGTCTAACTCCTGCAAACCTGTGCCTACTTGATAATCGAAACTTATATTGATGAATCTATATATGCAATAGGATACTATACTACAAAGGCATTACAAGCCATTCTGCTGGATCAAAACTCTTTGAAACAATCGTTAATAGTGAAGAGCACCAAAAACTATACTATAGACCAGCATGGATTTATGCCGGGTCGTTCTGTGTCGACTAGCCTGATCGAGTTCACCAGTATAGTACCTGCATTTCACAAATGGAAGCCGGAACGCAAAGCGATGCTGTGTACATAGATATTAAGGCCGCGTTCGACACAATAGATCATCAAATACTCTTGCACAAGCTATCTAAACTGGGTGTATCTGATAGACTGACTTCATGATTGAGCTCATATCTCACAGACCGTACTTTGTGTGTCAATCTGAATTCCACAGTATCACGTACATTTAGTAATATTTCTGGTGTTCCGCAGGGTAGTAACTTAGGGCCTTTGCTTTTCGCCTTGTACTTTACGCTGGTCGAAGACTTATTTGACTTCGGAAATGTTAGCTCATGCGCTTTCAGTAAAAGAATAACAAGGTCCAGGATACTGCAATAGACTTAATTTTAGATTTAATTTTTTATGTAGATAATGTCAATTCTCAGATGAATCGACAATATACAATATTTTTGTGTTAATTTTTTCAACCAGAATCTTTTTCATTAACATGTAGCTTTGTGTTATTCATTAATATATAGAAGCGGTGAAATCTTTACAGATCTATACAGATTGTTCTTTCAAGACTAGTTACTGAAACTGCGTGACGGCTACAGCTTGCATTAAATCTACCAAAATTAGGTGACAATTTGAAAACTATAAAATAGACCATCTTGAGGTACAAACCCCAGTAGAAAGTTATAAAATTAAGGTAGGTCAAGGCGTGAAAAGGATAAGTTGTTAAGTTGCTAGTTGGTTGCCTTTTGCCAAACCGGGAGAACCGTGGTGGATTTAACTGGTTTTTAATTCGAGTCAATTAATTTAAATTTATTTGAAACTTATTGAGTTTGACGAGGCATAGCATAAACGTAGGTAATTGAGTTGCGTTCAATTAAGCTTAACTGTGTTACCAATTCAGTAGCATATTTGCTGCTTGGTAATTAATTTGTTATGATTGACAGGTGGCAATCGTACTTTTGTTAAGCAGTTTATTTTATTTCTTTTGATTTGCCTGCCATCATGGCAGTGCCATGTAACTGCCTTTTTAATGAATAATAAATACTATGCATTGTTTTATTTCCGGATTTTTTTTTCCTTAGTGTAAAGTCGATTACAATCGTTTGTCTGACAGTAAAAGTTTCAGTTTGCATTTGGTTTAATTTTACTTGTTTACGGGTTCCATCGTGGGCTAGTTAGTGCAAGATATTTTAGCCATTCATCAAGCAACCCCTGCTCGTTATCCGGTTGTCGATATTTACAGTCGAACTGAAACCACTAGACTCAACCACATCCCTCTAGTCGCCGTCGTCGGTCGGATGTTTCCACATTTATATGGCTTTGGCGGTGCATTGTCTTAGCCATTTTAGTTCGTTCGTATCGCCTGTACATGTACATGAAAGGTACCTTCTCTTGGGCAGCGGCAGCATTCCCCCATCGGGGTAATCCACGTTGGGTCAACAGGCTGCGGCGGGCATTGCAAAGGGTAAGCCACTACTGGATGGTTCGTGCACAGAATATCTAATCAGAATCCCAGTTCAAGGTCGCAATGAAATATAAACACAAACCGTGCCGTCATGTTGTGGCATTAGGGACTGTAGCAGTATTTGACTAGCTTTGATACAATACGTTGTTTAACTGGCAGTAGTAGAGAATCTTTGTCCCATCATCGCAGGGGATAATTACGTAAGTAAACTCAACGTGACTGGGCTGATTCCGTTTAGTGAAAAGTTCAAAAGTTTTCGTGTTGTGTCAGGTGCCGGTTCATGCATGTGGTGCGTCTAGTCTAGCATCATAAAACTTAATTCGGTAGCTCTCGAATATACCTGAAAGCTTGAATCATGTACTGCTAGTATTCGTGCGGCAAACACCATAATTGATAGTTGTTTTTTTTCTTACTTCTTTTCCAGGTGAGTGTTTTCCTTCACGGACCATAAATTTTGCTTGTTCACAGCACCACCCAACTCCACTCCACGGTAAGGTCTGATAAACTGTACAATCACACTTTCACTGGCCATGCGGGGCCCAAAGGCCATTATGAAACAAGTGATACTTGCCTATATCTTTATCAAAGTGCCAATTGCTAATCGAAGTCGGTACTATTCCGATCGATTTTGCTAATGCCATAAAACCGCACACTGAAAACTAACTTACTCTAGGAAGGATAAAGTTTTTCGTTCAAACATTGCATATTGTATATGGTACCTGGCAGCTTAATCCAGTCAGTATTGATTGCCTGTCATTTTTCTTTTGTTTCCAACGAAGCCAGCAGCTTGTGCTTCTGGTCGTTCTTTTTGTACTGATACTCCGTAAGAAGCCTATCGGATGACCACTAACGATAAATGCCGTGTCACGTACCGTGACAGGGCGCTCCGAATGTTTGATTTAGTTTTCTTTCAGAAAAATATTGCTCTTTTCTCGATTCCCCCTGTCATGCAACAAACTTTGCCAGCACACATGGTGAGATCATTTCATAACCGGTGCTGCTGCCGCATTGTCGCTGCCACACCGACCGACTGGTCGCGCCTGAAGTTTTATGGAGCGGAAAAATAAACGAAAATTGCAACTTCATTCCGTCTCCCGTCCGCTCGCTGCTAGTTGCTCTGGACGTTTTGTTATGTTTATTTCCCTCTTACTTACCTTGTTGGTGTGTACGGTGTGATACGTCATAGGTAAGCGGTCGATTTCCACTTTCTTTCCTCTGTCTCTCGTTAGCTCTCAATCGGCTGACGGGCAGCGAATCTGCGAAATTGGATGTGATGAATTGCCGGGGCCGTACGTTAAATGTTGGCAGGCAGTTGTTGCAATTACGTAATTCAGTAACATTGCGATGAAATAAGAAGGTGTATTTTCTATTAGTTTTTTTAGTTTTTTTTTTGAGATCACTGACATTGGATGGCGCCGTCATAGTGTGTAGATGTCAGCCTCCGGGTGTACGTACTGACTGGCGAACAAATGCAGCTATCACTTGTCTGAAGGTAGAAATATAGATGTAAGAAACTCTAATGGGAATTAATTTATTTTATTTCGTTTCGAAATAGTGCTACTGGCAATACACTATCTCATTACCAGGATCTATAAATTAATATGGAGTAGTAGATTCGTTGGATCGTTACAGTGACTTTTACTTTTGACTGGTAGACAACGTCGATCGGCTGAAAGGTTGAGAAGATTTAAGCCTACCAACAGAGTGAAAAGCCAACGAACTGTTTTGCTAATACGGGTATTGATAGAATTGGAAGAATAAAGCAAAATTAAGTATTAGACTGTCTACAACAGCGGGCGGCGGTAGTTTAGTTAGTAAAACAGTCGGGTACCAACCGAAAGAACGTGGATGCGGCCCCACACGCCATCGCCCCGATATATGAATGTTCTGTTGGTGATCAGCATTACACGTGCGTCGTGAAAGCGTATAAGCGGAATTCCAATGCACATCCCTGGCCAAAAAGTTGAATCTATCCAAGTCTTTCGTTCAGAGACCCAATGACTGGGAGGGACTGCATACGTACAAAGTGAAGAAGGCTCCAAAACGTGACGAATGGCAAAATACGGTGATAAAGTCACGTGCCCGAAAACTGTGCACCCAGACGCTCAAGAAGCCAGACGAAGTTCACCGCTCAGCACAAGTTTGATGTTCCGCAGGAAATAAGGAAGCAGAAAGTTTCAAAGTTTGCCAACAAATTATATATGACTAGCTGACCCGACAAACTTCGTATTGCCACAAATTAAACTGTGTTGTACATAAATCGTGAATCTCGGATGACCTTTGTCACAATCTCGAGTTTTGCAAGTTCCCGGAGAGTTCATGGGTGTTTATTAAATCAAATTTTCCTCACAGTAAAGTAGAAAACGCCCCCCATTGCTTAGCCTGTTAAATGTAAGTGGATGGCATTTAAATATTCGCCATCATTACAAACCATTTCCCCGAATTCCATTTTGCGAAACACCAATTCTCAGTTGACCATAACGCGGAATATAGAGTTTCGCAGAATATGTACCATTTCGCGAAAAACCTTACGTGGGATGTACTCTTTCACGGAAAATCTTTTCGTAGAAAGTACCATTTCGCAGGGGTGACGCAACTGAAGGAAAGTAATAGAGGTCAGTAGATCTAGGAAAATAAATAAACCTAGATAGAGGTGATCTCTACGGGGGGCTGCCCCTTGCAGTGGCCGGCGCTTCCGACGGCAGGTCGCTGGCAACACTCGTGGCCTGCGGCCGTTTCGCGCTGAATTGTCTAATGTTACTATTGATAGTTTTTGGTGATCTTGTTATTGATTAATGTTTTATGAGAGTCTAAAATTTCTCGAGTTCGATTAGTTTGTTTTTTATTTACGCAAAAATTTTGTTTTATTTGTATGAGAGTCCTTATCCCCTACCACAGGGGTGAGGGGTCTCAAATCATTATTAAAAAAATCTTTCCTCCAAAACCCCCCATATGCAAAATTTGGTTCCATTTGCTTGATTAGTTCTCGAGTTATGAAAAGATTTGTATTTCATTTGTATGGGACACCCCCCCCCCTAAAAAGGGAGAGGGGTCCTAATTCATCATAGAAAAAATTCATGCCTCCAAAAACACACGCATGCCAAATATGGTTCCATTTGATTCATTAGTTCTCGAGTTATAAGGAAATTTGTATTTCATTTGTAATGGAGCCCCCCCTCCTAATGCAGAAAGAGGTTTCAGTTCACCATAAGAAAAAATCTGGTCTCCAAAAACACCCACATGCTTAATTTGGTTCTATTTTCATGATTAGTTCTCGAGTTATGAGAAAATTTGTATTTCATTTGGATGGGAGCGACCCCCTCCTCCTAAAAAGGTAAGGGGTTCTAATTCATCGTAGAAAAAATTCATGCCTCCAAAAACACCGACATGCCAAATATGGTTCCATTTGATTCATTAGTTCTCGATTTATGAGGAAATTTGTATTTCATTTGTATAGAAGCCCCCCCCCTCCTAAAGTGGGAAAAGGTTTCAATTCACCATAGAAAAAAATCTGGTCTCCAAAAACACCCACATGCTAAATTTGGTTCCATTTGCTTGATTAGTTCTCGAGTTATGAAGAAATTTGTATTTCATTTGTATGGGAGCCCCCCCCCCCCCCTCCTAAAAAGGTAAGGGGTCCTAATTCATCATAGAAAAAAATCGTGCTTCCAAGAACACCCGCATGCCAAATATGGTTCCATTCGTTTAATTAGTTCTCGAGTTATGAGGAAATTTGTATTTCATTTGTATAGAAGCCCCCCCTCCTAATGTGGGAAAAGGTTTCCATTTACCATAGAAAAAAATCTGGTCTCCAAAAACACCCACATGTCAAATTTGGTAGCATTTGCTTGATTAGTTCTCGAGTTATGAGCAAATTTGTATTTCATTTGTATGGGAGCCCCCCCTCCTAAAAAGGTAAGGGGTCCTAATTCATTATAGAAAAAATACATGCCTCTAAAAACACCCGCATGCCAAATATGGTTCCATTCGTTTAATTAGTTCTCGAGTTATGAGGAAATTTGTATTTCATTTGTATAGAAGCCCCCCCCCTCCTAAAGTGGGAAAAGGTTTCAATTCACCATAGAAAAAAATCTTGTCTCCAAAAACACCCACACGTCAAATTTGGTTACATTTGCTTGATTAGTTCTCGAGTTATGAGCAAATTTGTATTTCATTTGTATGGGAGCCCCCCCTCCTAAAAAGTTAAGGGGTCCTAATTCATTATAGAAAAAATTCATGCCTCTAAAAACACCCGCATGCCAAATATGGTTCCATTCGTTTAATTAGTTCTCGAGTTATGAGGAAATTTGTATTTCATTTGTATAGAAGCCCCCCCCCCTCCTAAAGTGGGAAAAGGTTTCAATTCACCATAGAAAAAAATCTGGTCTCCAAAAACACCCACATGCTAAATTTGGTTCCATTTGCTTGATTAGTTCTCGAGTTATGAAGAAATTTGTATTTCATTTGTATGGGAGCCCCCCCTCCTAAAAAGACAAGGTGTCCTAATTCATCATAGAAAAAAATCGTGCCTCCAAAAACACCCGCATGCCAAATATGGTTCCATTCGTTTAATTAGTTCTCGAGTTATGTGCAAATTTGTATTTCTTTTGTATGGAATCCCCCCTCGTAAAAGGGAGAGGGGTCATAATTCCCCTCCTAAAGAGGGGCGGGGTCTCAATACCATCATAAGAACCTTCCCTGGCCCCAAAAACCCCTATATGCAAATTTTCACGCCGATCGGTTCAGTAGTTTTCGATTCTATAAAGAACATAGGGACAGACAGACAGACAGACAGAAATCCATTTTTATAGGTATAGATGGCAAGCGATCTGCTAACGTGGCAAACGGAGTGCGCCGTTCGTGACTACCGGAACTGTAAACGGGAAGATCTACGTCAAGAAGTGTCTACAGAAGCGACTGCTTCCTCCGTTGAAGCAATACGAGGTCTCTGCGATCTTCTGGTCGGATCTCGCATCGTTCCACTATTCAAAGGGTGTCCTGGAGTGGTACGAAACCAACGGGGTCACTTTCGTACCCAAGGACATGAACCCCACCAACGCACCAGAACTAAGGTCCACCGTAAAATACTGGGCTGTTATGAAGTAGGCATTACGGAATAAGGCATCTCAATAAGGTTAAATCTGAGTAAGACATGAAGAAAAGTGGGTTTTTGCACAGCGTAAGGTAACTTACAGCATGGGAAAAGTGGGTTTTTGCTAAGCGCAAGGTAACTTACAGCATGAAATAAATCTGTCAAAAGCTTACTAATGGGTTACATTTTATTGTCTGAGAATTTGAAAAGGATCGGTCAACTAGGTAATTTTCTGCAGCGTTTTTTCCGTGATGCAATTTGATGTGGGACACCCTTAAGTTTCCACTTTTGTTTCATTCAACTTTTCTATTCTACTAAGACGCTCACTAAACTTTAAACTTTTACATGTAAAAGCTCATCCACCATTTGTCATTATAGATTTAGACAAATATTACCATCGTTTTACGACTTCTAACTGATAACCTTATAGTAAAAAATCCGTACTGTAGGCTTTTTAGTACAAAACACTCAAATTCGTAAAAGGTTCACATTTTAAGATTGTCGGTTATACCAGTAAAAAGGTCGGTAACCAGGTAAAGAAATACAATAAGAAATCAAAGAAACTGGTATTTTACGAGATAGACCTCGTGCTTCATTCACTTTAAGGCTTCCAATCACCCCTAATTACTAATGACCTAATAAAGGCTCGGGTCATATATATTTGCAGATATAATAGTAGCACGAGAAACTAGATGGGTTTAGTAGATCGAGTTTCGAAGGAAAAGTAAATCTGACTCATACCTCTGAATGTCGGTTATTCAATCAAAGGTGACTATAAAAAAGAAATGTAGTGCGGTATACAACAAAACCCCGGGGCAATATTATAATACATAGATCAAAATAATGGCTACGGTGCGGTGACGGGTTCATGCAGAACCAGAAATAGGATTGAATATGGCGACTTTCTGCTTCAGAAATTTAAATTCAACCAATGAAAGTAGGTACCTCAAAGTACGAAATAAAGATGCAAACATCGTGCGAATTAGTATCACTATTTACCAGGGGGCCCTGAACATCAATTTTACGTTTACGTCAGTCCATTTTTGTTTAAACTACCCTCCAAGTTGATCATTAAAAAAATGTTACCGGCGAAGAAGAAAAAAAAACGCCGAGAGTTTGCATCGCCATAAAGCGAAAATTAGTGTTTTTCCTCGAGCTGCAGGCACTTTTCTACAAGATTCGAATTGTCTTCTGTAGGTAGGTTGGAATCAGTTTTACACCGTCGTCGTCGGTCGTCATCCTAGGACCGAGCGGTGTTGTTAAGTACTCCGCTTTTTCACTGTTTTTCGCGGCGCATCAGCAGCATCCTACTGGTTTTCGCTTTCCCGGGCCTCGGACGATGACGATGACGACGACGACGACGGAGGTGATTCATCATTTCAGCATAACATTTTATTGCACAATGTCTGTCCGTGGTGCGGATTGTACCGAGCGTCGTCTTCTGCCGGTCGATGGAGCGGGCGCGGGGGACATAAGACGATGGGAGGTAGTGATTTTGCCAAGTGCACCGAGTGCACTTCTGTGTGTATGTATAAAGTGCTGCTGCATCGAAATGTGAAATGCAACGATGATTTTCTTGCTCGGGAAGGAACTAGCATCGTTCGAAAAAATCATTGTGAAAGTAGAATTTATGGAATGATTATCGTTCTATAATATTGACCATGTTTTCTAACAAATCCGAAGGGGAGTTAATTCAGAAAGGGTTATATTTTTTGGGATTGAGCACAGCTACAACGGATTAAGCATAACTCAACATTCACTCTAGTCACGCCAACCGAGTTCCGCTGGAAGGTTGTTTTGTTTTATGCCCGGAAAGCAGTGCTTTTAAGCTCTAGATAATAGGTATGGAACTACCGTTAGACCCTGCTAGCATTAATTCCTCAAGCATTCGTTAATTCGAAACTGAAATGCAGTTTAAAAGGCACATAGTTACTGATAGGGAGATTAAGAGTAAGAGTCACATCATATTCATGTTCTCTTTTTCTTAGACTTTTATCTTTCCTGTTTAGATTGTACCGTCCGACCCTGCTATTGCAGTTCGCACTGAACTCCGTTGTCGTTTCGATACATTTTTGATGTGACTACAAGCATCTACATCTAACGTTCGATGGTTGAATTAGGCGAGTTTAACTGTAAATAGAAAGGATGAAAAATGCTACAATAAACATCGCATCACGACATCTCAAACCGAAAGTGGCAACAGCAGACTAAAAATGTGTGCGCCTGTGAAGAGGACAAGCGGCGCCTTTCATTGCTGCACCGGGATGGTGTCTTTTGTGCTATAGCATCAGAGAACAGAGATTGTTACGTAACATTTCATAACTGGGTCGGGAAAAAGGCAACGTTTCCTGCTGCTCCAGCTATACCTACATACATCCAGTACCATGTTTGGTTGAATTTGTGAGAAATAGCGATGATTGAAATCACTAGCGTGTCCAGACATAAACAGAAGGTGGGGCATCCGACCTTTCAGGAGAATGTTTTGGTCTGGAAAAACGGTATAATCGTAGGATGGCGAATCTATTATTATTTATCATAAAAATACCGGCCGGCTAGGTTACAATTAGGGTGCAGTTGGATTTAACATCAAAGTTGAAATTGAACTAGAAATGACACTAAGAACTGAACTAGAAATCAGAGTTAAAATTGGGCTTGAAGCACAGAACAGAAGTGGAAGTAGAAATCCAAACACGTACATTAGTTCCATAACTGGAAGTTCCATTATGGAAGTTCCATAAGCTCAGTTCCATGAACTGGAAATTGGACTTGCAAATGGATAATTGGACATAAATATACAGTAATTTGGATTACAAGTTTTACTTGGAATTAGACATAAAATCGGCCATAATTTAAAGTTTTTATTTCATATTGGATTTGAAATTAAGGTTGAAACCTGTCTGGAAATTGAATTAAACTTGGAATTGAAATTGGACTTCAAATTAGACATAAATTGGATTTAATTGGACTTGGAATTACGTTTGAAATAAAACATTAAATTGGAATTAAAATTGTACTTAAACCAGAGTTTAAATTTGACTTAAAATTGGAATTAAATCAGACTTTAAATTGGGCTTAGAATTGGTCCTGCAAAACAAAGGAAAGCCTTGGGTTATAAACGTCTTTAAGACCTGACTCTTTTTTATCGACAGACTTTGCAATCAGTGCAACGGACTAACCATGGACACGAAATTGACTCGAAGTGTTACTTAAAATTAGAATTTTTCGTCTTATTCTGTTGCATGTTTTATCTTTTTCTGTTTCATTTTTTCTCAGTCCCGTTTTTCCACTTTTGGTTCCGTTTTTTTCCTTTTGTACCGTTTTCTTGGTTTGTGCTTACACTTTCCTTTCGTTTTTCCTGTTTTTCTCTCATTTTCCTTTTTTCTGTCCGGTTGTTCCTGTTTTATTGTTCCGTTTTTCTTCGTTTGCTACTCCCATTTGTTATTATTTTCAGTCTAGTTTTTTCTTCTGTTCTTCACTCGTTTTTGTTATATTGTTCTTTCTTGTTTTCCGGCTTTTTTCCTTTCGTTTGTCCTTTTCATCTTTCAGTTTTCATCGTCCAGTTTTCATCTTTTTCTAACTCTTTTTATCTCTTTCCCTTCTTGTTTTTCGTCTGCGTCTGTTCCGTTTTTGCTGTTTTTCCTTTTTTTCCTTTCCTCTTGATTTTTTTCTCGTTTTTCTCTAGTTCGTTCTGAAGTTTTTGGAGCGTCTTAATAGAATGCGAAACGAGGGGTCAGTCCCGGCGTAGTTAAAGTGACTATAATCTAACAAAAAAAACACGAAACCTGAAAATGAGTAAAAAGAAAACTTTTCTTTTTTATTTAGTTTGTTCTTCCTGTTTTTATTGTTTTCTTTTTCTACTCCATTTTTTAGTTCTATCCCATTTGACACCTTTTTCCTGTTTTCTGCAGTTTTTCTCTCTTTTATTTTTCTCTTTCTGCTCCCGTGTTTTCTCTTTTGCTTTTTTTCTATCTCATTTTTTCTCCTTGTCCAGTTCTGTCCTCATTTTTTTCTTTCTCAATTTCCTAATTTAGTCACTTTAATAGCTTAGGTCATTCGTGACTTCTGCGGGGTTGGGATTTGAACCAGGGTTCTCGGCGTGAGAGGCGTGAATGCAAATCACTACACTGGGATTGACCCCTGCTATTGTTTTCCTTCATTTTTTTCTTTTTTATTCTTTTATTGGTGCCGTTTTTCTATTTTATTCCGTTTTTCCTGCTTTTCTATACCGTTTTATTGATTTTTCCTTTTTTCTCTCCAGTGTTTCCCGTTTCATTGTCCCGGTTTTCTTTGTTTCCCATTTTTCTCATGTTTAGTCCTGTTTTTTCTCATGTTTAGTCCTGTTTTTCCTCATTTTTTTACACTTGTTTCTTATTATTTTCTGTCCCGTTTTTTTGATTCCAGTTTCCGTGTTTTTCTAAGTCCTTTTATCTCCTTCTTGTTGTTCTCCTTCATCTATTCCGGTTTTCGTCTCTGTTGGCTTGGTTTTTCGTCTTTTCTGTTACGTTGGCTCCTTCTTCCCTCTCGGTTTCCTTTTTAAATCCCTTTTTTCATCTTTTCTATTCTGCTTTACCTCTATCTCTAATCCTATTCCTATTTTTTCTTTTTCTGCTCCATTTTTTATCCTTTCTTCCTTTTATCCTTTTATCCTTTATGTTTTTTTCTGTTTTCCTCTTCTCCTCTCCTCTTCTATCTACTTTCATTTTGCTTTCTCGTTATTCTTTTTCCCCCTTTTGGTGTTTTTGTTTACCTTTTCTTTTTCTTCTTGTTCTCTCTTGTTCTACCCGCTGTTTCCTTTTTCTCTGTTCTTTTTCTTTTCCTTCTCGTTATTCGCACTTGTCTTAAGACCTGAGTTCTGAGATTTTCTTCTGCTCTGTTTTTCGTCTTTTTCTTCCGTTTCCGTCTTTTTCCTCTTTTCTGGCCCTTTCTTCTTTTTCTGTCCCATTCCGACTTTATTTTCACTCCTGCGTTTCCTCCTTTACCGTTTCGTTATGGTTTTCTTCTCCTTTTCATCCTATTTGTGTTTCGTTTTCTTTTTTTGCTCTCTTTTTCTATCTCGTTTTATCCTTTTCTATGCTCCCGTATTTTCTCCTTTTGCTCATTTTCTTTTGCGCCTTTTATTTTCCATTTTTTCTTGTTTTGTTCGTTTGCTTATTGTTTTTCATGTTTTTGTTCTTTTCTCTTCCATTCTATATCTTTTCCTGTGCTGTCTTCTCGATTTTTATTTCGTTTTACCTTTTTAAGTCTTTTTGTGTTCCGTTTTTCCACTCAATTTTGTTACGTTTTTTCTGTTGTTATTCCTTTCTTCATGCCAGTTTTAATACTTTTCTCTCGAGCGTTTTTCTTCCCATTTATCCAGTTTTTGTCACATTTTTCTTCGTGTAAAAAACCACGTTAATTCGAAAAATGTCGTAAAAACCGTTGTAATTCAAAAATCGTCGCAAAACCCGCATTAATTAAAAAGTCCGAAAATGCTATTCTCTGCTTTGCTGTTCTGTAGTTCCTTTCTTGTTTCGTTTTCCTTCTTGTTTTCTCTCGTTTTTCTTTTTTTTGCCAGCTGATTTTTCTTTCTCTGCTCCGTCTCTCTTTATTTCTTATCCCGTTATTCGCGCTTCTCCTGAGTCCTGATTTGATGTTCCGGTTGTCGCCATTTTTTGGCCTTTTTCCTTTTTTCCTTTCCCGTTTTGGCTTTTTTTTTCGCTCCCGCTTTTCATTTTCGTCTGTTCCTTTCTTACTCTTATTATGTCCTGCGTTTTCTCCCTTTCTGTATCATTTTGTTTTTCTTTTCCGTTTCATTCGTTTTGTCTCTAGTTTTTATTTTTTCCTCTTTATTATTCTTTTCCTGTCCCGTTTTTTCCTCTCTTTTTTTCTCCCGTATTTTCTCCATTTCTTTCGCTCCTGTCCAAATCGTTGTTTATCCTTTTTTGTACCGTTTTCTTTGCTTTTCTGTCCAGTTTATCCTCATTTTCGTTCTCGTTTTCTCATTGCTTTTCCTTCTTTCATGTTTTACTATCCTGTTTTCTCGATGTTTACCTCGTTTCCCTTTATTACTCTCCCATTTTCTTCATTTTCTCTTTTTTCTTTTTATATTGCGTTTTCCCATCCATTATGTCATGTTTTGTATTTCTTTTCATGATAATTTTTATACTTTTTCTCTAGCGTTTTTCATCTTATATTCCATTTGTAGTTTTTGTTTTCCTTCGTTCTCTTTTCCTTTTTTTCTCCTTTCTGTCTCATTTTCTTCCTTTTTTGTTTTTTTTTCTGGAGAGCAGTAGGAGACGGATTACCTCTAGATTCATCGGTAATCCATCTGTGAATGTGCTAACGAAATTTTTTTTATATTTTCATAAGAAACTGTTTGCTTGGCTGTTGTTTGGTTCCAGAGATAAGAACTTTTGAATTGGGTAAGTATTCAGGAAAACTGAGTTGTTCTGCCATACCTCAGGAACAACAAAGAAGTTATCATGAAAATTTTATGCACAGCAGACAATGATATTGACCCTACTTCAAAATGTTGGGACAATATATGAGCCGTTCCGAATTATAATGGTCTATTGATGATTTTTATCAAAAATGAGATTTTTTCATAAATCGTATCTTTTTCCATAGATATACCCTGCAAACAATAAAAATTGTCGGGTCCTAATCAGAACACGATTTCCATACCCGGTTGTCATACCATCTAACCAATACCCATTTTATGGCAGTTATGTATCATTTATTGACATTTACAAATAACATGGATATAGACCACTATGTTGCGGAAAGTTCTGGTGGATTTCAGGTAAATTAAGTATGAAATCATAGTGGTCTATGTATCATTGGTATGAATAAATCGCATATTTAAACAAAAGTTGACATTTTTATATATTCTCATGTTGAGTCCCTTTATACCCTGCCCATCAGAAAAGTTTGTCGAAAATAATTTAATAGATTTTTTATAGAGTTTTTTAGACAATTGCGTCTCCTATAAAAATTGCTAAATGGTCAATAGACCACTATAATGCGGAACGGCTCATATACTGAAAGTTTGTCACTGTTGCATGAAAGTTGGGACAACAACAAGATATCGTGGCTATTTATCATGAATACAGATGTTTCATGATAACCATGCTGTTGCTTGCGCAAGAGACACACTGTTTTGTATGTAGTACGTATTGTACGCAACAAGAGCAATCCTAATCATATCACATTGTGTCGGCAGCGGCAGTATCTGGTAACTATTAAGGTAACGTTAGTAACTTAGTAGTGGTAAACATTGTACGCCAGACTTCGGATCAAAGTAAGCTAGTCATTTTCTTAAGTTTTTACTGTTTGTCCCTTTTGTTCAAGTTACTGATAAAGTATTGCCTTTAATCAGCCGATTTGCGACAAACACATAGGGTAACCAACTTATTTTGGACCCCGTCAGTAGCTGTACATAATTTGGACACTTCCATTTGAGTTTGCTGTAAGCGTCCAAATTATGTACAGCTGCTGATGGGGTCCAAAATACGTTGGTTACCCTATTTTATTGTATACCTGTAACATAAAACCAAGCGTTCGTGAGGGCAAGTGTGTATACATTCTCACCGAGAGTTATCCTGCTCGTACCTGTGAGGCAACATTTGTTTGTCCGTTTATTTTGGTATCATCATCCATTCGGTTTGCTACGTATGTTAGCCCAGTTAGCTCCGAGGTACAATGCTGGCATAACAAGCCAGTCGTCGTATGTACGAGTCTCGACTGTGCGATGTTGTTTATAGAGTCAATAGGATCTTGGCACTAGCCCCGTAATTTTTATGTACTCTAATTACCGGGTACAAAGTCTGTCGATAAAGAAGGGTCAATTTTTTAAGGTCGTTTGTACCCCATGGCTTTAATTTGACGTATGTTTGTTTTATAGGCAGAAAATAAGCTGGTTTATCGCTATTCGACCTCGCTTTTGAAATTTCCACCATCACTTATCTTAAAATTAGACTTAAAATGAAAATAAGTTGATTTTATTCGAATAAATTAATTGGACTTGGAACTAGGCTTGAAACTGAACCAAATTGGACGTGAAATTGGTGTTAAAATTAGAATTGAATTTGAACTTGAGCTTGAATTAGACTTGAAACTAAACTTGAATTTTAATTTATAACTATACTTAAAACTGGAACTCTTTTTACGCAATTAATTTACTTACCGCAAAAACAGTGACGGATTAAATTAAAAACAGCGGACTCCTGTGTTGTAGAAATTATTTTGTTTTACAGTAAATTTAACAGAGAAGGTGGGGAACGTACCCCAGTGTGCCCCAGTCTAGGCACGCCAGCGATTGGAATAGCTTGCAAAAATAACCAATGCGTTCCATTCCTCTTTTTTTAGACTACCCGACCTCAAGGACCTGCCTCGTAAAGGAGGCTATTTATTTGAGAAGACAAATATGAAAAGTGATTGCTGAAAATGCTTGCCAAGCAAAGTGTGGAAGAAACGAATTTCGCTTATTGGCTTCAATGTGAAATCAATATGAATAAAAAAATGTTTATTAGTTAAAGTATGAATTACGAATCTGGGTTTCCAAATAATGGAAAATTTGATGCAATCAGCGGAAAAAGCATTGAATGGTTGAATATTTTTTCCAAGAAATAAAAGCAATGTTTTATCTCTTCCTCACGAATGATAGCGAAATAAATTGATGCTTTAATTTCCAATGAATCGAAAACAGATGCGAGTTTACAGCTTTCAAAGTTAATTGAGCGTTGAATAGAATATTCCGAATAGATTGAATTTCGTTTCAACTCTAATAATTATACCAAGAACTGTTTCATTGCCAACGAATACTAAGAATAGAGGTCTTCCAATGATTTTAGCGGCTGCTGGTACATTTTAACCATTTTCAAATAATCCAGCTCACATTACGGCCGACATTCGTCGCTTCAGTAGTACCACCGAGCGGCTTTCAATTTTAGCCATCAACTATGTCATATGTTCCAATTATATGTAACATGAAGTTAAATATTTAAGCACTGCCGCCGACAAACTGGAGCGAACTCGAGCGAACGTGACAGGCAAACCCGGTCCCGTCCCGTTCCTGTCTCAACTCAACCCATGCTGCTCGTCCCGTCCGGTGGCGGTGGCCCTTCTCCATGGAGTGTACACCCTCGAAGAGGCTCCGGGGTGTCGTACTGACGAGGACCTTTTCCTCGTTCCCTTCTCTACCCGCTCTACACGGTGCAGGCCCCCAACAAAGAGAGCAAAACAAACAGGCCGGGGAAAATTCCGGCACATGCGCCGAAGGCGACGTAATTGCGTGGCAATATAGATATTTTGATCCGTGTTTCCGCCGAGCTCGCAGCCGTTCTGGTGCGGTGGTTGGGGAGTATCATGAATGAAAACCCCGGAAAACGGACTAACGACCCATTTGTCAATGGTCATGTGAAGCGAGTGACATTTTCCAGCTGTGCTACATTCGAATTCGATCGATTTTTGTGCTCACATATCAAGTGCCTCATATTACCAACACTTGAAGTGCACTTTTGCGATTGGTTCAGTATTTTATTGTATCAAAAAATTGCCAATTTGGCGGATTGTTAGTGCATAGAAACTCTATTCACCCTTTTAATATTTTGACAGTATGTTTTAAGCATAAATATTATCCAAAGAATTGACATTTGGAATCAATTTAGAGTTGTTTGTGGCATTTCCAGTCTCGGAAATAATAAAAGCGAAATCAAATTTAACGAAAACAAAATGTTATTCAAACTCTGTCAATTCCTAGCGGTTCGGCTGTCGGCAGGCACTGCTGCGCTGATGTAATGTCAGTTGGTCAGTTCCGGTCAGCCAATATTTGTTCAGAATTTAATGCAGTGTTGGTTTTCTCCGCTGCTTTTGTTTGCTGACCAACCGTTGTTGTTGTTGTTGTTGTGTTGTCCACTAAAGGTTTGACTGTCTGTTTGCGTGCGCGCGTGTGCTTTTTCTTCACCCCCACACCAAACTGGTAGAATTTGGCATTTCGAGTCGATTCTCGTCATACGAATAAATAAATATGGCTAGATGCTGGTTGGCGGTACATACCACAACATTGTGCCGTACGTAGGTACGGATTGATATTGTGGGCGGGGGGCGTGTGCATGTCGATTTGCGGTGAGATCGTCCGCAATCAAGCGACTGATTGAATGGATTGAATCCAAAAGTTGAGCTCAAATCGAGCGTGAATAGCTGTGCAAATATTTTCGTTGAATTTTAGTGGAAGCACTAAGCTGCAATGGTGTATAACTTTCATACACTAGGTATGTAGTTACGACCTGAAAACGATTTATTTGATATAAAAAATGTATGAGGGGAACATTTTGTGGGCTCGTATCATTCTTTTTTATGTGAATCATTTCACGCTTAATTGGGACTTATTTTTTGTGGGGGTTGATCTGCGCTGATCTTCACTTTGAAATAATGTTAGTTTTCGTGAGGGTTTCTTTTTGTGTACTCGTAGCCTAACAAAAACGCTGCTGGCGCGTGCAGGATGTATCGAAAGGAACACCGGTGGATTTATTTCACGTCTTACTTTCGTAAAAAATTGAAGGTACAAATCGTAAAAATTACACGCATCTTTTTAACACGTTTCTGTGCTTCATAAACAGGCCAGGCACTGGGTTGCATGCGCGGAAATTGCGTATATTTTTATGTGCAACTTTTTAATTACAAGACCTTAATGGATGAAATGCTTAGCGCCAATCAAGTACGACGTAATACCTTTTGAATGCAACAATCACTCATCACAATAGATCAACGTTACTGGTCGCAGTTATAAGTCTATAAAGGAAAAGAAAGCTTTAGTTTCTTAAAGTGATATGTTATCAAATAGACCAAGGGTTAATGAAGCAGATTATGTCTAATAACTGAAGTTGTCTGCCTTTTCCTGTCCGTACCTAAAGGGTATGTCATTGTGCATATGTTTATTTATGGTTGCTAAAGTTGTTTCCAGTTTTTCTTTTCTATTATTGCCATCTTTCTGGTAGTAACTGTTTTTTTTTCATTTTAACATTTATCATAAATCATTCGCACATGATAGTCGGATAGACGGTGATAGTGGGTTGCCCACTGGTGCTCCTTAAAATTGTTTGTAGAGGTTACTCGTAAATGTATAGTAATATTCGTCAATACACAATCGTGCCAAAGCGAACAAATTCGTAAGATCGAAAGAGATCATCATATCTTCTTCTGTTGGGTCTCCCGATTTTTTAGGATATTCGACGAATCCTTGTGTGCTTCTAACGAGCAGCCTTGAAAATTTTATGTGTTAAAAAAGCGTTGGGTTTAAACGTCTTACAAAGACTTGACCCTTCTTTAACGATAGACTTCGCAGCCGGCATGATGATGTCGATGATGATGATGATGATGGTCCCACGCCCACCTCATACCCCTACAACGGTTTGAGCGGGACGATTTATCTAATTAAGATATTTATGATATAACATTGTAGCCAGGTGATAAAAGCAAATAGCGAACTGGCCTTTAATACATACATATCAAACTTTTAAGTGAATATCAAAATTTCAAAAAATGTCCAAGGCTAGTCCAAAACGTTTCCAACCCAAAAATTATCTGGACTTGTTTAGGAATCGAACCTAATATTTTGAGCCCCAGTTAGTCAGAATTCGTTCTAGATAACGATCTAGAACTACGAGGGAGATCCTGCAGTCTTTTGGTACTCGGTACCGCCGTGAGCGATGGTATACGAGTTCCAAAGTCCACAAGCAAACCCAAGCCTGTCCAGCTGCTGCTCCGAACCCTTTGTTCAGGACTTTAACCTGCCCATTCAATTTCAACATTATCTATGTCTGTTCTCGCGCGCGTGGCTCAAACATGTGTAGTCTTCTCTATACTTTTTTAGATTAATAATAATAACAATTTTAAATCCATCATTATCAGTGAACATGATAACTTAGTATATCCAAAAAAATATACAAAAATTAAAAAAAATATACAATCTTCTTGAATCAATACAAAAAAATAAATCGAGAGTACAAACAATTAATGCACAGGTCAACCATTGTATCTCCAAAATAACTGGGCACGCTTATATGCATTTGATGGAGCTTGGTTACCAACCACTAGACAACCTCTCACGTGTTTTGGTTCTAGGTGTGTGTGTATTTTGGGTCGTCCTTTAATCGTGAGTAATATTGGGTTTGGTGACCAACGCTTGCCGATGATGCTAGACAAAGCAAACAATGACAAACATGTCACTTAGATATTAGAGAAAATCAACACCCCCTCAGATAGATGTTAGAGGATCCCCTAGCAGGAATGGTTAAACTAGTCAAATGAACCATAACAGAATATCATATTGATATTCGGCGATTCGTAACATCTCTAGGGTTTCAAAGCAAAGCTTAAATGCTACATTCAGCTCTTGAAACGTGACACCGTCCAGGTATTTTTCCGTATTCCGCACTTCGTTCTTTCGCAGTATTGTTAGAGATTGAGCGAAGCTTATT